>NC_141138.1:122673932-123006432 GCF_053477565.2 Lygodium microphyllum
AAGGGATGAGGAAAGGCAACATCTCATCCAACGCCCATCAATCTCCTGAGGAAGGCAAAGCGCTCAATAGTGAGGCTTTTTGTGAGCAGATCTGCAGGATTCTTGTCAGTGGAGATCTTGACAAGGTCAGCAGACTTGTCCTCCACGACACCACGTATGAAGTGATACCTCACCTCAATGTGTTTCGTCTTCGCATGGAAGACCGGATTCTTAGCCAACTGAATGGCACTCATAGAATCCGAATGCAGTGTAGGTATAGCATCAATCCCAAGGTCAGCAACTAGACTGCCTAGCCATATGGCCTCCTTGCAAGCCTCAGTGGCTGCAACATACTCGGCCTCAGTGGTAGACAAAGCCGTACACTTCTGAACCCTGGACATCCAAGAGACAGCACCTCCAGCATAGGTGAATACATAGCCAGAAGTGGACTTCCTACTATCTGCATGTCTTGCATAATTGGAGTCAGTGTACCCCATGACCCCTGTATCCTGGCTGCCATAGCAAATACACATATCTGTTGTGCCCTTCAGGTACCTCATGATACCCTTCACGGCATCCCAATGTTTCTTACCAGGTGTAGCCATATAGCGTGCCACAACACCAACTGCAAAGGCAATATCTGGACGAGTGGCTATCATGGCATACATCAAACTACCCACAGCTGAAGCATAAGGGATCTGTGCCATCTTGGCCCTCTGCTCATCTGTCTATAGACAATCGGCCTGTGATACCTTCACATAAGAAGGCAATGGACAACCAATAGGCTTTACGTCCTGCATGCGGAAGCGCTCAAGGACTTTATGAATATACTCCCTTTGTGACAAGTAGAGGAGTCCCTGATGCCTGTCGCGTCTAATGTGCATACCAAGTATGTGAGAGGCCTGTCCCAAATCCTTCATCTCAAAGCTCTTCTTCAGCTGAGATTTAAGAGCATCTAGCTCATCATGAGCTTTTCCTACTATCAGTATATCATCCACATAGAGTACCAAAATAAGCAATGAACCATCACGGGCTTTCTTCGTGTAAAGACACGGATCCATAACACTCGACTGCATAAAGGCATCAAACTTATGATACCATTCCCTAGGTGCCTGCTTCAAGCCATAAAGACTTTTCTTCAACTTGCACACTAGGTGCTCCCTGCCAGGTTCTGCAAAGCCCTTAGGCTGTTCCATATAGATCTCATCATGCAAGTCCCCATGTAAGAAAGCCGTCTTGACATCCATCTAATATAGATCTAAGTCAAGCTGAGCAACCAAAGCCAAGACCAAGCGTAGGGTGGTCATCTTAACCACAAGAGAAAAGATCTCATCAAAGTCTACACCATGCTCCTGCTTAAAACCCTTTGCTACCAATCTGGCCTTGTATGCCGGCTTGGGGTGTCCAGGGGTACTTTTCAGCTTGTACACCCACTTGCATGGCAAAGCCTTCTTGCCCTTAGGCAAGGCAACCAAATCCCAAGTCTCATTCTTATGCAAGGAGTCGATCTCAGACTGCATAGCCCTCTCCCAGGAGTGACTGTCACCCCTGCGCATAGCCTCATCATAAGTGAAAGGCTCTCCTGCATCTGTAACCAAAATATAATGCATAGAGGGCTGAAATCTATCAAGTGGACGTCTGTCTCTAGCAGACCGTTTCACTGCAGGCTCTGCTGCCTGCCCAGCTGCCTGTCCAACACCCTGACCATGAGCATCTGCTCCAGCTGTAGGCTGTCCAACTGGCTGTGCAGGAGCTCTAGGCTCTTCCTGAAAGATCACTCTGCGGATCTCAACCACCTTCTCAGGCTGCCTGTGCATCTTGTCTTCATGGAAGACTACATCATGGCTGCATACTATTTTCCGCGCCTGCGGATCCCATAGGTGATAGCCCATCTCTCCTGAATCACCATAACCAAGAAAGATGCATTTAATGCTCTTTGGATCCAACTTACTCCTCTTGTCCTTGAGCACATGGCAGAATGCCCCACATCCAAAGACACAGAGATGCACATAAGAGGGTGGCTTACCAGCCCAAACTTCCTCGGCAACCTGGAAATCCAATCCACTAGAAGGCGATCGGTTTATGACATGCACTGCCGTACTAACTGCCTCAGCCCAAAAGCTCTGTGGTAGCCTGCATGGCTAAGCATAGAGCGGACACGCTCCTGAATAGTCCTATTCATGCACTCAGCCAAACCATTCTGGGCGGGGGTGTAAGCGACGGTCAACTAACGCTTAATACCCCTGTCATCACAAAACTGCTCAAAAGCACGTGAGACATATTCTCCCCCATTGTCAGTCCTAAGGCATTTCAGCCTATACCTAGTCTGGTTCTCAACAAGAGCAAGCCAATGCTGAAAGACTGCCAAGACATCAGACTTTTGCTTTATGGGATAAGCCTACACTTTCCTAGAAAAATCATCAATGAAGGTAACAAAGTACTTCGCGCCACCCATAGACATACACGGCATGGGCCCACAAACATCTGAATGCACCAAAGCCAAGGGCTCACTCATGCATGGCCTACCTGATTTCTTATGCGTAGACCTATTCTGCTTACCATAAAGACAATGATCACACGAGTCAAAACGTGCATAGTCCAAAGGTGGAAGATACTGCAAACCAGATAACATTTTCATTCCCTTCAAAGACATATGCCCCAAACGGGCATGCCAAAGTGATACATGTGGGATAGAGCCCACTACCAAAACATGGTCTGCAAAAGACCCAGATACAACAAGAGGATAGAGGTTGCCAGTCTTGGCACCTCTAGCAAGCACAAGTCTGCCTCTGGTAATCTTCCAGGCAGAATCCCCAAAACAGACATGAAACCCTGCATCATCTAACTGTCCTATAGACATAAGACTGCGCGTAAGCGCATGTACATGACGTACATCCCTGAGCAAAAAGGAACTGCCAGTGGAAAACTGCAACTGAATATCTCCACAGTCCACAATATCAAGAGACCTGTCATCTCCAAGTTTGACTGATCCAGATACAGTACGGTAAGAGTGAAACCACTCACGGTAAGGCGTCACATGGAAGGACGCACCTAAATCCAATAACCAGCACTGTGCATACATACTAGGTATCTCAGTCAAGTGTGAGGCATCAGAAGAACTAGCTGCAAGTATAAACTCATCACTACCATCGGAATCCTCGGTCTGCGTGACATGAATTTCTTCAATCTTGACGCTGGACTTCGCAGGTACTATGCTGCGATCAGAGGACTTCTCCTGCACTTTCTCTTCTCCCTTATCCTTGCGCTTCTCATTGCGCAACTCATGACACTGTGGTCTGATAGGGCCCTTTTTCCCACAATGATGACAAGTGACATTAGCATTGCGCCCACGCGACTTACTACACAACTTTCGACGAGATTTAGACCGACCCTTCTGAGAGTCACGGCCACGGCCATTCCCACGTTCATTCCTGTCATTCATGCCTCTAACTGTCAAAGCATGTGAAACACAAGAGGCATCCAAGTTTTTGCGATTAACCTCTTCCTGCAGAAGAGCACTCTCAACATCATTCAGTTTCAAAGTAGCACTAGAGGCACATAGGGCAGTGCGGAATACATCCCATGACTCATTCAGAGTCCCAAGCAAGAAAAGAGGAGTTACTTCCTCTCCAAAGGTGATATCCTATGAAGTCAGGTTCTTCAGTATAGCATGGAACTGGCTCAAGTGAGCAGACATAGTCGCATTATCCTCATGCGCAGATCCATAAGCTGTTTCAACCAGTACATCTGACTCGCCGGACTTTTCTTATCATAAAGATTCTTGATCTTATTCCATAGATCCCATGCACTCTGTGCTTCCTCAAATACATTATAATGTACATGTTCAGTGAGAGACAATATAATCATGGACTTGCATAGCTCATCAAGTTCAAGCCAGTCGTCATTGTCCATAGTTTCATGCTGCTCCCCACTCAACTGAAGTGGCTTAATCTGAGATTTCTGCACCAAGACCTGCCAAATTTGACTCTTCCAGTAAGAGTAGTTGGTACCATCCAACTTTGTGATGTTAAATATGGCATTATCAGTCGAAGAGGACGCCATAATGCAGGCTAGAAATGCACATACAATGTAAAACTGCTGGCTGTTTTATTGCAGAAAATGCCCAAAATCCACTGAAATGAGCTCCAAATGGCGAGAAAAGTGTGCCAAAAGATGCTGCCCACTTAGTACTAGGTGCGGTACACCAAATCAGGATATTTCAGCATAAAAAATACTGCCCAGTCCACCAATAAATGCTTGCTGTAATAAATTTCAGAACTGCAATAATGAGAGCAAGCTGTCCCAAAACTGGATCTAATGTCAACTAAACAATGCTAGGTCCAAAGCCGGCATAAAGAGGACAAAGCAAAGCCAAATGACAGTGAAAATACATGAGCATAACATCGAGAGATGTCAAATAGCATCTGCCAGTAAGAGGCACACCCCCAGACAATCTAGGCAAAATGTAGAACCAACTACCAAAACCTGACACAAATAGGTGTCTGCTCAAAAGAAAGCGGATCCAAAATTGAGACTCAGCTCATAAGCATCCTGTGAACCAAGACATATACTCAATGCAATATCCAATTGTCGGAGTATAATCCCAAAGTCTCAATACATCTATAACTGCTCAATGACATAGACGGCTCCAATAGCATGTAATCCCTGCTCAAGGTCAAGTAAGCATGCAAGATGCTTCCACTGGCACAAAAGGCGTACAATCGAGTTAAGGGCTCAAGCAACCCAAGACAAAGTACCAGTGACAAGTGACCAAGTCAATGCGTCATACGCTTCCCAAGAGTATGGCATACATGAAGCAACTGATGTAGCAACCACTAAGCAAGACATAATCCCAATGGCAAGATCTCTGTCAAGTCAATACATCCAGTAGCAAGCCAAAGTCAATATCCCTGTGAGTTGGAAGTGCTCAAAACATCCTCGGAGCTCCAAAATATCTGTCAAGCATGGACGAACTAAGAGGCATCAACCACGGACCAAAGCATGTAATGCATAGAGCTTATCCGTTAAGTACAGACAATAGGCATAAGCGGTCCAAGAGCATGCCAGGTCAGTCCAAATGCCAGTGAATACCAACCAAGACGGAGCTTATGCGTAGCTCAAATACATTCCATAGATTCAAACATGAGCTCAAAGTCGTCCCCAAATGTCATATACATGATGGCAAATCCCAAAGCATACATCCGGTACCAATAGGTAAGTGACAAAGCATCCAAAGTACCTTCAGCCCACTATTATTACAGCCAAGTTTGACTATCAAAACTGAGAAATTTCAGCCAATATTTCAGGCCAAAATCATGGCATAATCATGTGCATACATTCCCAAGGCATTCGGGCATCAAGTAGACCGCATACGGGCATCAAATAGCACAACCGGAATGGAGTGTAAGCAACAAATGCTAATGCCAATGGTGCTGTCCTATTTTCAGCCTGTTATGACAGTTTATGACAGTCCCAAATCTGAAGAAATCAGCCTCGAATGATCAAGACCAATGCCCAAAGCTTGAATGACATCAAACATGAAGTCTAATAGCCCTCTTGATCAAGGTAGAGAGCAAGAAGCAATGGCCAAGTGTGGAGCTGAAGTAGACGAGTGCTAACAGCCTGGAAAAAATGGTGCAATCTACCCTGTTGGTGCTGAACTTGCTGCTGCTCCACATGGGCTAAAAGGGGGTCAAGAAGGGCCTATCAAAGGCCTATGACAAGCCTCTTTGAGCCTTAATAGGTGTAAGGCACAATATGAGGGGAATAAGCTTCAAGGGTTTGAAGCCATGGCTGCCCTTGCTATTTGCAACCTGTAGACTGAAATAAAACCCTGAAAGAATGATCAAATACCTCAGTACCAATGCCTTGAAGGTGCCTCAATAGGCCGGGAAGGTGCTCGGGAAACCGGGGAGTGACGGGAGCTCGGGGAGATCGGATATGGCTGCCGGGATGGAGATCCAATGCGTGAAGGGAGTCGATGCGAAGGTAGAGAAGCACGAGTCAAGCTCAAGCAAGAGGAATCCAAGCTCTGATACCAGTTGAAAGGTGAGAAGGATCGAAGCTTGCACGCGAGCTATGGCGGGAGAGCAAGAGCAAGAAAGAGAGAGACAAGAAATGGGAACTCCAACAGTCACAATGTGTGACCGGGACTTCCTTTATTTACTAGTCACTAAAAATGAATGTAAAGAATAAAGTGACGTGACGGGCGCCCGCCACCTGCAGTGTGCAGTGGCGGATACTGTCAGTGTAGTAATACATGGGGCGGCACGACGGAGGTGCCTTTACCCCAATACACAAAGCATGTACTTGATATATTATTCATCTTCAAGCTCAAAAAATAGCCCAATTTATAATTAGCACACTTTAGCTTTTGTGTTTGCTTTTGTCCCACTAAAGAATTAAAGAGATTGGGTGCCCAAAGAGTCGGGCTGTACCCAAATACAATGTCGAATAAAAAATATTTAAATCGTGCGCCCATGCGCATACAAAATAATAAATAAATGTCAGGTACTTCAATAAATAAGCGTGTCAAAATAGATATTGGCGCCATGCCTAAGATGCGTGCCTATCAAAATGATAATTTCTTCTAAATAACTTGAATACATGCTATCGCCCAGTGCTTCCCAACGCCACAGCTTCCTGCTCTACACATCAACTGAAGCATTCACAATTGTTAGAAAAATAATAAAATTAAACCGACAAAAGTGAATACCTAGCAGTCTTCAGCTACAAAATAAATAAATTGGTTAGAACTCAATCCTAACCTTAATTTATTACAAGTGTGCACTCTAAACTCATAAACAACCATTAATTTAAATATGTATTTTGCAGAATCACCTGCTATGGAATCACCCACTTGCACATTAAATTAGCGAGATGTCCAAAAAGGACAGGTGTCCCCATTGACTTTTCACACAAGGAATCCACCTTGTGTATGAGCCCCGGCAACAAATATAATTTTACGGAATCCACTGCAAAACCTCACGGAATCCACCATGGAATATGCCTCCTGGCATCATACCCCTGGGGTGGGATAGCAATTGTCCTCAATTGCTATTAGCTCAATGTGGAGCCAGCAGTGAAGGGTAAGCACTTAGATCTCGAGCGTGCATCCATTGGGCCTCTTCAACAAGATGATTTTTAAATCTAGAATATCTATGGCCAGTTCTAGTGGTCATAAAGTCGGTATCTAGAATAGTTTCAGGTTCAAGGATTTCAGTTTCTTCTTCTAGCAAATGAAGATTTTCATAGACAAGGTGTACAGGTAATTGGCCTCTAAAAGGTCGTAACAAACTGATATGAAAAGTGTTGTGGATTTTCCAGTGTTGTGGTAATTTTAGTTTAAATGCATTGTCATTGATTTTGTGAATGATCTTGAAAGGTCCATAAAATCTAGGAGCTAACTATACAATAGGGTGTTTGTCAACACTTTGTAATCTTTGCTTTTCAATACGTAACCAAACATAATCATCAACGTTAAAACAATCTATATCCATAAATAATTTCAAATGCTTCTTTCTGTGTAGCTGTATGTGGTGTGTTATTGTATGCAAACTGAAGTAAATGTAAATGTGTATCCCATGTTTGTGGTTTTGAAATTGTGCATGCACGCAAAAGATCTAAAATGGTACTGTTAGTAGCTTCTGTTTGCCCATTTGTTTCAGGATGAAAGGCAGATGAAAAATCAATCTTTATTCCTAAATTAGCAAACAAAGTAATCTAAAAATTATTACAGAATCTAGAATCACGGTCAGAAATAATAACTTTTGGCAAACCATGATTAGTGAAAATAGTTTTCAAAAACAATTGAGCAGCTTGAGATGCAGCTAACGTTTTCTTGCATGCAATGAAATATGCTTGTTTGCTAAAGCTATCAACAATAGTCCAAATCATGTCATGATTAGCTTTAGTGTTAGACAAACCAATGATAAAATCCATTGAAATCTGTGCCCATGGTCGTTTTCGAGTTGGTAAAGGCATTAATAAACCATATTGTTTACCATTGTGTCGTTTAACTCTTTAGTAAATTAAACATTCGGATACAAAGTTAGATACATCAGATTCCATGTGTGGCCAATAAAAATCTTCAATCAGTGTACGCAAAGTTGAAATAATTCCTCTATGGCCTTTTTATGGGGGACAATGAATTTCATGCAAAACAAATGATCGAAATGGAACAGTTACACATAATCTTTTTTCATAGAACATAAATCCATTAACATAAGACAATGAATCAATTGGAATCCAGTTATTTGAAACTAATTTATTCCAATCAGTTTGAAAACTAGGGTCTTAGTTGTAGGTATCTTTCATAGGGAGAAGAGAGTTAAAAGATATCACAGAGATATTATGAATAGTCGGTCTTCTACTTAAAGCATCGGCAACAACATTTTCTTTTAAGGGTTGATATTGTATGAGTGGATGAAAAATTTAAATAAAAGCAGTCCATTTAATGTGTCGGTCAAATATTTGTGGTTGACTAAGGAGATGTTTAATGCTTTGTTGGTCAGTTTTGATCGTGAATTCAGATCCCATTAAATAATGTTTCCATTGACGTACAACTTATACTGGCTATGGGATGGGAATCTTGCATAAGGATAGCTCCTATTCCAGATCCACTAACATCAGTGACTACTAGGAAAAATGGTCTATTGAAGTCAAGTAATTGCAATACAGGAGCATGAGTTAAAGCATGTTTCAGTAAATCAAAGGACTTTTGTTGATTGTCGGACCAATGATACACAATACATTTTTTTAATAATTTTGTCAAAGGTAATGCAAGCAATGAAAAATTCCTCACAAATTTTTTGTAAAAGCTAGCAAGACCTAAGAAAGAACATAATTCGTGCACATTTTTAGGTATCAGCCAATTCAAAATTGCTTCTATCTTTTTAGGGTCAACTTTAATACCTTCAGATGAAACAATATGTCCTAAGTATTCAATTTGTGTTTGGAAAAATTCACTCTTTTCAAGATTAGCATATAATTGATTCTCTTTCAATAATTTGAAAACCAAGGATAGATGTTTATAATGCTCATTCTCATTCTTACTGAAAACCAATATGTCATCAAAGAAAACAATGACACAATGCTGATGCTTCAAAAATATGCGATTCATCATACGACTGAATGTGGCTGGTGCATTAGTTAAACCAAAAGGCATAACAAGGAATTCATAGTGTTCAAATTGTGTTCTAAATGTAGTTTTGAAAATATCAGATGTGTCCAATCGTACTATGGTATCCAGATTTAAGATCTATATTGCTAAATATTGCAAATCCTTGTAGTTTGTCCATAAGATCATCTACCCTAGGAGTCGGATATCTATTCTTAACAGTGATCTTATTTAGGGCACGATAATCAATGCACATCCTATATGTATTTTTTTTCTTCTTCACTAATAGGAAAAGTGCACCAAATGGAGAACTACTGGGTCTAATGAGTCCTCGTGTTAACAATTCTTCAACTTGGGCTTGAATTTCTTTCTTTCAATTTGGTTATGTCTATATGGTGCTTTACATGGTGGTTGTGATCCAGGAATTAGGTCTATTTTGTGATCTTCGGGACGTATAGGTGGTAAGCCAGGTGGTAAGTCAGCAGCAAAACAATCTTGAAATTGTGAAAGAAATTGTGCGTGCCTAGGATGCATCTGATTTGCTTTAGCTTCAATTTCATTCACCCATATTAAGTAGGATTTGCTACCTTTTCGTAATGCAAGTTTAGTCTGTGTATGACTAAGCAATGGAAAATTATCGAAAGTGTGCATACCATGCAAAGTGATTTGTTTTCCATTAGAATGAATCTTCATTAAATGCATGGAATAATCTATATCGGGATTATACTGATGACGCCAAGGCATTCCTAAGATAATGTCACTACATTGTAAAGGCACAACTAAGAAATTTCTACATTCAACACAGTCACCAATTTTAATTTCTAAGTCATGCACTTCTTGTGTTCCATTATATCTAGTACCTAAGAATGCAGCCTTGATGCGATAATGAGTAGAAACAATACGTAAATTAAATTCTTTGACCAATTTTGTAGAAATAAAGTCGTGTGTGCTCCCATCATCATGTAAAACAATTTTTTCTTTACTATGCACAAGACATTTCATCGTTAATAAAGAATGGGGATTTGGCATACCTGGTAAAGTATCTGAAGTAGTATCGATATCGTCATAGTCTTCCGTGAAATCTGGCATTTCTTCATGTTCTTCATCTTCTGTTATTCTCAAATAGTTGATACGAACAGCTGGCATTTTGGATTGACAACTCATTGCTAGATGTCCAGGTTGATGACATTTGTAACAGACTATAGGTTTGGCTTTAGACACATTATTGGTAATAGCTGGAAGTTTAGGAATGTTGAAATTTGGCTAGAAAGATGGCTTAGGATTTGATTTGTGTTTGACAGTAAAGTAGGAGGTTGTGTCCAAGATTTACAGAATGAAGATGGAAGGAAACAGTTTTGATTGAATCTTTGAAAATTTGAATTGAATTGTTTGGAACCAAAGTTACCATTATTTGGGAATTGTTGTGGTCGCTTCTCTCGTCCTCGAATTTTGTCTTCAGTATCATGGGCCAAGGAAATTGCATCTTCAAGAGTCGTTGTCTTGAACATGTTCACCTCTGTATAAAAATGTCCAAGTAAGCGAGACATAAACTTGCATTTATGGGTTGCCTGAGGTACATCTTCGAGTATTCGAATTTGCAATAAAGTAGTCCAAAAATGCTCGGTATATTGTGAAATAGGCTCACAATCCCTCTGTTGTAAAAGATCCCATTGTTTGATTGCTTTTTCGTGGAATTGGGGTGGAAGGAAATTCTGCAAAAATTTCTTTTGGAAAGTCTCCCGAGTAGTAGGACAATCAATGCTTTTGCGGACAATAGTCCACCATAGGGATGCTCTGTCCATTAGATGATTAGTGACACACTTAATTTGTCTTTCTCAGCATACTGTTCTTCATGGAAATAATCATCAAGTTGATTGATAAAAGCAAGTACAGCCTTTCCATCGCGTGACCCATTGAAAGTACGAAATTTGAAATTTCTTTTACTTATCTTTGTTTCTTTCCGAATAGATTGCGCTTCAAGTGTTGCATCGATCGTACGTCGTATAAGATCTTCAGATTGCGGTCCATCTTGGTCAGCAATAAATCGTTGCAAATTGGCCAATTGAGCTTGCAAAGTTTGATGTGCTCTTCGTTTCTCTTGAAGCTGCATCATAATCAAATCTAGTTTTTGCTCCATCGTTGGTTTTGGTAAATCACCTTCGGCCATAAAATCTTCCATGGTTTGATCAGACATCCTGCAAAATTTCAAACAACCTCACACACTCAAAATCTTGTTAACAGGATGAGCGTAGCTCAAAGTCGGGTTTACAAGGCTTATTTCTCTTTTTTTAAAATGGCTTTTTGCAATATTTCTTCTTTGCGGATGCTGAAGTTGATGTCACGGTCTTCTTCCAAAAGGATATTCGTGCGTGTAGTAATCTTGTTTGCTGGAATTGAACTCTGTCAGTCCACAGGTGTGAACAGGGGCTTCGATGAAAGTCAAAACCCGTTCAGGACTAACTATATATAAACAGCCACTATGGGAGGGGCTAAAAATTGAATCAAAGCCTTTGTGTAAAGCTTAGAAGCTTTAGTCTTTAGGAAATTCAATAACCTTAAGCTTTAGTTAAAGATTAATGATTTTAAATCAGTCGATCAGGATGGTGGCATGCCGTCCGCGCAATCGTCGCCAACAAAGACATCCTCACACAGCGTTTCGAAATTTTTTTGAAGCTAAGCTTTTTAAATAAAGCTTATTAAGCTTTTAACTCAAAACTTAATCTTCTCTATCTCTGTAACAAAGAGACTTACAAAAGATCTTCAAAGGTGGTCCTCCGCTTCTTGGGAGAGGTCCTTCGCAATCCAACAGCGTAGCAGGGGGTTCTTCACCACCAGGAATACGTTGGTATTGACGGATTGCTGCGAGACTAACTATAGAGCTCGATCGTTCCAAGAGCTTTGCCTTTGCACGAGATGGTAAGCGATTGGAAGCCCTCGATCTCAACTTCGCTTTGATACCACTGGTGCACAGATTGGATGCTGTATGCGTACGTAGCGAGCGCCGGAAAGTCCCCAAGAACAAAAGAACTCTACTTTTGCACAAAAAACAAGAGAGAAGACTTGCATGACATGAAGCAAAAGACTAATTGGGTACAATCTTTCCCCACGCCTTGTGTGAGTGCTCCACAAAGCATGTATTTGATATATTATTTATCTCCAAGCTCAAAAAATAGCCCAACTTACAATTAGCACGCTTTAGTTTTTGTGTTTACTTTTATCCGGCCACTAAAGAATTAAAGCGAGTGGGCGCCCAAAGAGTCGGGCTGTACCCAAATACAATGTCCAATAACAAATATTTAAATCGTGCACCCATGCGCATACAAAATAATAAATAAATGTTAGGCACTTCAATAAATAAGCGCGTCAAAATAAATATTGGCGCCACGCCTAAGATGTGCGCCCATCAAAATGATAATTTCTTCTAAATAACTTGAATACATGCTATCGCCCAGTGCTTCCCAACGCCACCGCTGCCTACTCTACACATCAACTGAAGCATTCACAATTGTTAGAAAAATAATAAAATTAAACCGACAAAAGTGAATACCTAGCAGTCTTCAGCTACAAAATAAATAAATTGTTTGCACTTACCATGCATATGAAACAACCCTATTGGCATAACACAACACACATCCATCTGACCTTTTTATCCTTGTTAGACCTTTGTTTTCCTATTTGACTCTATCTTTTAATGTATTTGGTTGATGTAGTTGCTTTAACTACAATCTTTCTTTATAGCTCAATAAGGCACACCTCCATTCTTTCAAGAGATTCTTTTGAAATGCTCTTCCATGCTTCTCACTACAAGATATAGACCTTATAGCGACGTTTAAAGCGACGAAAATACAAACAACAAAATTTGCCCCCGTCGTCGGAAAAAGCGTCGTTATTGACGACGCCATGGTATCGTCGCTATTTGCGTCGCTATATGCGTCTCTATTTGCGTCTCTATATGCGTCGCAAATTTGCGTCGCTATATGCGTCGCTATTTGCGTCGCTATATGCGTCGCATATAGCGACGCATATAGCGACGGTTGCAGAGAATTTGCGACGCTGATAGCGACGACAATAGCGACGCCTGCAGTAAATTTGCGACGCAAATAGCGACGGTAACAGAGGAAAAAAAAATTTTGTGGCAGGGCAGCAAGCTGCCCTGCCACATATAGCACTGTGTGCTGTATGAGAGCCATACAAAATAGTTTCTGCACTGCTGCATACAAAGCGTTTGCAAACAAAAAGAATCTATACTGAAATCATAAAACTGATAGATGAAATAAATACATGATATCGCATAAAATGCGATTGGTACAATCATAAAACAATATCACTAATACATAGAAAATGTCTACATAGATCGGGCGACTAAAAACTAAAGGTATGTGAGCGCTAAGGATCCGAGGGCGAGCTACAAATCGTCGTCCCCCGAAAGCTCGTCCCTCTGCAAAGGAGCATCAAACGGATTCTGCAGAAAAAGAAACAACATATCAATCCACCATACAATAATGCATTCAAATATCTCATGGTAACTACGGACATGAAAGATGAGAGACTTACTGGGCCGCCGCGTCTGTACAATCGGTCGATCAATGATCTGAGACCGTGCCTCTCTGCATATTGAGTCTCAAGGCCTTGCGGATCACGATTTGTAATGGAGTGCTGCAAAGAAAACAAAATGCTAACTGTTAGAAATATGATTGTCAGTACAAATAATATCTCAAAAAAACAAATAAGCAAAACAAAAGAGAAACTTACAAAGTCCTCCAAATATGTCCTGTGGCCGCCACTCCCAAGATGATGTACCGATCCGGCCTCGATTCGTGCCCTCGCCGCCTCCCGCTGCTGACTCCAACGTCCTGGCGAATTTGTAGCCTCCTCCCTCAGTCGGCGCCAGTCCTCTGCATCTAACCACTCGGGCTTTGGAGCCCCACTCTTGATTGCCTTGCGTGCGTCGGATCGTCTATGTGACATGTATGCACGCATGCAATCCATCATCCAGCCCGTAGAGAATCTATCCACTGCGGCTGGCACCGGGAACTCCTCATGCAAGGATGCTACTATGTACTCCTTGCTCCCCTCCGGTATGTTCCTCCAATGATCCAGGACGTTGTGCCGAAAAACTTGTTGGCACAACTCCCTCATGCGAGCTATCACCCTCCTCCCCTCATCATTCATGATGATAGCTCCTGACCTGCCATCCACTAGGTATCCATAATCCCTAGGAGTGTGCCTCGTATGGGCCCTCTCCCATCTCCGTCCACGCTCCTGGGCATATCCAGGAGACCCCTGAACATCCGGTGTACCGACGGGGGTACCCTCTCCCGGAGTGCCACTGAAAGGGGTGCCACCAGAGGGGGTGCCACCAAAAGGAGTGCCACCAGAGGGGGTGCCCCCAAAAGGAGTGCCACCAAAAGGCGTGACATCTGCCGACGGCTGCGCAAAAGCCGGAGTAACTGGAGTGGACGTCCCCACAGGTGTGACAAATCCTGGAGGTGACCGAGCTCTAGCTGAACGACGAGACGGAGACACCGCGTCCGTGTCTCCACAGCAGCACCCCCCTGATCCTCCTGCAGTCGCAGTCCCTCCCTCTGGCCCAAGTCGCGAGCGTCGAGATCGTCTGCTCGAAGCTGAAGCATCTGATCGCACTGAAGCTGATCTAGCAGAGCGCCCTGACGAAGAACGAGACAGCTCCTGATCTGCTATCTCTCTGAATCTCGCGAGCTGATCTGGAGACATACGTGCCATCATCTCCTGAAACTCCTCATCGCTCATCCCTCGACTCATCCTGAAAATAAAGATACCTGCAGAGATAAAAAATAATGTTAGAATAATCAATTGAAACTATACAAAGCGCATTAATATAAATCATTTTTGAAAAATCCATCTTAAAATGCATATCTTATCTACCTTTATGGAAGATCTAAACAACGAATTGAGTAATACAATTCTCCAAGAATGAAGTATTCTATGGTCCCATGTTAATCTCCTGACATAACTCTGCATACACTGGAAGGTCGATAGACATGTCACCACAAAAGAACGAGTCTGCCTCGTTCTCAAAAAATTCTACGACTTCTGTATTTCCATCATTGTTAGCCGATGCGGGCTCCAAGCTTGCGGTGGCCTCCACCCCTTGTAATTTCGATCCCTCTATTTGCATATATTCTTCATCTATGCCTGGAACATCGCTTTGATCGTATACTCTCGCACCTCTAGGAGTTGAAGGTATAACATACCACCATCGAGGTTGTCGGGGATTTGGATAGAAGATTACCTGTTCACAAACACTTACAAACCGTCTTCAAACCATTGTGACATAAAGCATGTCGTATTACAATTAGCAAGCAAATGACTAGAAGATTACCTGTTCACAATGTGCCGGCAACACAAAGGTGTCGCGCAAATCCATCCATTTTTTTTCGGAATCTATTTCGAGAAATCCAGATGGACCTCGTCGAACCGTTGCGCCAGCTCCTCCAAGTACCACTTTGAACCACTGCACATCGAATATTATCATGGAGAAGCTACGGTAATCCACCGTAATAATACTTTGCAAATTCCCAAAATACTCCATCTCATCCACAACCGTGTTCGGATCCGTTGCTCGTCGCCGGCTCTCTTGCTCAAACCTTGCCATGACACCACAGTCCATTGTGGAGCGCATTTTGTCAATACGCTCCACCCGAAAATGCCATCCGCGCGACCACGCTGCACTATATATTTTGTACTGCACATTGAAACACTCAAATTAGATGTAGCAAACAAATTCAGATACGACACATTCTAAACCCCTCATTACCTTTGGACTACATCCCCTCGAGAACTCCCACTCCTCCATTGAGACCTCTGCCCCTTCGCTGGATGCTGCGATCAAGGCTCCATGCAACCATCGTGTTGACATAAACCGCGGCATCTCCTCCATGCCTTCGGGATATCGAATCGGTCGGTGACGCGTACTGCGTCGGAATTCAGCTCGCGCTTCCTCTCGATCTTGCCTTGCAATCTGGTACTTGGCGAGCCACGTCTCCATGGAGGCATGGTGCAACATACAAAAGCGATTCACTTTCTCTTCCATTGAGGCATCCATTCTTTTTTCTACCCCATTTCCAACCACCACATCTCCAGTCAGCCTGTCATCGTCCTTGAGCGTCCATAGCATTTCATTGTCTGGTTCCACCGTTGGTAGCCATTGTGAGATATGCACTAATGCCTCTGACACCAACCAACCCTCCGCCATGCTACCTTCCGGACGAGCTCGTTGTCGCACAAAGCCTTTCAGGGTTTTCATGAAGCGCTCCAGGAAGAACATCCATCGCGTATGGACAGGTCCGGCAATCTCCACTTCGTCCACAAGATGCACAAGAAGGTGAACTTGTATCGTGAGCATGCTAGTGGGCAGGTATTTCTCAAAGAGACAGACCGTCTCAACTGCTCCTCGCCTTGCGGATTCAATAGAGGACGTCTTAATCTCTTTCTGTGAGATCCATTGCACCAAAGTCGACAGCTTGTAAATGGCCCCACGAATTTATGGAGTTAGGCATCCCGCGATCGCGATCGGTAGGACAAACTGCCACAAATGAGAAAGCATTAAGAATAATGGTCACTTTTCAAATTTCAAAATGTCCACGCTTATTAAAATCCATTCTGTTCACAAACCTGACATATCTTATGCCAATCATGGGATTTTAGCCCAGACATTTGGTCATCTTTAGAAAATGCGGACCTGAGAGAACGCATCATACCCGTCGGAGTGCGGATAGACTTGATTACTTGCTTCACAATGCGCTCTTCTTTGGTAGACAAAACCCAGGGAGCGCGAGGAAGCTGCACTCCCCCTTCAGCACTCGACTGCGGCCAAAGCGCCTCCATCTTACCTACCTCCTTTAAATCCATTCGTGACCCTATAGTGTCTCTCTTTCCTGTGATGTGGTCCCATAGCAAGCTGCCCACATTTTTGAAAATATGCATGGGATCCAACAAGTGGTTGACCTGTAAGTGGGTCCAATATGGCAACTCGTAGAAAACTGAGAACCGTCGCATTCCATTTGGATGTGATTCCGGGTTTACCATTTTCAGCTCGTACCAGCTTGCAGCGTTCATACGTGCTGGAGGTCGTCCAAGAAAACCTTCCCTGAGTTCATGATCCTCCGGCAAGAAAGTGGCGTGTCCTTGATATACCATCTTCTTCATGGTTCGTGACCTTCGGGCGTCTAACTGTGGCCCACACAATGGACATGCATGATAACCTGAGGTAACGAGACCTGCAAGGCGATCCACGACCTAGTGAATACTTGATTGAATGAAATAAAATATAGATATTACCGGCGTGAACAAATGTCTGCTCACCTGAGCACTCTCCCAATCCCGGAAAGTCATGCATCGTCCACATGAGAATGGCTCGAATGTTGGCTGACCGCCGACCATCGCGCCTGCTCATATCTTGCACCGTGACCCCCTCCTCCCACAAAATCTTAAGCTCATCGACTAATGGACGAAGATACACGTCCATATTTTTTACTTTGTAGCGGCCCGGGACGAGCAAGCTAAGGATGAGATGTCCTTTCTTCGTAGAAAGCCATGGAGGAATGTTGTAGTTGACAAGCACTATAGGCCACACACTGTAAGAAGTCGAGCGCAGACCGAATGGGTTCACACCATCCATGGCGAGACCGAGCCGAAGATTCCTTGGCTCTCGCGCAAAGCCTGGGAAGGTAGAGTCAATGTGGCTCCATGCGCGCGAATCTGCTGATATTCGTTGCACTCCATCCGTAGACCTATTCTGCACATGCCACGTTGTCAAGCTTGCCATGGCAGACGTGCGAAACATGTGGTTTATGCGGGGGATGAGCGGAAAGTGTCTGAGGACTTTTTGAGGGATGGTCTGCCCTTGCAAGTCCTGTCGATACCTGTGAGCACCACACTTTGGACATGTCTCCATAGTCTCGTATTCATCTCGAAACAATATGCAGTCGTTGATACATGCATGGATGTTATTGTAGTCCATGCCAAGCTTCCGTAAAACATGTCGTGCATCATCACGAGACTCAGGCATGGTGTTTGCAGGTGGCAATATATGATATTTCAATAACCTGAAAACATCATAAAACACCTTGAAAAATCCATCCATATTTACAATAATACTGTTTAAAAAAAAAACAATGAAGTCTGTATGCAAGGTACCTGAATAACTCAGTCACACTCGTATCGCTCCAACCGTATTTCGCTTGCACACTTAAGAGTGCAAGCAATGTCTTCAACCGAGATACTCGGCACCCATCATATAATGGTATGGATGCTTCCTCTCTAAGCGGGTCAGATGTCTCAACATCCATGGGAATCAATGCATCGATCATTGCCTCCATCTCAGGCTCCAAGATTGTAGGCAAGTCGGGAAGGTTGTCTGTCTCCTCTGGCATTGACGATATAGATGGGCCTTGCGAGTGGTCTATTGGCTCCTGCCATCCATCCATCTCACGTCCACGAACTCTTCTAATTGGCCGCAAAGGGTGCTCTCCCCCTTGGGTCGAGACATCACCCCCCTGGACACAAAATTTGCCAACAAGACCCAATCTTATTGTGTATGGTTTTCAATTAGCTTGAGAGTACAATGCATGAAAAATGCTAACTTGAAAATACCGTTTGCTGAAAATCTGCAATCGCCTGATCAATAATCTCAGGTTGAAACTCGCCAAATCGTCGTACGTGTTCTATAGACAATCGACGTTTTCGTCTAATTGCCAACTTGCATTGAGAGCAAGGACATGGGACACGCTGATTAAGATACGACTCGCGGTCTTGAACAATAGGACCTTCTTCGTTTGCCATCTTATCTACATTACAGCAAACGAGGCTTAAATGGATAGCTTTTTGGAGATGTACGTCAACTTGCAAGTTGACCATAAACCTTGCATTGTATATAGTAGTCGAGAGATTTTCCGATGTTATATCTCGGCCTTGTATCATGCTCAACGATTTGTTTGTCCCGGTAGATAATTTTTTGTTATATCTCGGCTTTGAGTATAAGTAATCCATTTTAAAATTAATGCGCGCCATCTATGAAATTTTACAACTATAGTAATAAAATTTATTTCAATCAATTCTACTCATAGTCATAAGACCTGAGAGAAATTATCCTATACTCAATTTAAGGGATCTCCACTTCTATAACAATAATTTTGGGTTAATTTTGATGAAGTACGTGGCCGTATGCAAAGCACATTGCATACCATTATCGATACGTATATTATCTTAAATTTCATTCCCTTCCCTCTCCCTCTCCCTCTCCCTCACCCTCTCCCTCTCTTTCTCTCACCCTCTCCCTCACCCTCTCGTTCTCTTTCTCTCCCTCTCTCATTTCCTCCCTCCTCCTCCCTCTCCCTCTCCCTCCCTCTTTCTCCCTCTTTCTCCCTCTCCCTCTCCCTCGCTCCCTCGCTCCCTCTCCCTCCCCCTCCCTCTTTCTCTCCCTCTCTCATTTCCTTCCCCTCCCCCTCCCTCTCCCTCTCCCTCTCCCTCTCTTTTTCTCCCTCTCCCTCTCTATCTCTCTTTCTCTCTCATTTCCTAAACAAGCAAAAAATAAAGTGATTTAAACATCCTCCAAGCAAAAGGGAGAGGGAGAGATACAATGCACTCTCCCTCTCTTTCTCTTTCTATCCCTCTCTCATTTCCTTCCCCTTCCTATCCCTCTCACTCTCTTTCTCTCTCATTTCCTCTCCTAAACAAGAAAAAAATAAAGTGATTCAAACATTAAACAAGCAAAAGGGAGAGGGAGGGAGAGAGAGAATGCACTCTCCCTCCTTCTCCCTCTCTTTTTCTTTCTCTCCCTCTCCTATTTCCTCCCCCTCCCTCTCCCTCTCCCTCTATTTCTCTTTCTCTTTCTTTCCCTTTCCCTCTCCCTCTCCCTCTCTTTCTCTCTTACTCTCTCGTTTCCTCTCCTAAACAAGCAAAGAAGAAAGTAATTTAAACATTAAACAAGCAAAAGGGAGAGAGAGAGAGAGAGAATGCACTCTCACTCTCTTTCTCTCCCTCTCCCTCTCTTTCTCTCCCTCTCCTTCTCTTTCTTTTCCTCTCCTAAATAAACAAAAGAGAACGATTTAAACCTTCAACAAGTAAAAGAAAGAGAGAGGGAGACTCACCAATGAGATATGGCGAGCGTGGGCGGCTTCTCTTTGCAACGAGGGCTCCTCCTCTCCTTCGCGAACAACGACGGTGGCGGTGGCGGCGGCGGCGGCAACAAGTCTCTTCCTCCTCTTCTTTCACAAAGCCTTGGCTCTCTCCCTCGCTCTCGCTCTCAAAAGGCGAAGAAAACAAAATGAAAACGGCGCTCTGGTTTCGGCCGCGCTTTTTTTTTCCTGCGGCGTCGCTATATGCGTCGCTATTTGCGTCGCTATTTGCGTCGCAAATAGCGACGCAAATAGCGACGCGTATAGCGACGCATATAGCGACGCCAATAGCGACGCCAATAGCGACGCCAATAGCGACGCCGATAAACGCCGTCGCTAATCGGCGTCGCTATTGCCCCAGTCCCTTGTAGTGTCTTTTTTGGGATTGTTTCAAGGGAGATACAATATTGTGATCCCTTGAAGGGTATTTGAAAGAAATATTCTAAAGTTCAAATACTTCTACTAGGTAAATCCATTCCATCATATTGAGTTGGCATTTACATGTCACTTTAGGGTGTTTATTTTTTAGGGGGAAAAGACACACTTTTGCCTCTTTGAACTTCTTTCTTATTTGAAGTTTTTCCATGTACATAAAATAAATGGATACACATCAAAACACATCTAGCCCATACTTATTTCCTTGAATGTTCCCCTCAATGTTCTAGTTCTTTGTCAAACTAGAGATATATACCATATTATGTTAATACCAAGTGATGGACAAATAACTTGCTCATTTGTACACCCATGTCCCATTTTGCATCTTGGAAGAACTTATAGGTTTTGCTTGTAGTTTGGCAACAAAATCTTTCATGGAAGGAAGCTCTATGATCAAATATCAACATTATCTTCCATATTGAAGACTATACTTGAGCATTGAAAGGAGATGACTTCATCTCCTTGCACTTCCTCATAAAAAGGTGCACTTCTTTATGGCTCTGCAATGATTGGACTTTGCTTTTGGATCATCCACATGGTTGAAGAGTAGCTTGATAGCAAGCTAAGAAATAATCGATTGAACACTTGAAAGCCAAGTCACATCAACAATATGTGTTTGTGGACTCCAAGTCTCATGATTATCCGCTTGATGTTTGCATCCTATGATTGCGAGGGAGTAGTGAGTTCATCTCTTCAATCATATGTATACTTTAAAACATCCCACAACAACATTGAGTGTATTTCACATGAAGAGACAAATACAATACTAGTACTAGCCTTAAAAGCTAAGGCTTGAGCTATAATCTATAATCTGTGTCGGTTTCCAGTATGTCTATGGATGAAATACTTAGTTCCTTCTTTTCTCATCTATTTTGCATGATGGAGAGTGCAACACACAAACACACGCAGTACATGCGCGGATAATGGTAAAATAAAATCTGAACTTGTTTAAGATGAATATATGATTCAGAGATGCTTGGAATGATCACGGATCGGTAACTTCTATACACTTGTATGTATTGATGAATCGATACAATTGCATAGTCGGAATATCCCACAGGCTACAGCTCTCCTTCGATTGAAATGAAGTAGGCGCGCTATATTGACAGTATTCACATGCAACATAATTATAGTCTAGAGGCCTTGGCTTGATCGGTAGGGCGCTTGCTGGGAGGCGAGATGACCAGTGATGAGGGTGGAGTTGCAGCCCAGGCCGAGCCGGAGACTCTGCGTGGGGACGGCTGCGAGCTCTCCCACCGTGCCCAGCAAAGCGTCTCGGTGGAAGACGGGCAAGCCATGGTTGCTGCCCTTGTCAAAGACCTCGGCGATCTGGGGGGTCGGCTTCACATACCAGAGCAATGGAGTCTCGGGTTGCATAGGCGATGATATCAGCGCACGAGACAGTTCGGGGGCAGGCTTTCTCGAGAGCGGCCTTGATCTGATCGATGAGATCAACACTCGCATGGTCAGGTTGGGTCCTGACTCCTCGGCTGTATTGCCTGGGGCAGTGGAATCCAGCAGAATGGAAGCATCGCAGCCGAAAGGCAAGTGTCTCAAGGTTCTTGCAGTCGCCAAGGGACGGCGGCAAATTAGTGGCTTCTGCGAGCATGATAGTCTCTAACCAGAGGCTGATAAGAAAGGGACAAGACGCCATGGAAGCAAGCAGCGTAGCAGCCTCGACACCACCTCGCCAAGTGGCCGTCATCTTGCCGTCCCCACTCGCTCGATGATGGCAACCCATTCGGCTCCACGGCACAGTAAAAACGGCTGATTAATTGTTGCTTCTGTAGATTTCTTCTTGTGATTATTTTCTTCACGTGCGCATCATTCAGCTTAGTACGTGCTGCCTGGGAAACGACGTCAAATTGAGGGGACATCTCGGGAAGAAAGAGACGTATGTACATCACAGAAACGACACGCACTGGAGTCAACTTGGCAAGGGCTAAATTTGAACTAGCAGCAACTGCTGCTCGTTGGCTATTCGGTTCGTAGGCCATTAGACTAGACCCAAGGATTTATAACTCGATGATAAGCCATTGGACCATTTAATGATTTGGACATTAGATTTTGCACAAGGTGGCATGGTTGGAGGTGGGTGAAGAAAGAGGCAGATGATTGTGAGTTGGAGTGTGTTGACCACCCATGGGTTAGTTGTACCATTTAGATGCTCAACATCATGGCACATTCATTCGTACATGAACACTAGCCGATGCATAGCGTATGTGGGTTATGGAGGATACCTATTTGCATTGTACCGAGCTTTTCCTCAAGCTTGAGTATACACGCCCTGTAGTGAGGTTGCATGTAGTGCGAGAAGGATTCTAGATTGGGTCACAGGGCAACTCGCAAAGCATATTAACTAGTGAGCATCACCCCAAGAGTACCTTCTTGCACTATGAACCTACGAAAGCATAGTTGGACATCGCACAAGGGATCTGAGGCTACAATGAGTTTCCCTAGTGGGGATTAGGCGATTTTACTCCTTGACTCACCAATCCCCGAAGTTTGCGTCGCAAGGCACTAGGTGGGTATCTTTGTAAACTATTATGACTAAGCTATACCCATGATACCTTCAATAATCGCACGACAAACCCATCTTGAGGTACATATCTCAAGAATTCATGGAGTCATTAAGAACTAGTGTTGCATGACTAAATGTTGACCACCCACATAAGGGACCCAAGCTCTTAAAAAACACAAAGTTGACTAACTGGAGCTGCAACACACCTCATGTCACCCTAGAGCCTTCATCGAGTTTCTTACATGGTCTTAGAGTCACCACCACCACTAAAGCGCAATAAGAGATACCATGAGTTAGAGCCCAACTAAGAAGTGAGGGAGTTGTACATGGTGGAGTAGGATCACTCTAACCTCATATCACTCAAGCCAACACTAACATAGTTACTTGAGGCAAAGCACAACCTATAACGAGATTTCACCACCAAGTTGCTTGTAGGACAACTCCTTGAGGAAAGAAGTAGGTCACTTACACAACCTCTAGCAACTGGTGTTGCCACTTTGTGTCAAGATACTTGAGTGCACTTGGTGGATAATTGCTACACATCTTGTTGACAACATTGGCAACTCACTAGAGGTAATTAGGAAGGGGAGGAAGCTTGACTCAATATGTTAGAAAGTGTTAGCTCAAATTGCAACACCACCACCTTGAAGGCAATGTGTGCCTCAAGTTGCATGCCACAAGATCCCCTCAAGAGCACACAAGAGGCTACCCTAGATACCCCACTCAACTCATGCAACAATTAGGGGAGCTCAATTCTCATGAAGATTTGTAGTTGAGGTAGAGAACTCACTGAGGCACCACTTGTCTAGCTTTTGCACTCATGAAGAACCTCACACTTGAGCCTACAATCACAAGCTCACAACTCACCAAATGGGAGTGCTTGTAACTTGTTGGGGCTTGGAAAAACAAGACAACAAGAAGGAATTGTCATTGTTGCATAGTGTCCAAGTGGAAAATTCAAGGGGGTGCTCTCTAGTCACCACAAATTTTTCATACCAATTCGTCCTCCTTATCATTGTTGCTCTTCTAGAAGGAAATACATGATCATATCTTGCATTTTCTTTCTTGTGAGGTCGTCTTAGTAGTTCGTGAATTGGCTTCCAAGGCATGTAAAGAGCTAGAACATGAGATTCAATATTCCTAGTCATTGTCTCGTCATTGTGACCATTTGGAACTTATGCCTAAGCATGTAACCACTTGAAACTATCGCCACTTGAATTGGAGAGGGAAGAGATTGGCTTATCAATCTGGGTCCAACATCACATATTGGTAGGGAATTCCTAGGGGTACCAACACCAACAATGCCTTGAGATTGTGTGGACTCATACCACCGTCATCGTTCTATCTTAAGGTCCTTCGAACTAAAGACAAGGCAATAACCATCCAAACTAGTGGGGCACTCAATAGGGCATTGCCACACTAATGATCTACACCTTTGAACCACGATCCTTTGGATTCATGTGCTAGTAGAATATTCGGTTGAATAGACTGCGTAGGGCCAGACCCAATAAATATTTGAGACTTGACAAGAGAAGGGCCATTGCGATTGTGAAACAACAACTGACTCATGGGTGGAGAATTAGGAAACTTATAGGTAGGGGCATTGTTAAGGGTGTTGAGAGCATTGTAGAGATGAAAAAGAGATTGAACTAATGTTTCCAGCATCCACAATAGAACTAGAGGCTAGAACTATTGCTTAACTTGACTCGATTATGCTTGAGCCTACTTACAAAGAGGGTGATTGAAAAAACAAGCTAAGAAAAGTGCCACAAAGAAGTTAGAAATCAACAATTTGGTGGAACCTCACTAGCATAAGGATAGTCATGTGACATCAATGTGTAGTTAATTGGAAAACCTAGAGCTTGAATGGGCATGAGAAGCACAACTATAACTAAAACACACTATCTAGAGAAGGTGAAACCATTTTGCAAATACACTCAATTATTTCAAAATCTTGGAAAGAGTAATACATACACGACTAATCTAGCAAGAAAACACACTTAGGCAAGAGCTAAAAAAGAGACACGAGAGGAGAAAAACAAACTCTGACTACACTTGGCAAGGGAATGAGAAACATAAGAATTGCACATGTGACATGGTATAAGGAAATAACGAACCACATCAAAGTCAATGTAAGCAAAAGGGGAACTAGTACATTGCAAAGAATAGCCAAAGGAAAACGAATCAAATTAAGAGCCTATGGGAGATCAAAATAAGGAGTGATTGTACCCAACTAATAGATCTCAAAAAGGAATTACTATGATGCAATGACAAAAACCCACATTCAACCAAGGAAAAGATAGAGATCATGGGAGTCAAAGGGACCATGCTAGCCATCAAGGGCAACTAGGCCACACAGGAACACTTGCACATGGCATTCAGGTGGCACTCGGTCTGAATAGAATGCAACATCATCGGAAGACCAACACAAAGATGAATTGGCCCAACAACTTTGACTTTGAATCCAATAAGGGTAGCATTATACCAAAATGCCATAATCCTAATATGCAATCTGCATCCGATATAGTGTAGCTAGGGACCCAAGGATTTGCATTCGAAAGGTTGGAGTTATAAGCCTAGACCCAAAAGATGATGAGACAATACCTCCCACCTATCTTAGGGTCAAGCTTATTGCAAAGAGAGAGTATGTTGTTGATGCTCTTATCAACATGGTTGGAAACTTTAATATTTTGACCTGAGGCATGGACTAAAGTACACCAACTAAAGCTTGCATTGACCAATGCAATCCTCAACCCCTATGGAGTAAAACCTTATTCTCTCCTAGAAAAATGCAGAATCCTCACAACTATTGAGACCGAGAGCCTTCCCATCTTATTCCACGTGCTCCCAAATTGTGAGGATGTGGGAAAAGAAATACTTCTTGTTGGTAGAGCTTTCAAGCGAGCAACAAAATGTGAGGTTGATTACACAATCCAACAAATATATCTGACACTCCCAAGTGTGAGGATAATCACAACTTTCATAAAGGGTGGACTTGTTGAACCACAAGGGAAAGGCAAGGAGATAATCCTTGACCTAAAAGAGACGAGAAGCACGGGAACACTTGAGGAGTTACTTTGAGCACACAATGAAGAGAGAGAACCTATTAGCACATTCTCCTTTTTTTTTTTGAGGAGCGATGCCAAGGATATGAGATGGATATACAAAAACCATAGAAAACTACATAAAAGGCCTAAGCCTCATTGGCAAAAATATCCACAGAGATCTAGTACACAACAATGGATTCCACAATCTGTCCTACTTCCTCAAGGGTACTATGGAGGAAATCACTAGTTATGATTGGCCAAACCACTTACAAGACCACCTCTATCATACCACACATGGGTGCCTTCTCAATAGAAGAAAAACAAACCTAAACATAAAATAAAGCTTGTGAAAAAATATTCAAAGGAGGCAATGCTAACTACAAGTCCTAAGGACAAACCTTCCATAATTGAATAGGATAAACTCCCAAAGTTAGCAACTAAATAAGAACAATTGCTAGCATTCACAATTAATATGTTTGATGAAGAAGAAATAGTAGAAAGGGTTGACTCTTCAAAACAAGAGGCAATCAAATCACTCTAGCCTAGCAACATTGTTCAACCTGACATAGGGAAACCCCATGAGGAGAGAAAAGAGAAGAGTTTATTAATGAGCTGATTGATAATACAATTATCAAACCAGATGAAGGCATAGAATCTTCTAAATCTACACATTCATTATCCAAGAGAAAGAAAAGGAAACTGAAGAAATAACAATAGCAACGAACAGTTGCTACCACAAAAGCTAAAAAAATAGAATTCAAGGAAAAGATCGAGAAGTTGACAGTCTTGATACACAACCAATTCATAGATACCCTCATTCTCTCTTCTCTCGAGAGTGCTAAACTTGTGAATGCTTTTATGAGTTCCATGTGCACTAGACCAAGCAACAAGTGCTTCCAACTGCTATGGATAAAACTCCACCCACAGATAACAAGATGCATGATATCGAATCAAGTGTGGAAATAGAACATTTACAACCACTAGTTGTGACTATACCTAACATATCCAATTTTAAAAAAAAGACATAGTGGCCATAGAGGCTCAGGATAAACAAAAAAATCATGAAAGCACAAGAAATCCTACACTTCTTCAATCTTACCCAACTCATCCTGAACCTTTCACCATGCTAAAGCCCAAAGTCATAGTCAGGATAAACAAAAGAATCATGAAAGCACAAGCAATCCTACACTCTTCAATCTTACCCAACTTGTCCTAAGAACCTTTCACCATGCTAAAGCCCAAAGTCATAGTAGTGAGAACCCCAAAAGAAATGGTAGCAGTGCAAGCATACTTAGAAAATAGCGACATGACTGAGTTTTTCACATAATTGGATGCTAGGCACGAAGTTGCTTGCACATATCTATGTCCATGCTAACATAGGAACATTGCTTAAAGAACATGAGGAATACCTAGGTTATCCACTAACTTGGGAGGAGCAAGAACATCTTAGTAGTAGCGAGCACTATGATGAGAGTCTAGATAATCTTCTATAGCTTATCTTTGATGAGAAAGCCAAAGCATGATGTTTAACAGTTATACTCAATGAAGTGCTTTGTAAGCATGATGTGCTTGAGATTGAGAAGATCAAACAACAAGTTGGGGGATGAAGTGAATTCGAGAAATGGTGGTTTAATACTCAAGCTGTGATGGCACTGAACTTGGAGGCTAGCTAATGACTGCCTTGGAGAAATGATAAGCCATATGGAGGTCTCAAAGAGACCCAACCTATGTAGCCCCTACTTCCTTTTGTGTATTTGCTACTATTTGTGGTATGGTTTTAGTAGGACCCAATGTAGATTGTCCCTTGCTTGACAGAATTCTAATAGAAGAGGAATCGCATGTCACTAATAGACTAGAACAAGGAACAATGCAACTTGATGTCACCTAATACTTATCCTTCCTAGTAAAGTTCACACGACTCTTCGATGCGTGCACTACACTAGAATATAATCCCGAGTTTTACAACTGGCTTTTAATGTCTCGGAGTGACATGGATCCATAGTTTGTAAACATGTACATAAATTGATTATGCTTTCAATGATTTTATATAGATTAACCATAGTTTTAATTTTTCATGTCATCGTAAAAAAAAATAAAAAAGTACACACTCTACAAGCAATGATTGTTAAGCAAAGATAACCTGGTGCACAGATCGGACGCCGTATGCGTGCGTAGTGAGAGTTAGAAGGTTCCCAAGAACAAAAGAACTCTACTTTTTATACAAAAACCAATGAAGAAAGCTTGCACGACATGAACAAGAGACCAATTGGGTGCAATCTCCCCCCATGCCTTGTGTAAGTGCTCCACAAAGCATGTAGTTAATATATTATTCATATTCAAGCTCAAATAATAGCCCAATTTACAAAATAGCACGCTTTAGCTTTTGAGTTTGCTTTTGTGCCAATAAAGAATTAAAGCTAATGGGCGCCCAAGAAGTCAGGTGGTACACAAATACAATGTCCAATACAAGTATTTAAATCGTGCGCCCATGCGCATACAAAAATAATAAATAAATATCAAGCGCTTTGATAAATAAACGCGACAAAATATAGGCGCCATGCCTAAGATACGCGCCCATAAAAAATTGATAATGATTTGAATACACACTATCCTCCAATGCTTCCCACTACCACCGCTGCTCGCTCTACACATCAACTGAAGCATTCACAATTGTTAGAAAAATAATACAATTAAACCGACAAAAGTGAATACCTAGCAGTCTTCAACTACAAAAATAAATTGGTTAGAAATCAATCCTAACCTTAATTTATTATGAGTGCGCACTCTAAACTCATAAACGTTTATTAATTTAAATATGTATTTTACGGAATCACCCGCTGTGGAATCACCCATATACACATAAAATTAACAAAATGCCCGAAAAGGATAGGTGTCCCCATCGACTTTTCGCACAAAGAATCCACTTTGTGTATGAGCCCTGGTAATAAAATTTTACGGAATCCACTGCAAAACCTCACGGAATCCACCGTGGCACGGAATCCACCGTGAAATATGCCTCCTGGCATCATACCCCCGGGGTGGGATAGCAATTGTCCTCAATTGCTATTAGCTCAATGTGGAGCTAACAGTGTGGGAAAAGCATTTAGATCTCTAGCATGCATCCATTGGGCCTCTTCAACAGGATGGTTTTTAAACTTGACCAAATATCTAGAATATCTACAGCCAGTTCTAGTGGTCAGAAAGTCAGTATCTATAATAGTTTCACGCTCAAGGATTTCAGTTTCAGGCTCAAGGATTTCAGTTTTATCATCTAGCAAAGGAGGGTTTTCATAGACAGGGTGTACAGGTAGTTGACCTCTAAAGGGTCGTAATAAACTAATATGAAAGGTGTTGTGGATTTTCCAATGTTGTGGTAATTCTAGTTTAAATGTATTGTCATTGATTTTGTGTATGATCTTGAATGGTCCATAAAATCTAGGTGCTAATTTGACAACAGGGTGTTTGTCTACACTTTGTAATCTTCGTTTTTCAAGTCGTAACCAAACATAATCATCAACTTTAAAATTCATAGGCTGTCTTTTCTTGTTTGCTTGTTTTGTGTATGATTGCTGGGCTTTGCCAATCATATCTTTAACTTCATCAAAAATAGTGGCATGCATGTTAGCAATATCATCAGCAGTTTGAATTTTGTTTGATAATGATGCAACAGGTGTAGGCAATCGATATCCATAAATAACTTCAAATGGTGTTTTCTTTGTAGTTGTATGTGATGTATTATTATATGCAAACTAAAGTAAATGTAGATGTGTATCCCATGTGTGTGGTTTTGAAATGGTGTAAGCACGCAAAAGATCTAAAATAGTACTGTTAGTAGCTTCTGTTTGACCGTTTGTTTCAGGATGAAATGCAGATGAAAAATCAATCTTTGTTCCTAAGTTAGCAAACAAAGTAATCCAAAAATTATTACAAAATCTAGAATCACGATCAGAAATAATAACTTTTGGTAAATCATGGTTAGTGAAAATAGTTTTCAAAAACAATTGAGCAGCTTGAGATGCAGTTAAAGTTTTCTTGCATGGAATAAAATATGCTTGTTTGCTAAACCTGTCTACAACAGTCCAAATCATATCATGATTAGCTTTAGTGTTAGGTAGACCAGTGATAAAATCCATTGAAATCTGTTCCCATGGTCGTGATGGAATAGATAATGGCATTAGTAAACCATATTGTTTACCATGGTGTCTTTTAACTCATTGACAAATTAAACATTCAGATACAAAGTTAGATACATCAGTGTCCATATGTGGCCAATAAAAATCTTCAATCAATGTACGCAAAGTAGATATAATTCCTATATGACCTTGATATGGAGGACAATGAATTTCATGCAAAACAAATGATCGAAATGGAACTATCACACATAATCTTTTTTCATAAAACATGAATCCATTAGTATAAGACAGTGAATCAATAGGAATCCAATTATTTGCAACTAGTTTATTCCAATCAGCTTGAAAAGTAGGATCCTGATGATAAGTATCTTTCATAAGAATAAGGGAATCAAATGATATGACATAAATATTTTGAATTGTCGGTCTTCTACTCAAAGCACCAGCTACAACATTCTCTTTTCCTGGTTGATATTGTATAAGAGGATGAAAACTTTGAATAAAAGCGGCCCATTTAATGTGTCGGTTAGATATTTGTGGTTGACTAAGAAGATGTCTAATACTTTGTTAGTCAATTTTGATCATAAATTCAGATCCCATTGAATAATGTTTCCATTGACGTAAGGCTTATACTACAGCTAGCAATTCCTTGTCATATGTAGAATATTTAAGTTCAGATGGTTTGAGTTTGCAACTAGAGTAGGCTATGGGATGAGAATCTTGCATAAGGACGGCTCCTATTCCAAATCCACTAGCGTCAGTAACTACTAAAAAGAATGGTCTATTGAAGTCAGGTAATTGTAATACAGGAGCATGAGTTAAAGCATGTTTCAGCAAATCAATGGACTTTTGTTGATTATCAGACCAGTTATACACAATACCTTTCTTTAAGAGTTTTGTAAAAGGTAATGCAAGTAATGAGAAATTCCTCACAAACTTTCTGTAAAAGCTAGCAAGACCTAGAAAAGAACGTAATTCATGCACATTTTTGGGTATGGGCCAATTTAAAATTTCTTCTACCTTTTTAGGGTCCACTTTAATATATTTCGATGAAATAATATGTCCTAGATATTCAATTTCTGTTTGGAAGAATTCACTCTTTTTGGGGTTAGCATATAATTGATTGTCTTTTAACAACTTAAAAACTAAAGACAAATGTTTATAATGCTCTTTCTCATTTTTACTGAATACTAATATGTCATCAAAGAAAACTATGACACAATGCTGATGTTTCAAAAATATGTGATTCATCATACGACTAAATGTGGCTGATGCATTAGTTAAACCGAAAGGCATAACTAGAAATTCATAGTATCCAAATTGTGTTCTAAATGCAGTTTTGAATATATCAGATTTGTCCAATCTTACTTGATGATATCCAGATTTAAGATCTATCTTACTAAATATGGCAGATCCTTGTAACTTATCCATAAGATCATCTACCCTAGGAATCGGATATCTATTCTTAACAGTAATTTTATTTAGGGCACGATAATCAATGCACATGCGATAAGTATTATTTTTCTTCTTCACTAATAAGACAGGTGCACCAAATGGAGAACTACTAGGTTGAATTAATCCTTTGTTAAGCAATTCCTCTATTTTATTTTGAATTTCTTTCTATTCAATTTGGTTATGTCTATATGGTGCTTTATATGGTGGTTGTGTTCCAAGAATTAAATCTATTTTATGATCTTCAGGACGTGAAGGTGGTAATCCAGGTGGTAAATCAACAGCAAAACAATCTTGAAATTGGGCAAGAAATTATGTATGCCTAGGATGCATCTGTTTTTCTTTAGCTTGAATTTCATTCACCCATATTAAATAAGATTTGCTACTTTTACGTAATGCACGTTTAGCCTGAGTATGAGTAAGCAGTGGAAAATTATTGGAAGCATGCATACCATGCAGTGTGATTTGTTTTCCTTGAAAATAAATTTTAATTGAATGCATAGAATAATCTATGTCAGAATTGTATTGATGATGCCAAGGCATTCCTAAGATAATGTCACTAGACAGCAAAGGTACAACTAAGAAATTCCTGCGTTCAGTATATTCACCAATTTTAATTTCTAAATTATACACCTCTTGTGTTCCATTTTATCTCGTTCCTAAGAATGCAGCCTTGATGCAATAATGTGTAGAAACAGTTTGTAAATTCAATTCTTTGACTAACTTTGCAGAAATAAAGTCATGTGTGCTCCCATCATCATGTAAAATAGTCTTTTCTTTACCATGCACAAAACATTTCATTGTTAATAAAGAATGGGGAGTTGGTATACCTGGCAAAGTATCTGAAGTAGTACCAATGTTGTCATCATCTTCCGTAAAGTCTGGCATTTCCTCACGTTCTTCTTCTTCTATTGCTCCCTGATAATTGATATGGACAGGTGGCTTTTTGGTTTGACAATTGGATGTTAGATGTCCAGGTTGATGGCATTTGTAACAAACTATGTGTTTGGCTTTGGATACATTATTGGTAATGGCAGGAAGTTTAGGAATGTTGGGATTTGACTGTGGGGATGGCTTAGGGTTTGGATTGGTGTTTGATAGCAAGGCAGGTGGTCGTGTCCAAGATTTACGGAATGAAGATGGAAGAAAACGACTTTGATTGAATCTTCAAAAATTTGAATTAAATTGTTTGGAACCAAAGTTACCATTAGTTGGAAATTGTTGTGGTCGCTTGTCTCGTCCGCGAATTTTGTCTTCAGTGTCATGAGCCAAGGAAATTGCATCTTCAAGTGTTGTTGGCTTGAACATATTGACTTCCACATAGAAATGTCCAAGTAGGCCAGACATAAACTTACATTTATGAGTTGCTTCAGGTACATCTTCGAGCATACGTAATTGCAGTAGAGCATTCCAAAAACGTTCAGTGTATTGGGAAATAGGTTCGCGATCCCTTTGTTGTAGAAGATCCCATTGCTTGATGGCTTTTTCATGGAATTGAGGAGGAAGGAAATTCTGCAAAAATTTCTTTTGGAAAGCCTCCCATGTAGTAGGGCAATCAGCGCTCTTGCGGACCACAGTCCACCATAAGGATGCTCGGTCAACTAAATGGTTAGTGACACATTTAATTTTGTCTTTCTCAACATATGTTTCTTCACGGAAGTAATCATAAAATTGACTGATAAAAGCAAGTACAGTCTCTCCATCGTGTGATCCATTGAAAGTATGAAATTTGAAGTTTCTTTTACTTATCTTTGTTTCTTTGCGAATGGATTGGGCTTCAAGTGTTGCATCGATGGTACGTCGTATAAGATCTTCGGGTTGCGATCCATCTTGGTCGGTGGTAGATCGTTGCAAATTGGCCAATTGAACTTGCAAAGCTTGTCGAGCTCTTCGTTCTTCTTCAAGCTGCATCATAATCAAATCCAACTTTTGCTCCATCGTTGGTTTGGGTAAATCACCTTTAGCCATAAAATCGTCCATATTTTGTTCAGTCATCCTGCAAAATTCTAAAAGACCTCACACTCTCGAAATCTTATTAGCGGGATGAGTGTAGCTCAAAGGCGGGTCTACAAGGCTTGTAAATTTTGTTTGGCTTTTGTAGTCTTTCTCTTTTACGATTGTGGTATTCGTTGTCACAACCATCTTCCAAGAGAATAGTGTTGTGTATAAACTGCGTATAGTCTGCGTGTGAACTTCTGTTCTTGCTGAAACTAGTTCAGCCAGTCTACAAGTGTGAACAGGGACTTCCAGAGAGCAATAGAGTGATTCATGTGCTTCTGAGTATGAACTGCCTCTAAGGTAGTTGTTGAGGAAGTCTTTAGTGACCTTTGTGACTTGAATTGCTTAGGAGACTTGGAGTATTTGGAGGACTTAAAGCTTTAAGCTTTTTTGATTAATTGTGGATTTAAAGGACATGAGTATATCCTCGCCTGCGTCGACAGCGGCGGGCAGTACATACTGTCGCCGCATGTGCAAAAAGTCGTTTAAGTAAGTTTTTTTTAATAAGCTTATTGTTAAGCTTAGTAAGCTTAACCTTAAAGCTTTGAAAGCTTGGGCTATGGAAGATTTCCTTATCTGTATCACGACGACTTGTTGAAGGAAGTATCCGTGTGGTCCTCCGTCTACAGAGGCTGGTCTCTCACGATGAGAGGGTGCAGAAGGGGATTCTTGACTGCCAGGAACACGTTGGTATCGACTGTTCGCGATGAGACTGACTGTAGAGCTCGATCATTCCAAGAGCTCCGCCTTCGCACGAGATGGTAAGCGATTGGAAGCTCTCGATCTCAGCTTTGCTCTGATACCACTGCTACATAGATCGGACGCCGTATGCGCACGTAGTGAGCGTCAAAAGGTTCCCAAGAACGAAATAACTCTACTTTTTACACAAAAACCAATTAAGAAAGCTTGCATAACATGAATAAGAGACCAATTGGGTGCAATCTTCCCCTATGCCTTGTGTGAGCGCTCTACAAAGCATGTATTTAATATATTATTCATCTTCAAGCTCAAATAATAGCCCAATTTACAAAATAGCACGCTTTAGCTTTTGAGTTTGCTTTTGTGCCAATAAAGAATTAAAGCTAATGGGCTCCCAAGAAGTCAGGCGGTACCCAAATACAATGTCCAATACAAGTATTTAAATCATGCGCCCATGCGCATACAAAAATAATAAATAAATATCAAGCGCTTTGATAAATAAACGCGACAAAATATAGGCGCCATGCCTAAGATATGCACCCATAAAAAATTGATGATAATTTGAATACGCGCTATCCTCCAATGCTTCCCACTGCTACCGTTGCTCGCTCTACACATCAACTGAAGCATTCACAATTGTTAGAAAAATAATACAATTAAACCGACAAAAGTGAATACCTAGCAGTCTTCAACTACAAAAATAAATTGGTTAGAAATCAATTCTAACCTTAATTTATTATGAGTGCGCACTCTAAACTCATAAATGTTTATTAATTTAAATATGTATTTTACGAAATCACCCGCTATGGAATCACCCATGTACACATAAAATTAACAAAACGCCCGAAAAGGATAGGCGTCCCCATCGACTTTTCGCACAAAGAATCCACTTTGTGTATGAGCCCCGGTAATAAAATTTTACGGAATCCACTGCAAAACCTCACGGAATCCACCGTGGCACGGAATCCACTGTGAAATATGCCTCTTGGCATCATAACCACAATCAAGGTTAACACAACTAGATTGAGGTAAGTGGTACTTTTTCAAATTGAGTCTTATCAATGGATTTTGAAGAATAACAATGGTAAGAGCACATATATAATTAGTTTTTATTCACTTTCATGATGGTTGTGTAATTGAATATGTATGCATGAATCGAAAAAGGCCGACCAAGAGCCAAATAGGAGAGATGGACACCCACCCACTTAAACTCGAAACCTCATGTATAAAAACCAAAAAGTGAATGGATACGCTCATTCTCGGAGTGTGCAAACTTGTGGTCCTCTTCTTCTCTTGTGTCTATCTTGTTGAGAGAGAGAGAGAGAGAGAGAGTGTGTGTGTGTGTGTGTGTGTGTGTGTGTGTGTGAGGGACCATTGGCTTGGAGAAGCTTTGTCTTCTCTTCTTTGCTTCTTCTTCTCTTCTCTTATCTTCGTGTGACAAACATGGTAGGTGGAGCATGGAGATGGAGCTTGCTTGAGTGCATTCCTTGGATTGTGGACCTATTGGCAAATTCATGTGGCTAGACTATCATGAATGGATCGGCCAATAAGCTCACTAATATTTGGAGAGTGGGCGTTGGGTATGTAAGAGGTAGCCATAGCTTGGTTTCTTGAAATGCTTGAATCAATAAGTAGTCCGTAGGCCTGATGATGTTGTTCGTGAGAATGCCAACATGAGCATATTCTCTTTTCTAGTTGGCCATCACAAGCATGAATTGATGGTAAGTTAACCTCAACACAATCAAATCCACAAATAGTCATACAATAAATAGAAAGCATAACTTTAATTACTAAATGAATATGTCGTGCATGAATTGATTTTTGCTTTAATTTCAATTTTCATTTCTAAGAAGAAAAAACCTACTATCTAAAGTCAGTTTTGAATCTCTTGGATTCTAATTGAGTTAATTATTAGCCAATGTGAATTTTAGAAGTAAAATAATATTTTTAACGTACTTTTCTAACACTCTTCCATGAGACCCACATGATTTCAAGAGAGAATCAAGGAATCTAAAGTGGAACTTAAATACATTTATTTATTTGAAATTTACATAAACATGGTTATCCTCGTTTGGGAAAATTTTGTTGCATGGATTACCGCAACATTGGGTTGATGTATGACCATTGCTATTGTGGATTATTAGACTTCCATAATTTCCTCGGGTTGTGCATGACCTCTCCATATAACTTTAGGGCTATATGAACTATAGAGTTGCCTTTTGTACTTATGTAAGAAAATGACCCCCAAACTTTGATTTGCTATTACATGGGGTAAAGCAACGCTAAACAATGTGCTTGAATTTTTGAAGCTCATTTCAAAGTCATCTAATATCCTCTAAGGTTCCTTGGAGAAACAAGGGTTAGAGTAAGTGAGTTGAGGAAAGTTTATGTGTAAACAAACTTTAGAATAGAAGCAACATTACATGCTAGTGGTAGGAGAAGAAATGTAGCTAGTATATACATGCAAATGTTTTTTTGATATCATAGGATGTTGATCTTGGCATCATTCAATCCATCACAAATAAATCATGCCACTAAACTCTTCTCCATCTTTTGATTGCACACCTCTAGGGGGTTTAACTTGATATGAATTGTGGATAGACATGTGATTCTTGCACAAAGAGGGAAGTTTAAATAAATGTTTTTGAGAGAGGAGAGGAGAAGAGCATGACATTTTTTTTCTACTTGTTAAATTAAAAAGAAAATCTATTTTGTGTTTAGCTTTATAAGCCATACCCTCTCTCAAAAAATTAATTTATTTTCTTCTCTGTTTTTCACAAAATAAAATTAGGATTTTCCCTTTCCACTCAATTCATCTTATTCATTCCATTATTTTATTATACAAAAAGCATGTTTTTACCTATTTATTATGAGTTTAGTCTAATGTACTCTCGATATTGGATTAAGAAGCTGTAAAATAGTAGAGTTGTTGGGGGTAAAGGTGCTTGTGCCTAACTACCCATGTATTCATTATATTGATAGTGTGCTCCATCCACCATAGTTCTTGCTTTGATCTTGCTTCTGCTTGTGTGCTTCCACTCGAGCTTTTTCTATCAACTAGTATTAGAAGCAACCATTCAAGGAGCTTCTTTATCCTTTGCTTCTGCCCTGAATTTAAAGCTTCAACTCAAGGTTTCATGGTAACCATTGTTTCTTCCTCTCGAGGCATGCATCGAGTCTTTTCTTCTTCCAACTTATTCCAACTTGCTTCATGCTTATTGAGAGCTTTCCAAGGCTTAGTTGAGCCTTGTTGAGTTCTTATTAAGCTAAAGAGCAGTCATTTTATCCATTTTGAGTGGATACTGAGCATGTTGTAAAAGTCGTGTGGACAACTATGGTAGCTTGATAACACTGTTATATTTTGGCCATAACTTTTGTATACAATATCATATTTAGGCATTCTATAGCTAGAAACAAAGAGTGTGCTGAGAGATATGGATTTGACCACTCAAAGAGTTGAATCTATTAGTTTTCTATCCTCTGATGTCATGTACTTGATATTTTGAGCTTACATTGCTCATTTGGCATTCAATTTTGTTCTAGTCGGAGTTATCTGCACTAATTTGGATGTTATATAGAGCTTTGGATTCATGCAGTTTAGGTTGAGCTTACTTTCATTGAGACCATGGGACACTTACTTCTTATACATGCTCTCTTGATATTTGATGCAGTTACCCTATAGTAGGTTGATTTGATCACTTACTTTGGACTTGACACTTATGTATGTTAGTGTGTTGTCAGTGATATTTATATGCTTATGGGTTATGTATTTAAGATTTGCTCAGTGGATTATGTATTTGCCAGCTCTTCTCTCTTTACCTTGAGATCTCCTATGTACATTATATCTATACCTACCACATATATGATTATTGATATCGACTAGGGTAGGAGTGAACTCCACCACACCACGTAACCAACCCTTGTTCCATGAAATTTGATAGTTGGTGATATATGGTCCTTTGTTCCATGTTGGGCAACATGTAGTCAACATATTTGGCATGTTTGGACATGCTATTGAAAGCACCCAAGTTTCTTTAGTCTACTTTGAAGGATAGATCGAGTAACAAGCTTGCTCATAGGTTTTGAGGGCCCCAGAGGATCCTGAAGTGCATTGGAGACTTGGCACATAGACTAGAACTACCCTCTTCTACTAATATTCACAATGTGTTTAATATTATCTTGCTCAATCTATTTTATAATATTTATATGGATATAGTTGATGAGTTGCCTCCTATAGATGAAGAAGATCTTATTTAATACATCCCTGAGGAGATCATAGATCAATGTGAGAAAAATGTTTGCTCTTATTCTCTCATTGAGCATTTGATTAAATGGAGAGATTTTCCAAATAAAGAAGCTTGTTGGAGGCCTAAAGCTTTATTAGATTTGTTTTTTTACCCATGGGATACATTAGTGGTTGAGATGTATCTATCATGGAGTAAGAGTTATGGTGTAGATAGAGTTTAGATAGAAATCTATTTTCGAAAAGAATAGCCTTTATTTTGCATAATTTTTAGAAATGTATCACCTACATAAGATCAAATCACTATTCAATAGCTACATTTTGACATATGGTACACTTCATTTGGATACTTCTATCAGAAGTTATGGCAAATTTCATTCAATAGGGTTTTTTCTTATAACAAGCTATCTATTACTTCTTGAGCTTATTTCTTAAAAATATAAAGGCTCCAATTGCTTTTGAAGATATCGGGATCATGTATACAACAGAGGCTTTCTTTCATGTCTTCATTTTAGTCAATATATCTTCAATTCTTCATTCATTTTCCCTACTTTGTATAGTTGAAATCAGAGTAGTACTCTATTTCATCCATCCTTCTCAACCATTGTGAGTTTGTTTTTGTGGGCAATAACCTTTGGGTAGGGATGGATTATAAGAAGTTGAAAAGATATATTTTGGTGTGAAATTGTCAAAAATACATTGTCACACTAACATAGGTATAAAAGGTGTGAGATGTAACTTTTGAGATATTTTTGTAATAATACAATTATTGTCTCTCACCTCACCTCCTTGTTCATAGCTTCCATGGATTCTCTCTCTTCTTTCCTAACTTTTTAGTCTTTGTCTTTTGTCTTCACTCATTCTTTCTCCTCTACTCTTCTTTCTCTCACCTCTCAAATCTCTCCTTGACACATCCCTAGGGCTTCAAATGATTGATGAGCCTGCTAGAGATTAGTATGGAAGCACCTATGGATCAACAAGAATGAGTCAAAAATAGTATCTATACACTTTGTTACTCAAGGTATTGGTTATCAAAAGGTTGAAAATGATGCCATATAAGTTTTTAAAATATCCATTTTTGCTAAATGATGAAGCCTCAAGAGAGAGACATGGATCTTTCACTATAAACTCCATGAAGCATTAAAGCAAAGAAAAATAACAAGAAACTCTCTTTGAAAAGTAACCACAGTTTAAAATTCCTCTAACTCTTTTGGGCCCACTTTTGCCAAACTATCTCTAAAACTCATCTCAAAAAGAGTGATGACCGATCATTAATTAGACCTTGAAATCGCTAAAGTTTTCCAAAGCTATAGTTAATACCTCTAAACATGGTATTCACTACTTGTAGATGGACCACAAGTCACTACCAAAGTTTGTACCTACTATACCTATGGTATAATGGGTTGTTTGAAAGAATTAGCTATGAAATGGATATAAAAGAGAAATATAAATTGATCAAAAGATTGTATTTTAATATCACTTGAGGAAACCAGAGGAGAAAGGGAGGAGAGAGAAGAGTAGAAAAGACAAAGAAACAGGAGAAAGAAAGACTAGAACAAGAGAGAGAAAGACATGAAGAAGAGAGAAAATGTGAGAGCAACCATGGAAGATGAATAAGAAGGTGAAGATAAAAGAGACTTTGCTTATTCTATAATGATAAACAAAATAATTCGCTTACACCTTTTATACCAAGCAAGTGTAGTCGGTATTTTCTCCTTATTTTTTCCTAAAAATACTAATGTCTTTCCACCTCTTTACATGATTATTGACATCATATTCATGTACTATTCCTCACTACCACCCATTATTTCTCATTGCATTTCTCATAAATGCATGAATTCACTCAAAATTTCTAACACATTAAGTATATCCATATATAAATTGTGTTTCTTCTATTTTTATGATTGCAAAAATTTTTGCGACCAAAGGGAAATGATGCATCAAGCCATGAAGCATAATCAAATAACTCAATGAACTAAAATCTTGTCAATGTGAAGATGCAAGAAAAAACCAATTTTCAATGCAAGTATACCATAAAAATGAAGGTTGTGTTACCAAAAGGTAGAAGAGAGCTAGATCTTAAAATATCCAAGGAGAATTGTGCTAAGACTTTACTTCTATAGGCACGGAGTAACAAGGCTTACCAAGAAGTGCGAACTAGGTTTAAAAACATGGCTCAAATTTCTGGAACATGATTGCTTTGGTAAATTTTAATTAAATTGAGGAAAGAAGGAAAATTTTACAAATAGGAAATAATAAAGGTTTTCATCCCAATTTTTGAGGAGCCTACATTTAGAAAATATTTGAAAAGTGAGGATGGTTCATAATGTGAGGAAAGTGGGCTATACTTTCAAATTTTGTGCACGAACTTTATGGTTAAACATAATTTCAAATTTTCATAAGAAAATATTCACATAATAAACATCTCAATATGTAACTCATTGTCTGAACAATAAAAATGGACAATGTACTCATAAACTAATTTTGATAGGGCCCATTTGTGAGTCCATCTTTTTTCTAATCTACAAATATAAATAGGTGGGCATGTGGGGGGTGAGAGGGGGACACTTGTTTTTGGATAATTTGAGTGGATATTAATGACACACATTCTTCAACAATAAACTTAACATGGTATAAAATTGAAGCAATGATATCTTTTGATCTTGAATGTTTGACCTTCTTACCTAATACAAATGATCATATGCTTGGAAAGGTTTCGAATTGTATAGCTTAACTCTTAGCCACATAATATAGACAAACATATCCACATGTAACATTGCTTCAAGATACAATCATAAGATTAATATTATCTTGACTTAGTATCAAAAGCAAGTGTTTGGTAGTAGATAATATATAATCTACACATAAGTGCCGATGTAAAAGTGAAGGAAATCTAATCTATATTCAACTTTATTGACATGTGTGGGCTTTTGTAATACATGCATTTAAACACCATTTTGAGATTTGATTTTCATATTCAGAGTCCACAATAAATGTATATATTAATAAATTCAAATTCCATATAATTAAAAGAATGTTTAAACTCTATTTCAATGCTTTAAGGAGGAGAGATACGTAAATATGGATATATAAGAAAACTCAAAAATGCAAACAAATCAAGCTACTAATTCTAGCTATAGTCACCCCCAAGGACAGCTATACATCCTTCTGTTGACTTTCCAGTGGGGCAATCCTTTTTCTTGTGACAACAACGAATACAAAAGCGACCATTTGCAGGCTCAATGAGGTTCACAAAAAATGGATAACCTAAACACTCTCCATTCTCAGGGGAATGATTGTGATCATATTGCCCCCCACCATCTGTACTTGATGTGTAAATAGTGCCATTGAGACGTCCAGTCACCTGAGTAAAGATTAGATGAGTAGTAGTGAAAAACATGTTTAAAAATATACTCATGTCTTAAATTTCTACCTTTTTAAAGGCTAGGAGACATATCACTATTGATCACATAAAAATCCTAAAACCTAAAAAATAGAAGTTAAAGAATGATAATTGGAGAATTGATGGCTAGATGTTGAAGTATCACAATTGGAATCATGTAAATATTAGGGATCCTTTATAGCCTAAGGACTATTATAGAGGACTTTTAGTGGACTTGTGACAACTTTTTAATGAATTAATAAAACCTTCTTTTGTATTTGGACTTAATTTGGAAGACAAAAAAATTAAACTTGCACATGTTTGCATAACAAATGCCAAGTAATTTAATTGTTTCACCAACAACTTTCCTAATTTTATTTCTACATTTCAAATCTATTATTCTATATAAGCTCAAATATTAGGCATCCATACTATTCAAACATGGATTTAACCATGTTACTTGGTCTTTGACATGCAATAGCTTTTCAAAATTTGATAATGCCACAGGATCTTAATTCTCAATCTCCCATTATTCAAATTTTGATAATAAAGTAACTTTCATTGACAAAACTTACAAACAAACAAAATTTATGCTATAAAGAAAGAAGTGGAGAACATTATAAGAGAATGGGACAATAGCGACGACAATTTGCGATGTTAAATAGCAGCGCCATTAACAACGTTGCTATATGTATTGTTGTTAGTATCGCAAATGAAAATTTGCAATGCTTTTAGAGACGCTAATAGCGATGCAAATACAACACCGCTCTAAGGAAAACAAGTGTGGAAAACTTGAGTGCAGCATTTGCCGACCAAAACATTTCCAAGAGAGAGCAAAAGAGAGAGTGAGAGAGCTTGCCGTTTTGAGAGGGAGACGAAGAGGGGAAGAGAGAGAGAGAGAGAGGGAGAGGGAAAGCTCATCATCGCCATCACTACTTCCACCACCGTATGCGAAGAAGAGGGAGAAGTGCACAAGGGAGAAAGAAGGGAAGCAGTAAAGAGGAGGGACAAAAGATTTTGTCTTTGGACCTTGGAGGTAGGTGCATTTCTTCTTCTTTCTTTCTTTTCTATTATTTTATTTTATTTTTTTGTTTTACTTTGTAATGGAATGCATTGAAAAAGATAGGGAGAGGGAGGGAGGGAAGAGAGAAAGAGGTAGAGAAAAGGGAGAAAGGAAAAAAAGAGGATGAGGAAGAGAGAAATAAGATATGAAGGGATAGAGGAGGATAAGTGAGAGAAACAATGAGGAAATGAAGGGGGAGAGAAACAAAGAGAGAGGAAACAAAGAAATGAAGAGAGAGAGAGAGAGAGAGAGAGAGAGAGAGAGAGAGAGAGAGAGAGAGAGAGAGAGGGGTAGAAAAGAAGGGTGAGGTAAAGAGAGAAAGAAGAGAGTGAAAAGAAGAGAGATAGAGGGAGAAAGAGAAGGAGGTAGGGAGAAAAAGAGGCCAAAAGAAAGAGAAAAATAGATATAGAGAGAAAAAATAGAGAGCAAGAGAGAAATAGCCCAGGAGTTATCGCGAACATTGTCAGGTCATTCTGTGAGATTTACTTTAGCACACTTTGATGCTTCAATCTCTAGTAGAGTAGGGTCAACGCTTTAGGTTGGCTCCGAATATAGGGAGTGGTTCTCGTAGATGTTGTGGAGATGTAGACATTGTGAGCCCACAGTCGATTCCAAAGAAGGTTGCTACTCCTCGTTCTCGCACTAGTTCTAGAGAGTGTTGGCTTAGGTAGGTATTGCGGATACACTGATGTTGTGTCTTTGTCTCATGATTCTGGTGGACACTTATCACCTCCAACATTGTTCACACATGTAGAGATATCTACTTTTGTGACTTTGGGTTATGCTGTGGGTGTTACTCTAAGAGATACTACCCCTATAGGTACGCTAGATGTACAAGGGTCTCCTGGTTATGCCTAAGAGTGTGGTTGCAGTTGGAAGAGGCCACACCTTAGACATACCCTAGTAGGGTATAGATACCTCACAGATGAGAAAACAAGTACTGTAATCATGAATGATGATGGGAGGAGAGTGATGTCTCACATGAGAGAGTTGTGCCAACAAGTATTTAGGCATAATGTTTTGGACCATTGGAAGAATATACCAGAGGGGAGCAAGGGCTATGTAGTGGCATCTTTGCATGAGGAGTTTCTGACACCTATAGCCACAGAGAGATTTTTCCATTGGGTGATTGATGGAGTGTATGCATGTCACATAAATGATCAGGCATACACAAGGCAATCAAGAGTGGCACCTCAAAGCCTAAGTGGTTAGACATAGAGGATTGGTGGAGACTTTGGGAGGAGACCATAGACTCTCCAAGAAGATGGCGGCACTAGTGAGAGGCAATGAGGGTACCATTGGATGCAAGGGTCATGCATCATCCGAGGAGTGGTGGACATAGGACTTATTTGGAGGACTTTGTAAAATTTCTTTTGGTTATTCTCACTTTCTTATTTGGAATCTCACTTGTACTAACGACCTTATTTCTAAAAATGCTATTGTGTTTTCTTTACAACACTCCATCACAAACCACGATCCTATAGGTATGAAGACTCGATATGTAGAGAGACACAGTCTTACTACACTTATCGTCGATAGATTGTATGTGGTAGAGGTCCAATAAGTCAATCCTCTTTCTTGTATGTAGTCATTAGTTTTTTTGTGATACATTATGTATGGTGGACTAATGTCTAGTTGTTTATTTTGCGGAGTCCGTTCGATCCTCCTTTTCATTAGGACAATCTTTCAGATGGCGAGGAGACGTAGCATGCGCTTGGATTCATAGAGGACATATCATTTTCTTTTTTAGTCCTGTGATCTATGCATGCCTCTTTCATGTGGTATTCCTTAGATATATTTATCATCCTTTATATAAAAACAGATTTTGTGATATTTACAAATAGATTTTCATGTTTGTTTTGGATTCTCCTCTCCATGGTTTCATGTAAAAATATGAGTTGTCATCACTAGTCTTATATCTATTTTATGAGTTATCAATCTTGTGTTTTTAAGCAATTTTTGTACTATCTTGATAACAATTATGTATTCAATATGTAATTGCTTTCCAAAATATTATTCAGCACATAGCCACTATTTTTTTTCTCTGTAATCATCGTTATTTATGTCATTGATTTACTACATGCGTCGTTATCCCAGTTGGTATATGCATCACAAAGCGTCACTATTGGCGCGCTATTTGCGTCACTTTTAGGGATGCACATAGTGGCACTATTAGCGATGGATCTATAGAGATGCCTATACCGATGCTTTTAGTGATGTCGGGGGTAATTTTTGTAATGAATAGTTGTGTCCTAAATGTCGATATGTGGCATGTTCTTATAGTGGAAGATATAACATTGCTACTCCATTACTCATGACATCACATTTAGCATTAGCTTCAATTTGAATCAATTTGAATAGAAAAATATGCATAATTGGTCATGTTTTGCATTCATAATATGTGGCCAAACTAGCCTCTACCTAGTAAATTTGTCCTAAGAAAGCCAACAACTAGGAAAAAATTCACCCATTAACTTTAACTCTAATAATGTTGAAGTTAAATGGCATATCATGGAGGGGCATAGTTGCAATCAAATAGATAATATTTCAAGGTGGGCCCTGCCATAGGCACATTGGTACTTATCCATGCTAGGATATGCTCACATTTGTAGAGAAAAGGGAAAGTTCGTTTGACTTGAGCTTGCCAATATTTTGAGACAACCTTGTTTGAGAAGGAAAATTGAAAGTATAGTCCTAATTGAACTTTGAAGATTTTAATTCCAATATTCATGCTCATTGCTATGAGTTAATATTAGATGGTCCATTGCTCAATGTAAGATGAAAACTTGAGCTATCCTCCTCGACCTAGGTTTATGGCCTTGGGTTTACAGTTAAGTGTTTAGGATTTAAATTTGATGGCTCTAGCCTTGAGGTGAGATAATTGAAGAGATCTAATCAACGAGAGAGACGCGAGCAATTTTGGTATTTAAGTGAGCTATTTAAAATGAGAAAATAAAAGGATAATCATAAGAAGTTTTTGATATTTCCTCAAGGTAAAAATTTGGAGCAAATTTTAGCCCGAATGCTATTTTTTGGAGGCTTTCTTGGTCATCTAGCTAATTTTAAGGCTTAAAAACTCAAAAAATAGCCAATATATGTATCTATATACATACATACATATATATATCTAAAATTCACCCAAAATTATCTTTAAATAGGGTTTTCTCTTAACATTCACTTAATTTTCTAAACTCTTCACTATTGATCACACCAACTATCTGTAAACTAAAAATCAAGGGGATCTCTTGTTTTTTACCCTCCATTTCCTCCTATGGTTAAAGGGATGTTTTTCCCTTGTTTTGCGTATGGTGCTTAATGTCATGAGCTTTTTCTCAGAAGGCATCCCGTACTTAGCCAGGTGTGATTCAGTGCATATGACACCCAATCACACCCAGCTAGACATACAAATCCTACCCTCACAAAAGCTCATGATGTTATTGTCTGCCCTCACAAAAGCTTATGATGTTATTGTAATTCACAACGTGGGAATTTGGCCTAAAGTTTTTATGAGCATGCAAAAAAGCCACCAACCGCACAACCATAAATATGCGATGCATCTCTCGGAGCAGCTCTCGATCGTGTTGTAGTAATTCACAATGCAGGAATTATAGTCGGAATTTGTCTAAAACTTCTTGTGCATATGCAGCAAGAGAGAGACGGTGGGATGGGGCTACCTGGACGTAGTTGGCAGTGGAGTTGTGGACGAAATGGGCGGTGCGAAGGAAGCCGGGGGGGAAGGGCTGGCAGCTGGAGACACCGAAGGCGGAGTAGGGGTTGGTGCAGAAGGCGATGCCGTCCCTCTCGTGGTCCCCAATGATCTGCTGCGGCGCCGGCGGCAGGAAGAACCCAAAGTCCGATTCCGACTCCACCACGACCACCCTCCCCCAGCTCATATTCGGCTCAATATTCTCATCTATTCCCTTCCCATTCTCATTATCCGTACTGCTCATCGACGATAGAACCCTATCATCGCGACCGACGACACCAGCATGATCGTTATCGTCTACATGGATTATATAAGAAGCTGCAGCTGAATTAGCAGGCGCAACTGGAGCTGCAGTCGAGTGCATCAATGTCCTCCGGCTATATACCTGATCTGCTTTAATCTGATCCATGTGATCCTTATCATTATAAGCGCTGCAGCATGGCGTTGATCCGCCCACCACCACCAGCAATCCCAGTATCAGCCGCGTGATGATCAAAACCTTACCATCAATATAGCACCGATCGGCCATATCCTCTCTCTCTCTCTCTCTCTCCTTCCTAATTCCCTCCGTTTGTACACCCACGCAGGCATCAAAGCCAGCCGGCACTTTATCCCCGCCTGCATATAAATCCCATAGCTCGTGATTACAGCTTTTCTTTCTTTGGCTGTGTCTCTAGTATTCTCCATTTTTTGGCTGGCCACAAATTTTCGCCGTGTATAATACCATCGCCGGATCTAGATTATTAGGCCCAATGGTTTATGGTTTTAGAAGAAACATCATTCACTCCACCAAGAACAACCTTTCCAAAACAAAAAGTTATAAGTCCTAGAATAGGCCAATCCTTCCACACTCTACTGTTCACCCTTGTTTCTATCATCACATAGAAGAGTATATGATTTAGGGATGTCATAGTTCGGAGAGTCAATAGTACAAACACAACCTCATGTAGCTAGAACATGTTGTTGTGCTACTATGTGGACATAGTGTGAAAAACCTTGGAGTATAATATCATCTAGCTTTCTTATTAATCTAGAGAATCAATGTCATATTAACGATTAGTGTTCGTGTCCATAGTATAATGGTTCAAGAATATGGAAATTTTGAACCACTTCAGTCTATTTTTGATATTTTGATCATTATTTCTTGTAAATATCCTCAAAAGGTGCAGTAAACTTCTAGAATAGGCTCACATATAGAAAACAAGTGGCTTTTTAGCCACTTTTGAGATATCTCATTTAAAAAAGGGAGCTCCCGAATTCGTGTGTGGTACATGATCGTAGTTTTTAGGTAATAAACAACACTCCAGATACGAGAGGAGAGGAGAAGGAGCAATCCAGGAGAATTCTAACTAGGTGTCTTGGTGATTTATCCCACTTTCGGAGCCAGCAAAACCATCAAATTTGCCATTTGAGCAAGAGAGTACTACTAGGGGAGACCCCCTCTTCTAGCGAAGACGGCGAGTTCGACTCTGAGTCAGAAGTGAGCTCAGATAGCGACCCAAAAATACCTAGGCCATACAGCCGGGGACTTACCTGCCCACCTAAGGCACAAACGATTGAAGCAAGAAAGGGCGAACCTACCCAGGGACACCCGAACAGACGAGCAACGAAAACCACGAGACCTTCCCAATGAGTCCTAAGCACGCTCATGCTGTCAAGGAAGAAATTGATAAGCTGATGAAAGCAGGATTCATTTACGAAATTGAGCAATGAAAACCATGGGACCTTCCCAACGAAAACCACGAGGAGGCGAGTCTGGTCGCCCTCTTGCGAGAGTATGTGGATGTGTTCGCGTGGTCCTTGGAAGAGCTTAAAGGGGTAGATCCGAGTGTGGTGGCTTATAACATACCCATGACACCAGACGCAGCGCTGGTGAAGCAGTGACCATACCCAATGAATCCTAAGCACGCTCATGATGTCAAGGAAGAAATTAATAAGCTGATGAGGATTCATTTACAAAATTGAGCACACGGACTGGGTATCACCCATAGTCATTGTGATGAAGAAAAATGAAAAAATTAGAGTGTGCGTCAATTATAAAAAGGTAAACGCTGCTACCAAAAGGGATAATTATCCATTGCCATACACCAAGCACATGCTTGAAAGAGTGGCAGGCAAGGAGGCCTACAGTTTTCTGGACGACTTCTCAGGATACAACCAGGTGCAAGTGCATCTTGCCGACAGGCACAAGACTACCTTTGCCACTGATTGGGGCATCTTAACATACATAGTCATGCCTTTCGGGTTGACTAATGCCCTTGCCACCTTCCAACATCTCATGTGCACCATATTTAAAGACATGCTTCACAAGGAGTTAGAAGTCTTTGTCGATGACCTCTTCGTTCACTTGACCTGGATGGAACACTTGAACAAACTCCAAGCAGTCTTTGACCGGTGTCGCCTATATTGTCTCTCCCTGAACCCCTTGAAATGCCAGTTTTGGGTGAAACATGGATGCATCCTCGGCCATGTGGTGTCAAAGACCGGCATTGCCACTAACTTCTCGAAGGTCAAGGCCATTGTCGACCTTCCACCCCCAACCAACTACAAGGGAGTTCAATGCTTCTTAGGCCATACAGGATACTATCGACGATTTGTGTTGAATTACGCATTGATAGCAAGACCTTTATACAAACTGCTAATTGTCTTCGAATGGACTGAAGCCTGCCAACGCGCATATGAAGAGCTGAAGAAGGCTCTAACCACAGCACCAATTCTACGAGCCCCGGATTGGACCATAACCTTCCACGTGAATATCGATGCTTCTAAAATCACTGTGGGGACAGTGTTGTACCAACCTGGCACGCACAACCTAGATTATCCAGTGAGCTTTGCTAGCCGACAGCAGAGCTAACGGAGACGGAAATGAATTACTCGACGACCAAAAGAGAGGGTTTGGCCATGGTGTTTGCTGTAAAGAAGTTTCGGCATTATCTATTGGCTATGCCCTTTACCTTCTTTGTAGACTTAATGCTTGCTATACTAGTGGACAAACCTTGTGCTACAGGACGCATAGCTTGGTGGCTCCTTCTGCTTTTGGAGTTTGACTTCTCTGTGGTTGTACGGAAGGGGAAACAACACTACATGGTTGATCATATGTCACGCATCCCCACAGGGGAATCCGCTAGAGAAGGCATTGCCGATGAATTGCTAGACGCCCACCTCTTTAACCTCACCAATGGGAGGGATTTATTCAAGGTTGATTTAACACCATACTGGGCAGATGACATAGTCCAACTGCTTGAGCATAGACTACTTGAACGACCAATAGAGAAGGCAAGACTAAGGCAACTTATTCTCAAAATCCAACCCTACCAGTTGATAGCATGCCAACTATATCACTTAGGGCAAGATGGATTGATGCGCAGATGTGTGTGCGAACATGAGATGCACAATGTGCTCTCGGAGGCACACAGTGGGATTATTGGTGGACACTTTTGCGGAGACACAACGGCCCGCAAGGTGTTGCAATCTCAACTATGGTGGCCAACGTTGTTTCGTGATGCCGCATGATTTGTTAAGCATTGTCAACGGACAAATGTCCCGATTCTCAAGGATCAGATGGAGTTGATCCCAGTCATTGCATGACAACCCTTCGAAAAATGGGGGATCGACTTCATGGGACCCATCAGCCCTACTACACACAGTATTCTCAGGCCAAATACATCATTGTGGCCACAGACTACCTAACAAAGTGGGCAGAGGTGAGAGCAACCCGAAAGAACGATGCTCGAATGACTGCCAAGTTCTTATGGAAGCAGGTGATCTCACGATTCGAATGCCCCATTGAACTAGTCAGTGACCAAGGGACACACTTCATCAATGAAGTGATAACTTATCTCCTATCCATCTTCCTAATTATCCATTGAAAATCCTCTCCATACTACCCTCAAGCAAACGGCCAGGCAGAATCCACAAATAAGATTCTTGTCAATGTCCTAACCAAGGTAATCTCGGCCTCACGTAGCGACTGGGATAACAAGCTGATGGTGGCCTTGTGGGCTTATCACACAGCTTATAAAAGGGCTGTCGGATAGACCCCCTTTAGGCTGACCTACGGAACCGAAGCAATTCTCCCCGTAGAATTCTTCATGCCTAGCCTACGAATTGCGCTTCAAGAGCGATGGGAAGGAAAGGAAGCATGGACCAATGCCTAGTACAACTCGAACGCCTCTCGAAGACCCGTCTTCTAGCCACTTATGCACTCATATGCGAGAAGGCACGACGTAGGAGTTGGTTTGACAAGTATGTCAAGCAATCCTAGGGGGTCCACTAGGGTTTACCGTATGGTACCACGTGAGTGTAAGGGAGGGGGGTTATTTAAGGGAAGGAAGGTACATTTTATAAGGTAAGGTCCCATAAATAGGGGGTAGATAAGGGGTATTTTCATATATTTCTTACATGCAGGTGACGTCTCCTTATTACTACTAGAGTGAATCCCCTGTGAAGACAGTGTGGGAACTCCAACAGTCATAATGTGTGACCAACCTTTTCAAGCAATGCGACTTCGAACAAGGCGACCTAGTGCTCCTATACTTAGTCAAGGGGCACAAGCAAAAAATGAAGTTTCGGGGTCTTGGACCTTTCAGGGTCCGTATAATCAGCCGAACGGGCAACGTCGAGCTCAAAACTCTAGACGGCGAAGGAATAGGCTTCTTCAATGGTAGCCATGTCAAGAAATATTATCCCCCCGCGCATCCTTTGCATAAACCACCAATGTTGGAACCATCGGTCAATGTTCAAGTAGCCACCATCACCGAAATTGATGACGCGGATGAGGAAATTGTGGAACCTGCATACCTGCACATCACGGTCACTACCAAGCGGACATACATCTCTTCAATGCCTTAATTGACGAGGGAGCAGACTTCAATGTTCTAACTCACGATCATTAGACCCAACTTGGCAAACCACCACTACAATCCACTAACACCAGGTTAAATCCATATGGGGGCTGCTCCTATGCACTCCTCGGTAAGTGCAGAGCCGCCATTTCTATCGAGACTGAAACTGTACCAATGATCTTCTACGTGCTGCCAAACACCAAGGACGCAAGCACGGAGACGCTGCTAGGGTGAACCTTCAAGAAGAAAACTCATTGCCACGTCGATTATGAGTCGCAACGCGTTCACCTCGCCATACGCAACATCTGCATTGATACACCTTTCAGCAAGGGTGGCGCGATGGAACAATCCGCACGACCACCGATAGAACTGTTAGTATCCAGATCTAAGGAGAAGGGTAGTGCCCGGCCGCCCCCACCACCTCTCAAGAACCACTACTTGTGGTGACAAAAGCTAAGGCTCAACAGTCTAGTTTCCAATGGAGGCCTAAACAGCCACAACCGCCGCCTACTAGGAGTCGTCACACATGAACTCATAAGACCTATAGCTCTAAACCTAGGACACCAAGGCGCAATTATAGAAATCAAAGCATGATTCGACGAAGGTGGGTCTCCAAAGCCCTCTTGCACGCGCAAGGCTACTATGAGGGAAATATATGGTTATATATCCCTAAAGCCCACCTGGCTGAGACTGCCACTCCTACGCTACCCCCGGGCTTGATCACCCCCAGCCCCATCAAACCTCAAAACCATGCGCCATAGTGCTCCCTAGGCCCACATCCATCAAGCCCATCTACACATATGCCCGAGAGACTCGAACAAGCCTACCGGCCCAAGCTACAAACACCATCGCATGACACATCACCCACTAGAGTCCATCCGACAACAATGATCTACTCTAAAGGCAGCAGTCCATCAGAAGTAGCTGCTATTCCCCCAACCCTAAGCCAGGAAGCCCAACCGCTACCTAAGGCACACCCGCAACCACAACTATCCACGGTCAAAGGCTCTAGTGCCATCAAACCCCAACCACCATTACGTCTTAAACCCTCCTACGAGCAGAAGTCATTTTTGACACTGGCCTCAGATCTAGCCAAAGATACAAGGGATGACGTGTTTGATTGCATTAGACGGCTCGATGCCACCTTCAGAGAGCTGGCTCATTATTTTAATTCAACCAATTAGTCAATGACTACCTCCCATGTAGTCTCTCCCACATGGATGCGACATGGATGCGATATCTATTTGTAGTGAATGCACAAAGTATACTCTCAATGATGAAGGACACCCATAGCATACTCCATGATCGAAGATGCACCTCCTAGATTCTCAAATCCTCTACAAACTTTGTCATGCTAAAAGGGAGCATGGTAAGGCATGAGAGAGCTTGAGAAGAGATGGAGGCTTCACCCTCTAGTTCCCCACCCTCACTCCCACGCTCTTGCTCTCAAACTCCTCTCTCTCTCTCTCTCTCTCTCTCTCTCTCTCTCTCTCTCTCTCTCTCTCTCTCTCTCTCTCTCTCTCTCTCTCTCTCTCTCTCTATCTATATATATATATATATATATGAAAAATCAAGAGGGCAAGAGCCAAAATGTTGGCACACACAAGATTAGACTTTTCATCAACCTTGTTATTAAAAAAAGTAGGGTTAGGGTTTTTCCAATATCTTTGGGCATCTTTCCCATCTTTTGAACCAAAGACTGGCCTTTTCCCCCTTTGCATGCACTTAAATCCATATTTCTATACTAAGTGCTACCAATTTTAACTACAATTTACACGAGAGGGAATCAGACTCTCTTTCAAAATCATTTTTCTCAAAGCATAATAATTTCTTAAAAAATTGTGGCTTCCATGTTCTCTTTTTCCATCTCTTTGTGTCTTGAAACTAGTTAACATTTGCTCCCCTCCTAGTGAAGTACTAGTCCCATGGCACTTATGTTGAAGAAGCATGATGTCATGGTGTGGGAAGTGCTTGGTTAGTTGAGGAAGAGATGAATGAGGTTTTTGTGATAGTACAAGGGAAATATATTATGTGTAGTGAAGAGGAAAATGGTGGTTGTTAGAGGTGGAGGAAGTAGGAAGTATGGACCACTAATATCAATGGTTCTTCATGCACTCCCTATACCTTTCATGGTGCTCTCCTTGAGGGTGCGACTACTTATTTTGGTGATGTGAGGTGCTCATGTAGTGCAAATGGGAAATGGGTAAAGTTCCAAGAAAACTTGGAATGTTGTCCCATACTTGAGAACATAGTTTGTGAGAGGTTAATATGTTCTATTATCCCTAGGGTGATAGGTCTAGTAATAAGTAAGCTTGGGATGCATTGCCATTGATGGGCCCTGAGGTTGTGATGTGGGGGAGTAGATTAGGGTGACCCCTATATGTTGCAAGTGTGATAATGTGCATCTCTCTTTTTTCTTTTGTTTTTAAATAATGTTGATAGGCATTTCCACTCCTCAGGGGGACTGGCGTGAGGCATCTTTTACTGAGCATACACTCTTTTAGTGAGATGAATAGTTGCATGTATGACTCCAAGTGTATTATATGCATGTGCAGAGAAAATCCAATGTCTACCATATCTGTCAAGAGCTCATATAATAGGTAGATAGTAGTATAGCTAAGAGGTAGAGCTATATCATAGCCACTCAATCGATTCTAGCATTTACATCAAAGAAGAGTAGAAGTAGCCTTTCCTCATAGGGTGTGATGGTCTATCACAATAAGATGATGAGGAGGCAAAGATAATTACATGTCATGTGATGAAGGAAGGGCCCAAATAGTTTCTTCACAAAGTTATGGAAGAGAGAATGATGTTGAAGGGTTGGAATAGGTAGATCCTTTTCTTCTTAAGGATTCTTATACTTTGAATCTTTGGGAAGTTGTACCTCCCATGTTCCTTTTTGTCATACTCACTGCTATGTCAGTGTGGGGATAAGGACATAGAGGTGTATTTTCTCATTCGAGATCATTGTAGTAGATAAATGCATTTCATGCTACTTTGTCTTGATTTGGGAGTGGATACTTCCATTTTGGTTGTCCTAGCTAGCCTTCTTGAGGATTCATAGTGAGATATCTACTTGCACCCCCTTGATCTAATAGGATGCTTTGAAGCTATCATTGTCCACTTTGTGGGCCCACTTCTCTGTTATGATTTTGTCCACTTGGATAAGTACCCTAGTTGTTTGCAAGGTTAAGGGCTCCTTAAACTTATCAGCCTCATTTGATCTTAAAAGATAAAATTACTATCTTGCTTGACTCTTCTTGTGTGTGTCCTTTGAAATTTCTCATATAGCTTCTCTTCTACATTGCCCTTGTATTCATTCTCCATGAGCTCAAGTGCAATGGGTGATTTGGCACCTTTTGGCATTGTGTCTTAAGGTCTTCTACCATATCCTTGTAAGTCTATTTTTTCTCAACAATCTACTCTACAATGGGTCCTCATGTGAAGTCATCAAAAGGTGGTAGATCATGAAGATCTTGGTGGTGTCATGATAGTAGGTGATTCCAAAGCAATAGGGGACCTATGAGGGGAAGACTCGTCTTCTAAAGACCCCAATGCTTCTAACTCATGATCCTTGTACCCTTTCTTCTATAGGTGTTGTATGGTCTTGCTTGGTTGGCTAATCTAATCATTAAACTGCTTCCCTAATTTGTTTCATGCTATCTGGGATGCTACATACAGTTCCAAGTTGTGCCTTGAGCTCATTAGGGTCTTTTGTCTTAGGTCTATAAGCTCTAAAGGATTTTTCTCTATAGATGTCCTACTACTTAGTAAGATTGAATCTTGTACTAGGATTTTCCATACGACGCAATGCCTAGATCATTGGATAGATTCAAGAGCATCTCCCTGCGTAATTGTTGTGTTTTGCCTTCAACACAGCTCACTGCTTGGGCCAACCGGTTAGTTATTATTTTTTGTAGGGTATCATATGTGATCTCTTATTTTTCTCTCTCCTATAGGTGTTGCTCGTGTTCTTTCTCCTTGTGCTACACTTCAGCCCTCTCTTGAGAAAGCTCATGATGGTTTTTTGTCAAATGGTGGTTCAGCTCAACTATTTGCTTACTCAATGTATCATTGTCCATTCTACATTTCTTTCATGTCTATTCTTGTTTCTTAAACTTTAGTGATGTTTTCTTGTAGAAGCCTCCTTCTCTTTAGTTGGTTTTGTAGCTCTTGTATCAATGCTACATCTTTTCTGCTATTCTCATGTATTTCATCCCATATGGATTTCTCATTTTCCTATAGTTTCTTTATGAAGTTCTTCCCTCAATGAACTCTCTCATTTTTCTATAATGCCCTTTGGAATTCTTCCTATAGAGAGTTCTTCTTATTTTGGAGTGTCTTCATAAATTCTTCTCTTAGCATTGTTTCCTTCTTGTCGAGTAGCCTTTCCTTGAAGTGCAATTTTCATATTTTCCCACTTCATCTTGAACTCTGAAGCTTGCTTCTCTACTTGAATGATGTTCTTAAACACCTCTTTTGTCTCTTCTAGCTTCTTCTGCAACTCTTGCTTCTATTTAAGCACCTTGACTTTGCCTCTTTTAAGCCCCTCATACATATTCTCCAAGCCTATAGTCCATCCACTTTTCCTTGCTACTATGGATGGTTATGAGTGCTTTTGGTGGGACTCAACTTATTGCCACTCTTCTTTTTTCATATCAATGTCGTCTCTTGTGAAGATTGACACTTTGCAAGCTCAAAAACCTAAGCCTGCAATTGCTCTAATTGCCTCATTTGGGTCTACATTTGTTGGATCTATTTCTATATGTCAAATAGGAGAATTGGAGTAATAGGCTCTTCCCCTACCCTTTCCTTACCTTTCTTGTAGTTTCTCTCTCCTCTTTCATCCAATATTGCACCTATTTGCTGATGCATCGAGGATTCAATAGACTCCTTGACAGCCCCCACATAACCATTTTTCTCATGTCTTGAAAGTTGGTATTTTTTAGCTTCCCACATTTTAAATTCCAACTTAGACAGCTTTGAGAACTTCTCCACTAGTCTCGTATCTTATTTATCCTCATTCACTTTCTTGTAGAATTTTCATTGCTCTAATTGATCTTTTGATTCATTTTCATGTTCTTCTAAGCCAGATGGTGGGTGAGATACTATGTTGGCTCCTACAAGGATGCAAAGATGAACTACTATGAGATAAGACAAGGCACTTAATGTAGAACAGGCATGTAGGGAAAATGCCCATACTTAAAATCTAAACAGACCAGGTTAGGATGATCAACAAAGGCCTGGACACTAACATACTACCCGAATCCTTCTGTCCCTACACTTATGACATGACATACACACATACATGCAAGAGTAGGATTAGAAACACTTGGCCCATTCAATAGTTGGTCGTGGTTGAAAGTCATTGGAATGCTAGGTCAAGTTTGCTCGTTGTTGCTCAAGGGGTCAGCATTGATTGTAGGAGGCACCACAACTTGTCACAAGTATGCATTAGCATAGCAAGGACTATGCAACAACACCCATGAAGGTACCAATGTAGATGAAGATTGCTAAGTTATCATCGATGAAGCACATAGCTCTCAGTCTCACCAATCACTCAAGTTGAAAAGGATAGATTAGTCACTCACCCCATATGCTTACATCACTTGAAGAGGGATGATAGGAACCTATACCTCACATTTATTTTAGAAATTAACAAGATTGAGGGATGTAGAGGGAGTATACCAACGTGCACAATTGATGGTACATTAGCATATCCCACCTTGTCTAGCGTAGGTGCGAGAAGAAAGACTAATCTCAAGTAGTCGTAATGTCTCTCAAACTTCACCTTTGTGTGTTGAAAAAAAGGCTAGTCACACTTAGCCCCTCCTTTGTCCCATGCTTTGTTGATAGATACAAGAGTTGTTGATAGATACAATAGGGCAATCCGCCCATTGATGTAATCCTCATTGTCACTTGTATGAATGTTGTATGCCTTCTTGTGTGCAATTGATGGTGTAGCAATGCATCCCACCTTGTGTTGGCATATAATGTGAGAAGGAAGGTCAGGGAGCCTTATAGCATTGTACACAGAATAGATCATCCTTTGTGTATTGAGAGGCCTAACCCGTGTGTGGAGCACTTCATTCACACATCACACCTCTTAGTTGAATTGAATGAAAAAATATTGGTCACCCATCCCATCCTTTGTCTCACGCTCTATTGATGAATGTAGAGGGAAACCCATACTCACATCGCCATCCTGTTAGGATGAAGGCTTGCATCACTTAGGACTTATTGATGAAGATTAGTTTAAGCTTTTTTATGATGTTGAATAGTATGTGATGAAGAAGAATTGTACATCACTTGGGACTTATCAATGAAGATTAGTTTCAGCTTGTTTATGATATTGAATAGTATGTGCTGAAGAAGAAGTATACCCAGGGTGTGTTGAATAGTATGATATTATTTAGAAATTGAGTGCCATGATCACTTACTAGCTCCAAGGGACTGCCAAAGTGGATAGTGATGTCCCTGTATAGGAATAGAGCCATGCTATTGCCATCATCTCACTTGAGAACCATGGCTTTTTGACACCACTTTGTCACATAGTCTATACAAACAAGAATGTATTTGTTCTACTTTCTTCTAGTTGAAGGGTCAATCGACCCCACAAAATCGATGCCTTATTTTTTAAATGGCTTCAAGGGAAGGATTGGTTGCAATGGCATGGCATTGGTTTTGGTAGGCTTTCCCATTTGTTGATATGCATGACAATGCTTACATTAATCATAGGTATATTTGTGGAGGGTAGGCCAGCAATACCTTGCAAATAGATCTTTCTTGGCTATTGCTTCTCATGCAAAGTGTCCACCACATGGCTCATCATGACGGCATACCTTCAAGATGGTTGCAATATCATCTTTTGCTACATATCTTTGTAGTATTTTGTATTTGCCTTTCTTATATAGTGTGCTACCTAGCAAGGTGTAGGAGGCTAATTCCAACAAAAGCTTATTCTTCTCTCTGTTAGAGATGCCATGAGAGTATTGCTATGTGGCCAAGAGATTGGAAATGTTTGCATACCATGGGTTTATATTCTTGACTAGAAATAGAGTAGTATCAAGAAGGTATGGATCATCTTGCTTGTCTTCTTTACTTTGAGGGATCTATGGTGATAGATGATCAGGCAGGACATGGGAACAACCAGGTTTGGTACCCACTTCCAAATCAATTTCCTAGAATAGAAGGACTCGCCTTATGATTTTACCTTTCACATTTTCCTTTTTTATTAGGAAGGACAAAGCCTCATGGTCCACATAGAACTTAAAATATGTTCACAAAGGATAATGCCAAAACTTCTCTAAGGTGAACACCATTGCCAAGCACTTGAGCTTTGTCACTATATAGTTCCTCTCCCTATTAATGAATTTTTTGTTTACATAATAAATAGGTTGATCCAACTTCGAGGAACCTTTGTGGTAAATAACTACACCTAGCTCTTCAATTAATGCATCAATGTGCACATGAAACTCCTTCGTCCACCAATCGGGAGTTTGCAAGATAGGTGCTTTGATTAGGCACTGCTTTAGGATATTATAAGCTTCTTCACACTCATATATCCAAAAAAACTCTATATCTTTCCTAAGAGGATTATGTAGGGGGTTGACTTAGTTGCAAAATGTGCAATGAACCTCTTGTAGTAGCCTACGTGGCCAAGATATCCTCTCAATTGCTTTAGATTGGTTGGTACAATTAGAGCTGCAATCTTCTCAATCTTCACCAGGTGTATCACTATCCCTTGTCTAGAAATGACATGGGTCAACAGAACTTGTAATGAGATTCCAAAAATACATTTATCGGGGTTGAGGGAGATCTCATACTCTTAGCATCGATCAAAGCATTGCTCCAAGTGTCTGTAATGTTGGAAGAGCAAACTAAAGATACAAAAATCATCTAGATATACCTCAATAAAATCATATGGGTGGTGTTGAAATGCGGCCATTATGACTTGTGTTGAAAGCTAGCAAGGGCATTGTAGAGCCCAAATGGCATCACCCTATAGATATAAGTGCCTCATTTTATTATGAAGATTATCTTGCACCGGCCTTCTTTTGCAATTTATACCTGATTATACCTACTAAAACAATCCAAAATAGAATATAGATCATGTCTTGCTACTATATCCAAGAGTTGGTATGTGAAGGGGATAGGAAAATGATTTTTTTTTATTTTGAAATTTAGCTTATGAAAATCTACACATATACAAAGTTTTCCATTCTTCTTGGGTACAACTACAATGGGTGAAACTGTTAACCACTTTGTAGGACGAACTCAGCTTCTAAGAGCTTCAACAACTCTATCTTTACCAAGGCTAAGTAATCAAATTTATTCTATGTTGGCATTGCCTTATTGGCTTTTCATCTGACTCCAAATCATTGTGGTGCTAATACATAGTGGAATCAAACCCTTTTAGGATCTTATAGGACCAAGCAAACACATCCAAGTTCTCCTTTCATAGGTTATGAAAGTCAATAACTCCTCTTTAGAAAGATTGCTGCCCACTTTGAGATGTCATTCCATGCCATCTACATCAATAAAGGTCACATGCTTTTCACCTTCTACTCTCTAATGAAGGTTCCACATATAGCTTTTGGATACAACTGTGACTCCTTCAAAAGTGTAGCTCCTTCCTTTGATGCTCTATTGGAACCATCTTTCTTTGCTTTCAGCTCTGCAAGTCTTTGGATCTTTCTAGATGCTGAAATGATTGAGGGTTATCTTTGATTTGGATTGTGGGATACTCACTTCTTAACATGAGGACTCATGTTCTGAGGATGCATTTAGGAATGTAACATGTCAGGGACCTTCTAAGGTTCTTTGCTCCTATGGGTTAGTGTTTGTTGGTATGGTTTGTCATCATCATCCCTTTTGGAAATGAGTGGTGTAGAGTGATGAAAACCAGTGATAAAGGAGATTACTACTTGTTTCTTCCATTTTGTATATATCCTTTACATACATTGTGGACCATTGGTGATGTGAAAGGGACCATTATCATTTCATCCAATGGTAGGGGCTCTTCATTCTTTGAAGCCTCTGTCATATTTTCTTCATGGAGATCCTCTTTGAGTTGGAGGGATTCTTGCTCTTCATTGCTTTCATTATCTTCATGTTTGGATTCATAATCTTTCTCTTCAGCTTTGTCTTTACTTCTATAGGGGCTTTGTAAGAGAAGAACAGAATTTTTGTTTCAAATTTTGCTTTTGTCTCTGGTTGTGCACTGGCCATGTAATAGAAAGAACAATATATCCATGATTTTATCTTGCCTTTAGAGTTGATTTCAAAAGTCATATCTATTTCAGCTTTTGCTTCTGTCTCTTTGGCTGTGTTGTGGCCATGTAATAGGGAGAACAATACGTCCATGCTTCTATCTTGCCTTCATAGTTGATTTCAGAAGTCATTCCTAGTTTAGGTAGGAGGTATTCACCCATCGACAATGACTTTGCTTCTTTTAGGAGATGGCTTATAGTACCCACTATTAGGGATTGTGTCTCAAGTTTCTTTAGGAAAATTTTCTTAATAGCATCTTCTTCAGCTAATGTTCCATCTACTGCTTTGTTGGTGGGTCAAATGATGAGGCTTCTATGGAACTGGATCCATGTCCTTTCTGCAAACCATAGAGCTTCAACACCACTTTATTAGGTCCTCTGCCTAGGGTTAGGATTCCTTTAAACCAAGCAATCCTTGATCGTGCTTCAAACATCCATAGTCTTTCCAATAATAGGGGATAAGAGATTCCATAAGTGTTTTCTTCACCACAAAGTATGTTAGCTCTACTAATCTCATCTTGCCATTGGTGTCTTGACATATGGGAGGATCCCTAAAGAATTGATTCTACTTTGATATGCCAAAATGATAAGCCACTAAGTCAGCTACATGCCTTGCAGGCCCAAATATTTCATCGTCACATCAATCATGATATTCACTGAGAAGAGCCTCCGTCTATCAATGCATTTGCAATGAATCATCCTTCTATGCATATGCCAATCTTTGGAGTGTCAGGATCTAGGGAGGCATTGGCCACATCCAGTTCTTTCATAGGCTTTGGGGTTCTTATTGGTTTTGGTAGGAGTTGCATGGTTGGAAATCCTTAGGCCATGTCTTTGTATGAGAATCCTTTTGAATCTCTTTCTATAACTAGGAGATAGAATCAATAGTTTTTGGAATGCCAAATTAGGATGGAAGGTATCCATCATCTTTTACCAAGTCATACTCTTTTATGGGATCCAGTGGCTTCTCCAACTGGATAGGGAATGGGGCAATGCCCAATTCAATGTTTTCTTATTCTTCATCAATGACTACATCACCACATCTTTTATTATGAGAGGTACATCCACCTCTTCCATCTCTTGAATCTTTAGTCCTATATCCTAGATTGTGTGTGTCTTCTTCTATGGCATTGGAGTGCTCTACACTATATTATATTGCTCTATGGCTCTATTGGGAGTTTGAACTTGATAGCTTTTGTAGGTGGAACATTTTCTTTTGGAAGCATAGGTTCTCTTTTCTTGACTCATGTTATCGCTATTACTTCAAATTCTACCTGGTTATTTGTACCATTAGCTAAGTTGGATTGGTTAATAGTGTGGCCTTCTCATTTGCATCACCTATAGAGGGGCTTGTAATTGTTGAGCCAAATGCGCCAACAATTGGGACTTTGGATGAACTTCTTTTTTTTTTTGAAGCTACAACTCACTTCGGTGACAATATCTCACCTTGTCTCTCAACACTCCACTCTAACTAACCAAGCATCCTTCTCTCCAGCCCAAGGAAGAAAGAACACAAGACTAGCTTGAGTTGTAATGAACTCACCTAACTTACCTTTCGAAGGCTCAAAGATGGTTCCATGACCACGATCAACACAATCCAATGCCATTTCTCCTTCGCATCCACCAGCAAGCACACCAACCAGTTAAAGATCTAGTAGAGACAACAAGAAAAGAAAGATGAAGATGAACAGCTTCACCTTCCCTTAGTCCCTTGCTCAACACACCTCTTCCTCTCTCCCTCTCAGTTACTTCTCTTGACACAATTGAAACAAGATGATAGACAATAAATATTGAATAGAAAGCTTGAGTAGTCATGCTGATAGAGCTTTTGCAGCATGGATGTGCCAAAAGGGTGAATACAACTGACACAATGGAAACAAGATGATAGACAAGAAATATTGAATAGAAAGCTTGAGGAGTCATGCTGATAGAGCTTTTGCAACATGGATGTGCCAAAAGGGTGAATACAACTGAGACATCCCAACCTTATATAGACCAAGAATTAGGGTTAGGGTTTGGGTTTGGGTTTTGTGTTTAGGGTTTGTGCAACTATGAATTAGGGTTTGCACCCTCTCTTGGGAGTTCTACCGACTTTGTGGGCTCTAGGGTAGTCAATCCTTGAAGCTTGGTTCAACCTTAGCCTAAACAGACCAAGACTATGCTAATCTAATCACAAATCCATGTCCGCAAACCATGCAACACTTGCGGGTGCGACAAATACAACTACGGGAGATAAATACAATGTGAACGGGAGTTTGACTCTCACAAAATAATGCATCCATGATAATATGATGATATCCATGAGTACGAAATAAAACACAAGTGCCCAAAATAATACACTAAAGCTCCACAAAATAATAATCCACCAAAAAATAGTAGTCGGTACTTTCACTTTTGCAGTCTTCTCAAAATACCATTAACATTATTTCCCTCCTAGACAAGTGCCAGTCCCATGGCACTCAAGTCGTAGGTAGCATGTTGTAACTTGCACCGAAGATGCAAATTGATGGGAGTAGTCTAGGAAGAAGTAGTGGTCTTGATTGAGGAGTACAATGGTTGTTGATGAAGAACTTTGGTTGCAGAGTTTCATGATATTCTTTTTGTTGTGGTTGGGACAGATGATGTTGCTGGTACAGTGGTAGATGGTGACTAATGTTGTTGTTTTGGTAACAATCTTGTAGAGAATTTGTGGATTCTGAAGATACACTTGAGGGTTGATTGAGTTGATGGAGGCAACTCAAATGGTCATTGGAAATGACTGGGATATTGCAGAAGATGGGAGATTTGATGTTGATGTAGAAGTGATGGCTCATAAGTCTCCATGAACTTTTGTACCTACAAAGTAAAACCTCACGTGTAATCACTTCCTAGGGGAAAGTGCTAGTCTTTTGTTCATGCACATGACATATGATTTTGTTGGTTTGGGAGAGGGGTCAAACTTGAAGTGTTCTCTCACACTTGAGGACCCAAAACCATGAATAGGTTATGGTGCAAATACTAATAGTGAGTGTGCGTGCATACATAGTCTAATATATAGTTAGAAGATTACTTCAAGGGTGCTTCACATGATGTTGGTAGATGAAGTAAGGAACCTTGAAGTTGATGAGGATGGGAAGAATTTGCATTGCTAAGGGAAAAGGTATTGTTGATGAAGAGTATGGAAAAACATTGATGAGAGAGGAATAGGAGCTAGAGAGTCCAATCCAATATGCTCTTGAAGCACATGGTTCTCCGTTCGACCAACCATTCATGGTAGTTGATGGAATTTTGATCTCTAGACTGAATAACATTTTCCACTTTGTGTTGGAGTTGAGTTGCGGGTACTATGATGAAATGGAGTGGAAAGGGAAAAGGTGCAAGTGACTTAGGGAGATAGGTCTAACCAAGGTGAGCCAAGACTCCCTAGGTATATCCTTACCTTGATGTGCCTTGAGTAAATGTGCAGGAAAATGAAAAAAGGGCTAGGGGGTTATAGACGAAGCCAACCAATTGAAGCCACCTGATGCATCCAGCTTGAGGATCCCTAGGTGTCGTACAGTGCATGTGAGTGCATATTTCATTTTTGGGTTTTTTTTGTTTTCTCTTTCTTTTTTTCTTTTGGCACGTCAAGTAATAACAATGATATACAATAAGGCATGCTAGTTGACAAGGAGAAATGGAAGTATGAGATTAGAAGACTGACTACAAATAATAAAACTTGGCGCACAAGATCATTGGTGCACTGAGGTGCGTACAACGAATTTGAGCCTGGACATTGAAGCACATTGCCACATTGTGATGAAGCTATTGTTGAAGAAGAACCTAAAATTCTTGATGAAGACTTGTGTGCTCATTGATGAAGAAATTTGCAACTACTCCTAAAAGGAAGTAGATGACCATTAGATGTTGTAGTCAAGGTATGTTGTCATTGAAGAAATCGCAACCTCATTGTTGATGGTTCTTTAAGTTTCGTGTTTCTTCAGTGAGGCACCAAGATTAACTTGTTGTCTTGATTGGCCTTTGATGTCTTGACATGATGCCTCTTGAGCTTGAGATCTTTAGGAAGGTTCTAATGCTAGTGTGAGCTTCAAGTATTTATTATTGTTACAGTGTAGGATATTCATGAAAAGCTTCTATTGTTGATGACATTGTCTTCAAGCTGTGAGGTTCAATACATTGCTTTGTCACCTATTTTTTTCGTGCATTCACTTGGTGAAACTTTGAGAGTACGATGCAGTGGATTCAAGGGAAAAACATAGAAAGAATTATGAACAACTTTCTTCTTTGAATTTCACCAGCACACAAGGAGTGAAAGGGTTTGAGCTTGTACCTCTTGTTTTTATTTTTTTTCCCTCGCATAAGATGTAGCATTGTTTCTAAAGTCGGAGGGATTCTTGTGCTTATTAGTGCAAAAAATTGAGCTAAAGAAAAATATGTACATAAAAGTCTACCCTAGGGATCAGATATCTATTCTTAACAATGATCTTGTTTAGGGTAATAGGACAGGTGCACCAAAAGGGGAACTACTAGGCCTAATGAGTCCTCGGTTCCAACAGTTTTTCAACTTGTGCTTGGATTTCTTTCTGTTTAATCTTATTATGTCTATAAGGTGCTTTATATGGTGGTTGAATACCTGGGATTAAGTCTATTTTATGATCTTCAAGACGTGTAGGTGGTAAACCATGGGGTAAATCAATTGCAAAACAATCTTTAAATTGTGAAAGAAATTGTGCATGCCTAGGATGCATGTGATTTTCCTTAGCTTCAATTTCATTCACCCATACTAAGTATGATTTGCTATCTTTTCTCAATGCATGTTTAGCCTGTGTGTGACTAAGCAAGGGAAAATGATCAAATGTGTGTGTTCCATGTAATGTGACTTGTTTTCCATTAGAATAAATTTTCATGGAATGTGTGGAATAATCTATGTTGGGATTATATTTGTGACGCCAAGGCATTCCTAAAATAAAATCAATATCTTGCAAAGGCACAACCAACAAGAAATTTCTGCGCTCAACATAATCACCAATTTTAATTTCCAAATCATGAACTTCTTGTGTACCATTGTATCTAGTGCCTAAGAATGCATCTTTTATGCGATAATGAGTTGGAACAATAGATAAATTTAAATATTTTACCAACTTTGCAGAAATAAAATTATGAGTGCTTCCATCATCATGCAAAACAATATTTTCTTGACCATGCACAAAACATTTCATCGTTAATAATGAATGAGGATTTGGCATACTTGGTAAAGTATCTGAAGCATCGCCGATATCATCATCATCATCTTCAGTGAAGTCTGGCATATCTTCATGGTCTTCATCTTCTGTCGCTCCCAAGTAATTGATTTGAATAGTTGCCTTCTTGGATTGACAATTCATTGCTAAGTGTCTAGGTTGTTGACACTTGTAGCAAACTATAGGCTTTGATTTGGAAACATTATTGGTAATGGCTGGAAATTTGGGTATGTTGGGATTTGGCTAGAGAGAAGGCTTAGGGTTTGAATTTGTGTTTGATGGCTCCAACACCAGTCATAGAAATTTGGATTGTACTCCAATTTCAGCAAAAGCATCCAAGTCAGGTGGTTTGGTAACTAGTCCAAAAATATAGGTAATCAGATCACCATGCAAAGAGGGCCTTGCAAAGTGATTGGCAATATGTAGTTCCTCTTTGATCAGAATCTTGTCAAGCAATGGGTGATATATCAATTTTCATGGCAAGGCGAGATTTTGAGCTAGGATTAGAGCATAGTGAAGTGGTCTCACAGTAAATTGGGTCAACTTGAAGTATATTGATTGTACAGGTGTTGCTTAGTTGTGGTCATGAGACGACTGCCATTGCAAGCAATCTCAAGTTGATGAGAAAACCACTTATGCAAGAACGGGCTTGAGGAATGTCAATCCTACTCAAGCTCATCAAATACTAATTGGTCTTGGATTTTGGTCATAGAAGCATAAGAAGGAATAAATTAGCAAGATAGCAAGTGCTCCTGAGAGAGTCCTAACATATTCCTCCTAAGTCAAGCGGCTTTTATTGAAAAGATGTTCATTGTCTTCCCAAGTGGAATGCCATTTAGAAGCAACTTGAACTGCCTCATCATCAGCAAGGCCTAAATCAATGATTGCAAAAAACTTGGCATAAATAGTGTATATGGCCTCAAATTGGAGTAGGCATTCTGTTTCAGAGGAATTGAAATTCTCTGCCAAATGAGTAGCCATGGCACTCACGGTTGACATACTAGCAAAGGCTTGATGCCAAAAGAAGGGTCAAGTTTAGTAGGGCTGATTTGGAGGTGTGTTTCAGCAATCTCCTTAAAAGCATCTCGAGGGTTAATTGGATCAATTGGGACTAATTGGTGGGGTGAGTTAGTAGTGACATTAGTGGCATTTGAGGTTTGAGTTTTGAGTTTTTTTGTGTGTGTTTTTTAAAGTTTGTGTTTTGTGTTTTTTCCTACCCTAACAATGCCTATCTTCACAATCTCAATCCAACGAATCAGTTCCTTTTGATTTGGCCTTTCTAACCTAGCCGCATGGGTTTGAGAATGCTAGTCACAAATGCGAACGATTGGAACCCCATTGATCCCATCCATGCCCATGCATAAGCCTCCTATCTTCACAATCTCAATCCAATGAATCAGTTCCTTTTGATTTGGCCTTCCTAACCTAGCCACATGGGTTTGAGAATACTAGTCACAAATGCGGATGATCGAAACCCCATTGATCCCATCCATGCCCATGCATAAGCCTCCTATTCCACCACATGGTAGGAGTGTGAGAACCTTGGCAGTTGGACCATCCTAGGTCCTAGCAATGGAACCAAAATGTTGAGCCAAACGCCCAACAATTGAGACTTTGGACAGACTTCTATTGTTTCAGAAGCTGCAACTTACTTCGATGACAATCTCTCATCTTGTCTCTCAACACTCCACTCTAACTAACCAAGCATCCTTCTCTCCATCCCAAGAAGCAAGAATACAAGACTAGTTCAAGTTGTAGTGAACTCACCTAACTCACCTTTCGACGGCTCAAAGATGGTTGCAGTACCACGATCAACACGATCCAATGCCATTGCTCCTTCACATCCACCACCAAGCACACCAACGAGTTGAAGATCTAGTAGAGATGATAAGAAAAGCAAGACAAAGACGAAGAGCTTCACCTTCTCTCAGCCCCTTGCTCAACACACCTCTCACTCTCTCCCTCTGAGTTACTCTCAACACAATGGATGTAAGATGATAGACAAGAAAGATTGAATAGAAAGCTTGAATAGTCACACTGATAGAGCTTTTGCAGCATAGATGTGGCAAAAGAATAAACAAAACTGAGACCTTCCACCCTTATATAGACTAGAAATTAGGGTTTGGGTTTTGGTTTGTGTTTTGCTTTTAGAGTTTGCGTCCCTTTTGCATTTTACATTTAGGGTTTGTGCAATTGTGAATTAGGTTTTGCACCCTCTCTTAGGCATCCTACCCACTTTGTGGGCTCTAGGAGGGTCAATCCTTGAAACATGCTTCAACCTTAGCCTAAATAGACCAAGGCTATGCTAATCTAATCACAAATCCATGTGCGCAACCCATGCAACACTTGTGGGTGCGACAAATACAACTATAGGAAGTAAATACAATGTGCATAATACATCCATGATAATATGATGATGTCCATGAGTACAAAATAATACAAAAGTGCCCAAGAAAAAATACTAAATCTCCAAAAATAATAATCCACTAAAAAATAGTAGATGGCACTTTCCTTTTGTAGTCTTCTCAAAATATTGTTAACAATAATCCATGGATCTTCTAGGGTTTGTACAATTTGGGGAGATATGATTCTTCTCTTTGCATTTGTAACATTCCACTTTTGATCTCTATCCATCACACTTGAATATCTTTCTTTGTAACTTTGGGAGAGGAACCTCTTGGACTGCAATTAGGACCAAAATGTTTGGTTTTTGGATCAATATTTTGGCTTGCCAATCTATCTTGAAACCTAATTCACTTGAGTTACAATTCCTCATTTTGATAATGTATCGTGTGTTTGACTTGCATCCACTAGTTCTAGGTCCGTGTTTCTCAACATGGTATCAGAGCCATGGTTGAGCTAGATAGCTAGTGGACACATCTTACTTCTTTCGTGCATACTTTAAATCCTTCCTATTTTGATATTTCTCCTTGTACATGCCATCAAAATTATATTTCCATCTCAATTTCTTCAAGCCATCCACACATCCATTGTCTTGTACAAGGTGAAGGAGCTCAAGGAAGGAGGTGCTACTCAAGAAACTTGGCTTGAGGTTTGCATTGGAGGTGCTAAGCAAGGGGGATAGCTTGGTCTAGTAAGCAGAGGTTTTTCTTATCTTTAGAAGTTGAGGCTTTGATTATCCCTCAAATAGGGGGTCTACTTTTGTCTATGATAGAGACATGAAAGAGAGAGAGAAGAAAGGAAAGAAAGGAAAGATAGAAATAAAGAAGTAGCAGTAGCAGCAGGAGAAAAAAAACAAGTTGGTGCATCCAAAACCTTGCATTATCTCTCGTTTACTTACCTTCTCGGCCACACTAGTACTACATGCATAGGCTATCATGGGAAAGATCTAATCCCAAAGTCAGTGACAAGTAACTCGCCACGGTTGATAAGGCAAGGACGAAGGTACGGGCATTAATCACAGAGAAAAACTATGCACCCCGGTTAGACTCGCGTGGCACGCTGATGGAACATTCAATGTAAAGACAAATATTGGAGGGCCTTTCAAGACAATTAAGAACCAAAAGGAGCTAGTTTCCCCTTCTTTGTAGACTTTTCTATGTCTTCACGAAATTAGTTACAGGTGAAAAGGAAAGTCTTCTACAACTTCCCTCCGACAAAGCTTTGGTCGAAGAACCAAAAGGCCAAAAAGAGCATGAAGACAAAGAAGAAGTTCGAAGAATGCCAAAGAAGCATGAAGAAGAAGATACTTTTTGCTGCTACAAACAAAATATTTTGCAAAAATTTTCCATCATGGATCATGTTTTTCCATAGTGGATCTTGAATTCCCTTAGTGGATATGCTTCCCATAGTGGATGTAACAAAGCCTACCAAAAATGTAAAGTTTCAAGCTTGACCTGACTAAGGCTGCCAAAGAGCTAGTCTCCTAGTCCATGTCCACATGTAGGGGGAGCAAATGCCAATAGGTGTAGGAACTCATCATTTGAGGGGGGTGTTGAGAAGAGAAAATGATGCCTGATATAGAGGCTTGCCCATAAGTGGTTTTTTATGAGAGATATGACAAAGATGTATGCTTTAGAAGCTCTAGGAAGAGATGTTCAAAATCCCAGAAGCATAGAGAAGAAAGGTATTGCTATCCAAAAAGCTATAAAGGCATGTACTTTACACTCATTTCAAGGAATGGTACTATCAATTTGAGTCACTCAAGATTGTGTTTGTGAGTCCAAGAAAATCTATCTTGGAACCTAATTCACTTGAGTTACAATTCCTCATTTTGATCATATATTGTGTGTTTGACTTGCGTCCCCACCATAGCTGATCTAGTTCTAGGTCTATGTTTCTCAAGACTACCTATCAAAACCCATGAGGGACCCAAAATTGAATGTTAGGAGTAATCACGATTGATGAAAAAGAGTTGTGGAGCCCCAAGAGAGGCACCAAGAAAAACGGGGAATCTACTGCAAGAAAATCTATCTTGTCACACCAACAAGCATGTTCTTCATAGTTTAATCAACCACAAGAAGAGAAACCACACCAATCTTATCAAGTCTTCACACATTATTATTTAACAATTCTCCCATGGATTTTTCACAATAGAACTTCAACACGTTCTTTATATTCTTCAAAGAAACAATCAAAGAACAACAATGATACAAAAGAACGATCAACTTTGAATGGAAATCATTACATAGATTTTAACATTCATCATCTTTATAGTCTTCATAGTCTCTCTCATATAGATACAATGTTTCTCATGGAAAATTGGTTATATCTCATACTCTATCTTTTTGACATATGCTCTCTCAATAGTACATTAGAATAATTAAGAATAACACTCCATAATTTCTCTTTGGTCACGGATACCCCTCCCAAGAGGTATGTCTGATATGAAGAGTCATCAGAGCCACTATAGTGTCCTTTCATAGCTCAATAGTGTCACTATCACTTTAGTCTTTACTTAAGTCTTCAACAACGACTTCTTGTAATTCTTTGAGTTATTTTGAACTTGTATTCATCTCTTTCCACTAGAAAAATTTTCCAAGTTATACATTCATCCCACACAACACTTACAAAGGCATACAAAGGATCTACATAAGCTCAACATAAGGTCTACAATACCATACAGAAGATCATCAGAAAGCATTCAGCTCAACTAAAACCATTCAAGACCATCAAGAATCATTCAATAAGTTTCCAAACACTCTTAAAATCCATCAATCATCATTCCAATCTCTTATAAAGAAAGAAATCAGAACAAAACAGAAGCTAAACATAACCAATTAAAACCTATTAGACACTCAAGAGAACCTTTCAGCACATCATATCTCCACTAAAAAACACCATGAGCTTCTTAAACCTATTAAATATAATGTAAAAATCTCTTAAACACTTCAAAACCAATCAACTCACATTAAAATCGTACAAAAAATCACCAAAAGATCCAACAAAAATAGCCAAAAACATAGTCATATCAACCCTCAACATATCCCCACACTTAATCAGGGAGCGTCCTCGATTGTGACCTCAGAAAAAGAGAATAGAAGTTCAAAATAATAGCTCATCACTTTATCTTTAAATATCCAATTAGCAACCAAGAACGTCTCTAGCTTCATCTTTAGAAAAGAAAACCGGTATCTAATCCATTATTCAAGGAAAATTTCCCAAAATAAGGGACCATGAACAACACTTAATCAAACCAACCAAATTTAAATAAACTCTTAAAGAATATGAGATTTTATTTATCTATATCCATCTATCTTTCATCACCATGAATCTCCAAAATGTATATTCTCAATGTTGAGATATCGAGCTCCACTCGTGATATGCCAGGGTGACCGTTGTGCATTTATGTCACTGACTTGTTAGTAGATGCGATTGGTACACCGCCCATGAATAATAGCTAGATGACAGCTATCCTTATCTACTCTAGTTCGGTGCTCAGTTAGTATGCCACCTTAGTTATTTGAGTTTGGTTTGAGACCCATATATAGGGTTCTTCTATTTCTTTGTAAGTGAATTCTTTTTGGCTTACACAACTAAGAAGAGGAAAACTGTTTTCAGCCTCCACCTTTGTTTGTATTCCCCCATTGTGCAAGCAAGAAAGCTACAAGTAATGCTCCTTCCTTCTCTCCCACAATCTTGACATGGTATCAGAGCCTTGTTCGTGGTAAGGAGCTCAAGAAAGCAAACCAAGTTCGTCGTGTTCTGGTAAGAGGAGTAGTGTTGCTTTCATTTCCTATTTTGGGAGCAGATCTCTGCAGGTAGCACAACCGAAAATTGCAAGAGTGCATTGTCTCAGGTTGAGACGCTCTTCGCGATGAAGCAAGAGGGCAGTATATGCTGCGGGCGAGGGCTTTAGCCTGCAGTGACCCTGTTTTTTTTATTTGAGACCATTTCGGGGCCTGTTTTGAAGGCAGAAGTTTTCTGCACGCACTCAAGAAAAGGCCTGTTTTATGCTGTGCGACCACTGTTCTACAGGTCGGTGAAAAGTTACTACAGAAATTGCATCGTATGCTTGTGCGCAGAGACATTGGGAGTTCTTCCTGAAGCAACAAATTTCCTGCAACAAATTTCTATAGTCACTGAAATGCTTGTTGCAGGAAATGAAGAAGAACCAATTCTTCCTGATGTTCCCAATCAACAACAAATGCAGGCATTTAAAGCATGGCATGAGAGAGCCAGGAAAGTTATGTACTGGCTGTCTATCAGCATTTCAGACTCTATGATTGTGCATATTTAGAATGCAAGTATGCCAAAGGAGGCATGGGATACTCTGTCAAAAATGTATAGCACAAATACACAAGCGAGGAAAATGCAGCTCAAGCAAGAGTTGCACAATGTACAAAGAGAAAATATGACCATCAATGACTACCACATGAAGCTGAAGAAAATTGCAGATGCACTTGCTTCCATTGGGTCGCCAGTGGAAGATGATGATTTAGTTTCTGTGACCTTGAATGGTCTAGGAAAGGATTATGCACAGTTCCGAACATCCATTTCCGTCCGTGAAAGATTTCCTGATTTTGAGGAGTTGATTGCTCTTCTAATTTCTGAGGAGCAGAGAAATGGTGATGCATCTTCTTCAAGAGGAACTTCAAAAGAAGCTGTCTTCTACTCAAATGCTGGAAGAGGTAGAGGCAGAGGTAGAGGAGGCCGATCTGGAGGCCGTGGTAGAAATCAGAATATGCAGCAAACTCAAGAAAACCAATCCTATGGAGGAGGACGTGGTAACTCTAGAGGCAGGGGGAGCCAAAGAGGTCGTGGTGGATGGCAAAGAGGCCAAAATGCAAACAGTAATGTTGAATGCTACTACTGTGGTAAAATGGGTCATATGGCTAAAGACTGCTATAAAAAGCAGAATGACATCATGAATGGAAAACTGCAACAAGAGAATTATGCATCTTCTAGTAGACAGGGTGATGACAGAAATGAGCATTTGTTTATGATGCAGCACATGAACAATTCTGTGACAAGTGCAGAAGAAAGCAACGATGTATGGTATGTTGACTCAGGTGCATCAAACCACATGACAGGTCATGCAGAATAGATGGAGGATGCAAGGAAAATGGAAAAACCAGGATTTGTAGAGACTGGTGATGATATTGCACATCCTATTGTGCAGATTGGAAAAATTCATTTGTCTATGCAGGATGGGAAAAAGAAATATCTGTCCGATGTATTTCATGTCCCGAATATCACCAAGAATCTGGTTTATGTTGGTCAAATGGTTGAGCAGGGCTTGCAGGTCAGATTTAATCCTCATGGATACTTTGTTGAGGATATGAAAAATAAAGGTCGCTTAATAGCAAAAGGAAAGAAGAAGGGCAGAATGTTTACATTGGATGTAGACATGTCTGAATTGAGTGCAGCAATGTTTGCACATGGGACCATTGTAGTTGCAGATATTGATATCTGGCATAAACGCATTGGTCATGTTAATGTACAGCGACTTAAATCAATACAGGCCCAAAATATTGTTGCAGGATTGCCTAAATTCAAGGTTGCAGAAATGCATAAGGTATGTGAAGCCTGTCAATTTGGAAAACAGGCAAGGAAACCATTTCCTAGACATGTTCAAGAGAGTAAGAAGCCATTGGAATTAATCCACTCTGATGTGTGGACTACTAAAGCTGCATCTCTTGGAGGCTGTCATTATTTTGTCACTTTTATTGATGACTATAGCAGAAAAGTTTGGGTGTATTTTATGAAAAAGAAAAGTGAAGTTTTTGGGCATTTCAAAACTCTTAAAGCTATGGTTGAAAAAGAAACAGGTCTGCAAATAAAATGCCTAAGGTCAGATGGAGGGGGAGAGTACCTCTCAAATGAGTTTGCAACGTTCCTGCAGGAGCATGGCATAAAGCAGCAATATTCATGCAGTCATACCCCACAACAAAATGGAATTGCAGAAAGGAAAAACAAGCATATTGGAGAGGTATCTCGTGCCATGCTCAATGAAAAAGACTTGCCAGATTTTTACTTGGCTGAAGCAGTTGCTACAGCAGTCTACATAATGAACAGGACTCCCACTGCAGCAATACATGGGATGACTCCAGAGGAGAGGTATATTGGTAGGAAACCATATATTTCTCATTTGAAGATTTTTGGTTGCATTACCTATGTTCATGTGCCAGATGAGTTGAGATTTAAGTTGGATCCAAAAGCTGAGAAGTGCATCTTTATTGGTTACTCTCTGCAAAGAAAGGGTATAGATGCTATAACCCTTCTACTCGTAAGTTTACAATGAGCAGAGATGTTGTTTTTTATGAGATGAGTAGCTGGTATAAACCAGTAAATGTGATTGATGATGTAGATGCACAAAATGGTAATGTTGCACAGAATTCACTGCAGCAGTCACAAAATATTAGTGGACCTGGAACGTCCTCTAGCAGTGGTTCACATTCTTCGCCATGGACAAGCAGATTGAGATCAAGAGAATCTTCTCAAAGCAATGCTGATAGTGGTATTCAGGTATCACGAAAAGGAAAAGAGAAAGTAAATCAGCCCATGTTTGATGTGAATGTAGGTCACTCTTATGTGGATGGTGAATCCAGTGGCTCAGAACAGAGCATTGATGATGAGTTAGGTATTCCTTCTATTGTTACACCTAGAGTAAGGAAGACCAGGGATGTTTTGAGAGCACCTGGGAGTGAAACTACTTTGCGCATGTCTACCAGAGCTAGGTATCATGTGGATAGGCTGAAATATGATGGATTTACAGCCATTCACTATGCATATATGGTCAAAGTGATACAGGAACCAGAACCCACTTCTTTTGAGCAAGCCATGGGAAAAGAAAAATGGGAGAAAGCCATGGATGAAGAAATGGATGCCTTGGAAGCAAATGCTACATGGGAATTGGTACCTTTGCCCAAAGGTAAGAATGCAATTGGTTGTAAGTGGGTTTATAAGGTGAAGCACAATGCAAATAGTTCTGTGAACAGATACAAGGCAAGATTAGTAGTCAAGGGGTATGTACAAACATATGGCATTGATTATGAAGAAACATTCAGCCCAGTTGCAAGGATGGCAACCGTAAGAGCAGTCATTGCTATGGTTGCATCAAAGGAATGGTCTTTACATCAGATGGATGTAAAGAATGCCTTCTTGCATGGTGATTTGCAAGAAGAGGTATATATGGAGCAGCCACCAGGTTATATCCATGCTGTTCATCCTGAGTTTGTTTGCAGGTTGAAGAAAGCATTGCATGGCTTGAAGCAAGCACCTAGAGCATGGTCTGACAAGATAGGACAGTATCTTGTCACTATTGGCTTTCATATTTCCAAGGCAGATTTCTCACTTTATGTGAGAAAAACAGAGAAATGTATTATGCTGCTTGTCATTTATGTTGATGATTTGATTATCACAGGTGATAGTGATGAAGATATCTTTCATGTGAAAATGCTATTGAAGCAGAAGTTTGAGATGAAGGATTTGGGAGAGCTACATTATTTCTTGGGCATTGAGGTGATTAGATCACCAAGTGGGATATGGCTCTTACAGAGGCAGTATGGATTGGACATGCTATCCAAATATGGGATGACAGGCTGTAAGCCTATTTCAGTTTCTTTAGAGCAAAATGTGAAGCTGAGCGGCGCAAATGCAGGTGAGCTTCTGGAAGACCCTACTATGTACAGACGCATAGTAGGAAGTTTGATTTATATGACTATTACCAGGCCAGATTTGAGCTATGATATTGGATTGGTAAGTCAGTTTATGCAGGCTCCAAGGAAACCACATTTGGATGCGGCTAGACGCATACTTAGATATGTGAAGTCCACATTGCAGTATGGACTATTTTATGAGACTGGGGTTCAGATACAGTTGCATGGATACACTGATGCCGATTGGGCTGGTAGTATTTCTAATAGAGGATCTACCAGTGGATATGTGTTCTCTTTTGGGAGTGCTGCAGTCACTTGGAGTAGCAAGAAACAGCCTACAGTTGCCTTGTCGAGCACAGAGGCTGAGTACAGGGGTGCAGCAATGGCTGCATGTGAGGTAGCTTGGTTGCATAAGCTACTTTATGATATGCATCAGCCTACAGATGGGCCAGTTGTCATTTATTGTGACAACATGAGTACTATACACTTGGAAAATAACCCAGTCTATCATGCTAGAACAAAGCACATTGAGGTGCATTATCACTATGTGCGAGAGAGGGTTTTACTAGGTCTTATTGATCTAGTTTATGTCAGCACAAAGGATCAGGTAGCTGACATATTCACGAAGGCATTGGGCGCAGAGAAGCTGCGCAAGTTCAGAGACCTGCTTGGTGTGCAGGAATTGGGATTGAACTCGAGGGGGAGTGTTGAGATATCGAGCTCCACTCGTGATATGCCAGGGTGACCGTTGTGCATTTATGTCACCGACTTGTCAGTTGCAAATGCGGTTGGTACACCACCCATGAATAATAGCTAGATGACAGCTATCCTTATCTACTCTAGTTCGTGGCTCAGTTAGTATGCCACCTTAGTTATTTGAGTTTGGTTTGAGACCCATATATAGGGTTCTTCTATTTCTTTGTAAGTGAGTCCTTTTTGGCTTACACAACTAAGAAGAGAAAAACTGTTTTCAGCCTCCACCTTTGTGTGTATTCCCCCATTGTGCAAGCAAGAAAGATACAAGTGAAGCTCCTTCCTTCTCTCCCACAATCTTGACACTCAATTAGTTTGAATATCCAATCACGACCTAATCATACAAATAATACACAATACAGACACTAAACACAAACAACCATCTAAATGGCATCTCCAAAAGAGACATATAACATTATAAATCATCAAAATACATCCAAGGATATCAATGAAGGTGATCCCTCTTAAAAGCTTGTTGGTTTTAGAAATGATCCATGGATAGAGATTCATCTACAAAAGTCTTGGGAGGATTTTGGAAAAACCACAAGCAACACATCCTCTCCAGTAATACATGATACTACCTAAGCAAGCAAAGGGCATGATAGTACAAAATATCCAATTTTTGGAGATCAATGTCCATATTCACATTCATGCATATATTCGGGATTGACTTTTGATCATTATGTGAACGTCAGTGCATGTAGGTAAGATACCGAGCAAAGTGATCTATTAGTCTCACTGAAGGATCTGAAGATTGAGAATACATTTAAGCAAAAAGTGCATATAATTTTAAAAATCTTGGTTGGCAGTTATTCATTCCCCTAGAATCAGTGGATAATTTATTTGAGAACCTATTAGGGGCTTTTGAACTCCATCCTCGATATCTAAGGATCTTGAGATCAAAGCCTGTGTAACCACTAACCAATTGAGCGAGATGAGGGATAAAAGTGGTAGGAGATGGAAGGGAAACAAGCAAGAAAGGGTGAAGGGATGGAAAAGCAAAATCATAAAAGGAGGAATGGGTTAAAGAAATATAATCTAATAATTAAAGGGAATTAGTTAAAAATTTTGTTAACAAATATGTTGGAAAAGTGAAAATAATAGGTGTGGATGGGAAAGGACAAGAAGGAGGAGGGGAAAAGACACAATCCTCAATAAAAGAACAACGAGTGAAAATAGGGATCTAAGGGGCATCTTAGGATTGAAAAAGAAAGGGTATAATAATATGTGGATTAGATTGATAAATAGAAATGTAGGCTTTATATCTATGGGCCATCTACTCATAATAAGATAAACAAGGTACTGGTGGATAGGACCTATCATAGATCTGTAATGATAGGCATAAAAGAAAGAGGAATCAAATGGAGGTTGTTTGGAAAGGTAGGTTAAGAGATCCACCCTCAATTGATTAGTATTTTGCACATAAGCAAAGGCTTTGGTTTGATTATGATTCAAAATCACGAAATCAATCATTGTATGCCAAGAAGTTCCAGGTCAATTAGCTTGGAGGAATAGGTCTAGAACATCTTATCTATCTGCAACTCCAAATGTTTAACATATAAAACAGCTTGCAATATCACATCTCCAATATACCAAGACAAATCTTCATCACATCTGGGATCAACAAGTCACCTCGCAAGTACATGTAAGACATAAGCATGGTATCTGGAGTCACAAAATCTTCAAAAACCATCCTTACCACCTTAATCAATAAAATCAACTTATGTTTCTAGTAGTGCACAAAGAAGGAGTGATCTAGAGGAATAAATTGTTGGAACTACTCAAAACAAGTCCATAATAAGTCCATTCTTGAATGAAGCCTTTCCAACTTGGCTTGGAATAAAGGACTTAATGTTGCATTTCTTTAAAGAACAACTAAATCTGTAGGGGATAAGGAAGGAACTGGCTACACAAAAGGACTCTGTGAAGCATAACGAAATTGAGCTAATTGTTTCTTAAGCTGTTGAATTTGAGTATTATTTTGGTTTATGATAGTGTTGGTTGATTTGAGCTCTTCCATTTTGATAGCTATCAAAACTTTAAGCTCTTGGGCTTCCTTCAACAACCTATCACTCTCCTTAGTCATCATAGTAACAACTTTAGATTTGGTATATGTCAACTAAGCTTGCAAAGTAGACATGTCTTCTTACTGGGCATCAATGACCTTAGTCTGTTGCTCTATTTGTGTACAAAGGTTAGAAAGGTTTTCTTTATCATAGGCTAGCTTAGTATTAGCCTTGTTCAACTCCTCCTTGGACTGTTCTACCTCCTTATAAAAAGAAAAATAGAGTTGCTAAATATAGATAGTATTTGAGAGTTCAATAGAGCTTTGAATGTCTTTGCACAGAAATGGAATTGCATCTCCTGTCATCACCAAATGTCACACAGAGGGAATTGGAATATCCAGAGTACCATCTCTATGTGCTTTGAAAAAATTGGGTGTTGTAAAGAAAGCAAACAACATACTGAAAGATTGGACAGGAATTGGAATTGAAGGAGTGGAAACTAGTATTGATTTAGCCAATCGCTTTTAAGACATTTTCTCTCGCTTTGAATGTCTTTGCATAGAAATGGAAATGCATCTTCTATCATCACCAAATGTCGCATAGAGGGAATTGGAATATCCAGAGTACCATCTCTATGTGCTTTGAAAAGATTGGGTGTTGTAAAGAAAGCAAGTAGTGTAGTGAAAGATTGGATAGGAATTGGAATTGAAGAAGTGGAAACTAGTATTGATTTAGCCACTCGCTTTTAAGTCATTTTCTCTCGCTTTGAATGTCTTTGCACAGAAATGGAATTGCATCTCTTGTCATTACCAAATGTTGCACAGAGGGAATTGGAATATCTAGAGTACCATCTCTATGTGCTTTGAAAAGATTGGGTGTTGTAAAGAAAGTAGGAAATGTATTGAAAGATTGGACAAGAATTGGAATTGAAGGAGTGGAAACTAGTATTGATTTAGCCACTCGCTTTTAAGTCATTTTCTCTCGCTTTGAATGTCTTTGCACAGAAATGGAATTGCATCTCTTGTCATTACCAAATGTCGCACAGAGGGAATTGGAATATCTAGAGTACCATCTCTATGTGCTTTGAAAAGATTGGGTGTTGTAAAGAAAGTAGGAAATGTATTGAAAGATTGGACAAGAATTGGAATTGAAGGAGTGGAAACTAGTATTGTTTTAGCCACTCACTTTTAAGACGTTTTCTCTAAATGACCAAAGGAGAAGGATTAGCATCCTCAATGATGACATCAATATCTTTAGTAGGAGGAGGAACCACTAGAGGATCAATCAGTAGTAGGGAAATTTCCTTCACATGGGCAGCATATGTCAAGAAAACATAAAGGTAGGAACCATGTGTAACATTAGTCACATTACCTCTCATGACTCAAATAAAGTGCTAATCCATTTTAGCGAGGAGATATGAACTCCGATCAATAGTGATACCCTTTATCATCATGCGGGAAGTTGTAAACAAATCCTTCGAAAGATAATTAGAAGGGATTTTGGCAGGCATGAACTTGTCCTGAAGGAATTGGCATAATTGTTTCTCGAAAGGGTTAGAAATCTTAGAGCACTAACTCTCAAAGTAGTAATGACTTGCTTAGGATCCAAGACCTTTGTGGTTTGCTTCTACAAAAGCTTCAACATGTCTTCATTTGAGAAAAGTTTATAGACAATAGGAAAAGGTTTCCCACAGTAGGGTAAAGAAAGAGCTTTGCCTAGGCTCTTGGGCATCATGAGAATAACTGTGTCACGAATAGAGCTAGACCTCTTGTTGTAAGAAGTTAAGAACTGATCACACATGTCAAGATCATCAAGGACAAGTGGTAGTGGAAGAGCCACAAATTTGGACTGACCTTAGAAATAAGGTTCGATTCCAACAACTACGAATAATCATGAGAAACCAATGGAATATACTGGACCGGGGGAGGAGTACGATGTGCCATTCAGATGGATCACACACATTGCACACACATAGACAATCACAAGGAATGCCTGCAAAATGTCATAATAGCGATGTATAAGATATTGATAAAATAAATGACTCACATGGACATGGTTGACTAACTTCCCTAGGCAATCCATTTTCTAATTTTTTTTAACATGACCTCTCCACTTATGCGACTGAAAGCTTCGTGAAGTGCAGACATACAAGCACCCAATATCCCTGTATTAGGAAAAATAATAATGATACACACTATACCTTGACTCAAATCAACATGACCAAAGAAAATTGGACTAAACCAAACCACAAAACACTAATAACTAGATCACACTTGACTAAGACGGTCAACAAGGACTAAGATTGATAACCATGTCATCCACTCCATGAGCGCTTCTCATTTAGAAGGGGAATTTTGCAATGTGAGGAGAAGGGAAAATTTAATTGAGTGTAAATTTTAATAATTAACAATAATGAGTTTTATTAAGTGATAAACCTTTGAAAGAAAATGGTGGTTTATTTTATCTATTAATTAAAAATGATTAAGTTTCACGATGCGTTAATGTTTCTCAGATATTGTTTCTGACTCAAGGTCTCTAAATACAAGTTCATTTTTAGAAATTTAATGTATATGAAATGCTTTCTTGTTAGCATGTGCAGTTGTGATAGCACGTTCATTTGATTACGAATTAAAAATGTGTGTTTAGTGCAGGAAATGCATGTTATGCGAACGGCTCGTTCATTTTAATTAAATTATATGTGTGTGTAGCATTGATGCACGTAAAGAATGTGGTCAACTGGTTCCTTTTAGCAATTACTTGTGATGTTTGGTACAACCAAAAAGAAAACAAGGAAAAGAAATGGGGTACCTAGAGGGGATGTGAATGCAAGTGTATCCGAATGCACAGGCAAAAAATCAACTGATATGACGAGGAATGATTACGATTACAATGCAATCCAAAATACACTTCAGCTAGCTGAAAAATTTATAGCGTAAGGAAAAATACCACAACGCTGCCACATGTATTGTGTTTGATTTATTTTGGTTTTTTGTAAAATTTTTAAATTTTATTTAGATGTATTAGGTTTGGATTTTTTTTTCTAAACTATATATATGCTATTCAATCAACAAGATAAAGGATGAAAATTGGTCATGAAGATTTGTTGTTTTTTTCTAAAAATTTAGGTAATTTTATTTTTTTTGAATTTTAATAAAATTTTAATTACTTTTTTAGTTTTTTATGATATTTTATTTTTTCTATTTTTTATTTTTATTTTTAGTTGATATGCATTATCAAAATTTTAAAGAATTTTTCAAATTTTATCTACTATTTTTGTAAACTTTCTCATTTAATTTGATTTTTTATGATTTTGATTTAAATTTTTTAATAATTTTAGTGTTTTTCACAATTTAAAATTATGGGAATGTATGTACTCAAGGTTGAAATGTGTGGACTGCATGTGAATAGTAACAATCCCTCACAGACAAGATCACACGCAAGTTCGCGTGTGTGAACAATCACTTAAATGGCACATATGCATGAACACAACGATCATGACTAAAGCACATATGAGCACAAGCACATGATGAACCCCTGCATTGCGACACGGTGAGAGGGTTGAAATACGAGGCAGAGGGAAATTTCAAATGGGAAGAAGAAGGGAATGCTTTTTTTATGTTTGTGTATTTTTTTAAGGTGGGGTAAGGGGGAAATTCTTTTGCGTTGAAGGGTGGGTGGAATTAAAAAAAGGGGGATGGGAAAGGGGACGACTGAGGGGGAGGAGGTTAGTTTGGGGGATGGACGCTATGGGGTGGGCAAGGGATTGGGGGGAATGAGCAGGGTGGCAGGCTACAGGGTGGGCGAGAGGGTGGAAATAGGGGGAATGGGTGAGCAGTTGTGGCGGGTGGGGGGCCAAAAAGTCGAGCTGGCGGTAGCTGTTCAAGGGGGGGGGGGGGGGGGGGGGGGGGGGGGGGGCGGGGGGGCGCGGACGATGGAGATGGCCACGAGGAGGAGAAGGTGGTGGCACGGGCGGTTCAAGCGACAAGGGGTGTGATGGAAATGGCCGTGAGGAGAAGAAGGTGGTGGCGTGGGCGAAGGAGCACACTAGTGGCACTAGTGGGGGGAAGGAGTGAAGGACAAGAGGTGGGTGGCGGGCGGTGTGGGGAAGGGAGGAGGGAGAACACAGGCTAGGTATTAACCCTCAAACGAACGAAGGTGGAAAATCCGGAAAAGCTAAAGTAGAAGACAAAGTCCAAGGCAAAGTGAAACGGAAGACAAAGACGCACAAGGAGAAAAATCCTAAATAAGGGAGAAAGGCGCGCAAGGAAAGTGCAAGTTAATACTTTTGTAAAAGAGCGCAAATGCATCATGGTTTAATTCAAGGAGCGCCGGGCTCTCACCCGTGCAATTTGTAAATGTAGACGGGCGGTGGAAAGGAAGCTAGGAAGATAGAAGGACAATGGGGAAAAGGGCCTAGGCCACGGCTGGCCATGTAAAAAAGGGGATAAGGGGATGACCACCCAAAAGGGATTTAGGGTTTTGTATATAAAGTTGAAAAGTGAATGAGAAGCTCATTCTTGTGTGTGGCCAAAAGTCGCTCTCCTCTTCTTCTTCTTCTTCTGGTTCTTGCTTGCTTAAGCTTGTGCTTGAGAGAGGGACTGTGAGAGTGTGAGGGAGTGAGTGTGTGAGGGTGAGGGACCGGGAAGGAGAAGCTCTCCATCTTCTCCTCTCTTCTTCTCTTCTCTCTCTTCTCTTCTCTTGCTCACGGCAATGGAGCTTGGAGCGTGGAGCTTGAGGATAGAGCTTGCTTGAAGCTTGCACTTGGATCGTGGAGCTACAGGAGTGCGCGGGAGAGGAGGTAACTCGATCGGCATGGAGGTAAGCTCACTACACCCGTAGATATGGATGGCGCGTCGGCTATGTGAGAGGTAGCCATTAGTGCTTGGCTTGGAACGCTTGAACAATAAGTGGTCCGAGGGTCTTGGCAGTTAAGCGAAAGCTCCCACATTTTGGTTCCGTTTGCTGGGACCAAAGGATTCAAGCCTTGAGCACTTGCGCGCTTCGAATCGAGCATTGGAGTAGGGTTTTCCCCGAACCGGTGCTTGAGTAGATAAGTAGGAAGCGAGGGATTTTGAAGAGGTACTTGATCTCCTTAGCAAGTAGGTTTTTGATTTGTTGTTGAATATTAGAGTAGGACCATCCATCTCCATCTCTAGTTTTGATTTTTGTTGCATTAGGTTAAGGTGAGGATAGGAAAAAAGAAGGAAAACAATAGGGTTTTCTGTTGCTGTATAACAAGCTGAAACAAGGAAATAGGGACACAAATTCGGATTTCTGGCTGGAAGACTATGAGGGACTAACCTCTGAGATCATAGTAGCCTGGGATGGGGCAATAAGAGGCCCAAGGAACCAGGAAAGGCCACATTTGACATCATGGCCTCTAAGAAGAGAGTGAGCTTGAGAGCCAGGGAGAGAGAGAGACCTGCGGGGAGATCATCAGCACACTGATCGATTCGAGTGTCACACCATCGTCAAGTATGCCAGGTGTTTCCCTCTGTGGCTTTGCATCTAATTAAGCGGAACGGCACGATTCGGTGAAGTACACGTCAGCCTAAAGGCGTCGCGTGCAACTCGCGGGCCGTCGGCCGTGCAGTCGGACCAGTTCGTCCGAGTCCCAGAATAGGATTTCCCTATCTCTGGAGTCGGACCGTCCGACTCCAAAAATCGAACCTCTCCAAAAACTGTCCGACTCCGAAAATCGGACCACCCTCCCGATCCGATTCCCAAAATCGGACCAGTCCAGAATCGGACCACCCTTGTCCAACTGATTGGACACTCAGACCTTGGAAATCGGACATAAGGAATCGGACCATTCAGAATTGGACACAAGGAATCGAACCATTCAGAATCGGACGCCTGTCAAAATTGGACGTTCGATTCCAGAAATCGGACTTGACCAGAATCGGACCACTGGGCCGATCGGACCAACCCAAAATCGGACGTGCGATTCTCATAATGAGACTCCTGAAAATCAGACACCTGAGAATCGGACAGAAAATTGTCCCCATCTTGACGCATCTAAACCCCGAAAGATGACGAAAATTGTCCCCATCTAGAACACAAATCTTGACGCATCTAAACCCCAAAATTGACCCCAAAGGCGAAGTAGAGATAAAGGCACATCACAGATCCATCACTGGGCTGAAACTTAGAGCAACTAGTTTAAAATTTGGCTATAAACTATCCTCCAAATTGTGCATGGTGTTTACCGTAACGGCCCTGCAAGCCGGGGGGAACTGCCCCCCCCTCCCCGGACCCCTGCAGAGGGGGCTCTGCCCCCTCCGCGCCTCCCCCAAGTAGGTTCGAGAGAAAATGCGTGCCATGATAGGTCCTCCAAATTGGACCCTAGTGTAGTAATGGCTCTACACGAGCATGGATTCTCACTTGCAAAAGAGCAACCAAAAGCCCATACCCGAACAGAGAGAAACAGAGACCCTAGAACATCAATGGGCCAATCTATCCATCAAGGGCAAAAAGGCCACACCACGAGAACACAAAGACATTGTGTTCAGACCATTTCTAGTCAGAGTGAAATGCAACGTCAGCAAGCTACAAATGCTAAGATGACTAGACATGACACTCTTGACGAGAGATGTACCTTGAGCAACACTGCATAGACGACCCAAGACATTGGTGGAGAATCCACATCTGGTCATGCAATTGGGGACTCAAGGGCATCTATCAAAAGGCTTAAATTTACAAGCCAAGACCCAGAAGATGAAGACATAGTACCACCTGCTTATCTTAGGGTCAAACTCACCACGAAAAGAGAGCATACTATCGATGCTCTGATTGATGAAGGAGCAGATTTTAATATCTTGACCTATGAATCATGGACCCTACTAGGCCAACCAGAGCTCACACCAACTAGTGCAACTCTTAGCCCTTATGGGGGACACCCACAAGCACTCATAGGGAAGTGCAAAATCCTTGCGACAATTAAAATGGAAAGCTTGCCTATCCTATTTCATGTTCCTCCAAATAGTGCTAGCTGCGGGAAAGAAACCCTCCTAGGAAGACCCTTCAAAAGGGCGACCAAGTGTGAGGCTGACTATGTAGCACAGAGGATACACCTGACACTACCGGGTGTGAGGATAGTCACAACCTTTAGCAAGGGTGACCTCATCAAACCTCGAGGGAAAGGCAAGGAAGGTGCTAACATAACAGTCAAGCCTACTAACGAGAGCAAGGACTTGTTGGAAAAACTGATACAAGCATAGGTCGAACAACGAGAACCAGTGAGTGAGGCCATGCCTGAAACAAGAAGGTCAAGAGACAATGCCAAGGACGGGCTTTGGACTTACAAATATCATAGAAGACCCCAAAAGAAGCCCAAGCCTTAAAGACAATGGCATCGATGGAGGGTCAGCATAACGCTGCGATGGATATCCAAATCGTTGCTACGTGCTCAAGGGTATTACGCAGGTAATCGATGGATTTGGATACCAAAACCCCCTGCTAAACCAGCTCTGTCAGAAGGCCAATATTGCACCAAAAGCAATGAGGCACAGGAGAAAACCTAAGAGGAACTCCAGGTCTCGAGGCAAGAAACAAAACATGAGCATTCAAAAGAAAGAGCCAAGGCCTAGCATACTTAATAAGCATAGGTCATATCTAACCATTGAGCGTGCACAAAGACCATTAGTGCTCAAGGAGCTTTTGACTCCCCAAGAGGATAATGAGCACCAGAGGCACAATGCTGCTTGTGAGAAGGTTGATTGTTCAACAAAGCAAATAGCACAATCGTCTAATAGCCTCGAGCAAATCATTCAGCTAGTGCCAAGTCCACCTAAGAGTCCTAGATCTCCTACACCCTCTTTTTCCAAACGGACACACGAAGCACTACAGCAGTCTCGTCAAAGGCGACTTCTCAATCCCAATCTCTATCTCTATCTAAGCTTCCAAATGTCCAAGAGGTGGGACATGACACCATCCGTAGCTCTTGGCCCAAGGATATGCCTGAGCAACCTAATGTTACTAGATCAACTCATGCTCGATCTACACAGATGAATGCTCAAAGGGCAACAAAAGACACGACCACTTCTGATTGCCCTAGGGACTTGACACCGCAATCCACCAAGGGTAGCCAGCCCATGGGACTAGCCGCTACTACTTCCAATCAGGGATCACAGTAGTCACAGCCCTTGGCCGTGATAAATGCTCCTTGTGGAATGTGTCCTTAGTAGTTTACTTGTGGAGGAGGTATCACAGCCAACTTCCTTGACAACTCCAGCAAAGTGCCTAAAGCCTAGGCTGGAGGAGTTAAACACAAGGGAATTGGATAAAGAGCTAGACTCTCCGAAAAGGGAGGCAATTGTGCCCTCACAACTTGGCGAGGCTATTCAGCAGGCCACGGCTATGTCCCATAATGACACGCTAGAGAAAGAGAATGTTGAGGCCCCAAGCACATCAACGGTTGACCTAGTCCAAGGTCCTAAGTCGTTGAGAAATGCACCTTCACTGACCAAGAAAAAGAGGAGAAAACAAAGAAAACAACTGCACCAAGAACATTGGCACAAAGAGCATTGGAGAGCTGGGGAATAAAGCATCGAGTCCATCCACCACTGAACCAATTCATGCCTCTCCTAATAGCGGTGAAACCTCAGACACATCCGTGTGCTCTGGAAAATCAAAGCAGTCGTTGCCATCAACGGCTGCTTGCAACACTCAATCCACCGACAACAAAACTCGCATTGACCAATTAAGAGTGGGTACAACGTTGTCACAACAGGGTGACAAATTTATACCAGTCACATCCAAGGAGGACCATGACACAATGACAAATCCTCAGGAGAAACATGAAAACCCCAAGAGCATAAGAAATCCTAGCGTTGGCCAAAATTGCTCATCTAGGCCTGAGCCCCCAGCTATGCTAAAGCCCAAGCAAACTTCTAGAACCTTGCATGAGATGGCAACTGAGCAAGCCCTCGTTGAACATAGAAGTGTCACAGAGTGCTTAACTGAGTTGGATGCTAAGCTCAAAGTGTTCTCACGTGTCTATGTCCTGGCAGACATGGGCACATTCCCTAAAGAGCATCTCGAAGAATACTTGCCATTTCCCTTATCCTAGGAAGAGCAAGAACATCTTGACAAGCACTATAATAGGCTCTTGTATGAACGCATGCGACTCATCTCTGACGAGGAAGCCGATGAACTGCGCTTAACTGCCACATTCAATGATGTGCTCTGCCAACCAAATCTCTTAGAGATAGAGCAACTAAAGTGACTATCAGAGGGTCCAAGTCAATTTGAACAACATTGGTATGAAAATTGCGTTGCAATGGCTGAAGTAGGAGCTTAGATCATGACATCCTCAGAGGAGCGATTGGCCAAATGGTGGTCTCAACGAGACCCAACCTATGTGGCACCAACTTCCCTTCGAGTGTTGGCTGCCATTCGGGGTATGGACTTAGCTGAAACTAGCCAAGAGGACTCTCTATCTGATAAGGTTCTCACTAAGAAGGAGTCACATGTTGCCAGTAGACTCGGACAAGGTTCCATGCTACTCGATGTTGCAAAATATCTATCGGTATTGAGTAAGCTACCATGAGTACTAGATGTGTGTGCCACGCTCTAGTACAATCCGAAGTTCTACAATTGGCTTTTATCCTCATGAAGTGACATGGATTCATGGATATGTATATAAATAAAGAATGACTTTTGTGACCCTGTATAGACACTATCAACACACACAAGCAATAATAGTCAAGCACAGGGAGAAGAGTTGGGGTCAATAGGCTAAGCTCCTCAGGTCCTCCTCTCACCACACATTTAGAAGTTGTGTGACCATTCCCACCTCCAGGCAGGGGGCATGCAACCCTCATTACCACCATAGGAAGCCCTGACCAATGTCTCTGATGGTGTAGACATGGTACTGTCCCTTTCTATACACTTTTCCCCCTTCCCGGTCTATCCTTTCGAGGATGAGCCCTGCCCCACTCCATGACTACCAGTCCGCGTAACTTAGCATGATCCAAGATCTGTTAATGGCTGGATGAACATCATCATGGGGGCCATCCCTCTACAACAAACACTGCATGCCTCGCCCCTCCCCTTCTCGTCATATGCACTTGATAACCCACACTATAATCCCTTCCATACGAATGGTTTTATCCTGTATCAACGCCTAATCCTTGGTTTCCATTTTGCAGGTCTCCCTACGAGGAAGACATGGAGCACCTAGGGGAGCTGGCTTGCAAAGATGCTCTCCGCTGTCGAAGGGAACATGCAGCACAAGCTCCTCCGCCGGTATGCTACGTGCCTACCCTCAAAAGGTATGCAAAGAAACGAGGTCCCAAGCGACACCGCCCCGGATGTAGGCCAAAGAATCCCAAGGCCAGGGGAGTAGAAGCTCAAAGAAGCACATAAGCTGTGGCATCACCGATTGTGCAAACCCCCAACAGACTCTCGGGCACCAGGTGCTCAAAGGCAAAAAGGGCAGCTCAAGATAAGGAAGAATTCGATGCATTGTTCAAAAGCATTTTGGAAATGGTTGCGGCCAGAGACTACACCATTTAGGTCCCGACCGACATCTTCGCTGCCCAACCTCACAGGAGCCCCTCACCAGCAAAGCCTCAGTCGCCTAACCACCCAAACTCACCCCGCCTCCTGCAAATCGAGTAGCCCCTATGATATACAAGCAACTTAACAAGCCATCCTGCCATAACTTTTTGTCTTTTGATGATTAAAGGGCAGGCTCCCCACTTGTACACACTTCCCTTACCTATCGCTAATATATGCCACGCCTTAACAAGCATTGGAATAGGCATCGCAATCAGCATCATAGGATTTTGAAAAAGTTATAGCTTGACATGATTACATTTTTTCGTTGTACTTGACGCATGCGACTTGCATATACTCTCATGAAGTGACAAGTGAATGTAGGATGACACAGGTCTTCGTGCAAACGTGTTCAATGCCCAAGCCACCGCAAGACCACCAAAGAACCGCGACAAAGCCACACTGCCGGACGCGAAAAATGACCCTTGCAAGTTCCCACATCGCACGAACCAAAGCATAGTCATGGGCTACGCTCTCTTCCTGGGTCGAACTCTACAGTGGGCTCACGATGGTTGTACCTCAATTGTACCAACATCACGTGTCGCAAAGAGGTTTGCAATATCTCAAGTGTATCTCCCCATCTCAACAATTGCTTCTCTAACAATGAGGCCAGGGCACAATCATCACTGTAATATCCATTTCCTGAGCCTTCGAAGCTTGACATTTCCCAACCCATTGAAAGGCTGATAGCCTCAACATATTGCAATGGTTGTACTCAGGCAAGTCAAAAAAAAAAAGCATAAGAAACAAAAAAAGAGAAAAAAAAAGAAAAGAAAAGAACGAAAACATAAGAAGCACCCACGATCACATCACAACACCTAGGGGTCCTCAAATTAGGTGTGTCCACCAGTGACCTTGATCGGTTGGCTCCGCCTCTAGCCCCCTAGCTCCCTAGCATCACCCACAATAGTTCAAGGCACATCAATGGTAGGACATACCTAGGGAGCTTGTCTCGCCTATGGTTAGACCTATCACCCTGACCCATTCACAAAATTCCCTCTTGCACTCTGCCTTAATACCATTGCAATCAATTGTGGTAAGCACTGCACGAATGGCCATGGAAAGTACATTGTCCTCATCACACAGGTCCAATAGCTACCAGGTACCGATAGTGCAGTATCCCTGTGTTCAATTATGTTACGTCGTGCAGTCACAATGCAAAGGATGTCGCATACACCTTCACGTATATTTCTTCTCAACATGGACGACTTTGCTTCATTCACACATCGTTATGAGAAACCAGCCCATGGTCTTCTAACTACGTAATATCTAAGTATGCACGAGCACTCACATAATATCTGCACCCAAATATATACATTGTTTGGGTCCTCAAGTGTAGGACAATACTCTCAGCTTGGTTCGAGTTCGACCTGTCTCCCAAACTAATTAAACTATGTCTTGTGCACGGTAGAGAAGACTAGCACTACCCTTAGGGAGAGACCACTTAGGAGAGGTTTTCAATTGCAAGTATTGAAGACTCCAACAAAAGTGTCGTTCGCTCTTCATCAACACTCGGCTCTGAATTCCTATCCTTTATCATCCTACAAGCCCGCCAAGAATCGTCATGTGTAGAATCCCCAACAAACTGCCACTTGTACTCCATCAGTGCAATCCCCACAAAGAACAACCATATCACCAACTCCAATAGCCCTACCACCAACCACCTAGGCCTCCAATGACCTTCCTCCCCACCACTACCAACACTCCTCCATGGCAACCACCACAGGCGTCCTTGCCACCCACGTCTTCGGTACACGCTAAAGCCTGCTACCTATGATGGTGAGTGCCATGGGACTGGCACTCATCTAGAAGGGGGGTAATGTTAACCCTCAAACGAACGAAGGTGGAAAATCCGGAAAAGCTAAAGCAGAAGACAAAGTCCAAGGCAAAGTGAAACGAAAGACAAAGACGCACAAGGAGAAAAGTCCTAAATAAGGGAGAAAGGCGTGCAAGGAAAGCGCAAGTCAATACTTTTGTAAAAGAGCGCAAGTGCATCATGGTTTAATTCAAGGAGCGCCGGGCTCTCACCTGTGCAATTTGTAAATGTAGACGGGTGGTGGAAAGGAAGCTAGGAAGATAGAAGGACAATGGGGAAAAGGGCCTAAGCCACGGCTGGCCATGTAAAAAAGGGGATAAGGGGATGACCACCCAAAAGGGATTTAGGGTTTTGTATATAAAGTTGAAAAGTGAATGAGAAGCTCATTCTTGTGTGTGGCCAAATGTAGCTCTCCTCTTCTTCTTCTTCTTCTGGTTCTTGCTTGCTTGAGCTTGTGCTTGAGAGAGGGAGTGTGAGAGTGTGAGGGAGTGAGTGTGTGAGGGTGAGGGACCGGGAAGGAGAAGCTCTCCATCTTCTCCTCTCTTCTTCTCTTCTCTTCTCTTCTCTTGTCTTGCTCGCGGCAATGGAGCTTGGAGCGTGGAGCTTGAGGATGGAGCTTGCTTGAAGCTTGCACTTGGATCGTGGAGCTACTGGAGTGCGCGGGAGAGGAGGTAACTCGATCGGCATGGAGGTAAGCTCACTACACCCGTAGATATGGATGGCGCGTCAGCTATGTGAGAGGTAGCCATTAGTGCTCGGCTTGGAACGCTTGAACAATAAGCGGTCCGAGGGTCTTGATGGTTGAGCGAAAGCTCCCACACTAGGCGGGGGGTCGATGGGGAGGGGGAGGGGAAGGAGACAAGAGGGTGGAGGGGAAAGGAAAGGAGACGGGAGAGGAGGAAAGGGAGGAGGGAGGAGAAAGAGAAGGGAGGAGGAGGAAGAAAGAGAGAGAGGGAAGGGAGCATGAGCAGAGAGAAGGAGATGGTGGGGAGAAGAAAATGGTGGGAGAGGAAGTTGCACGGAGGGAGGATGGTAGAGGAGAGAAAGAGGGAGAGGAGAGGATGAAGCTCAGGGGGAGAGAGAAAGAGGGAGGGAAGAGAGAGAAGGAGATGGGGGTAGGTAGAACAGTTGGGGAAGGGGGTAATTGTTTATTTCTTAAATTTTTCTAAATAAAAAAATAAGCGTACCTCTCCTCCCATGCACTAATGTGGGGCGAGGGTAAAAAAATTTATAGTGACAGGATCGAATGGGAGCGGAGGAAGCAAGCACGCGACACAATGGATTCCTTGACATGCAGGATGAGGCAAAAATTGTTCCCACGGAAAAAGCACAAAAGCATAGGCAAAAATACACATATAAATTAATAATGCAAAATTTGTCGACCAAAACGGAATGCAAAAAAAAAATGAAAAATGATTAAACAAAGGGGCCATGTAGGTTGGTCATGTCAAAACACTTTTTCTACAAGAATAGGGTATGTTTACATGGAAAAAACAAAAAAAGAAAGCCCAAAAGTATAATAAAAAATTAATAACAAAAAAATAAAAAATCAGATTGGAATGCAACAAGAAGAGAAAATATTTGGATTGATGAGTTGGATAAGGTTATCAAGTCCAAACATGGTTTTGATGAAAAATGGGGTGGTTCACATGGAAAAAACGATAAAAACACACATGAAAATTTGAACAAATATTAATTCAAGACAATCCATAAGGTGAGACAAGGGGCAATAAAAAGAAAAAATATTCAAGGAATGGTGTTAGACAAGGTTGTCATGTCAAAATGTGATTGCGGTGGAAGAAATGTGCATTTACATGAAAAAAGGGACAAAAATGCATAGGAAAATACAATGAAAAAATAATAATAATAAATGAGTAGGTCAAAAGGAGGGAGAGAAAAAAGGAAAAATATTCCAAGGGACTAACATCTTGAGGCTATCTAAATAGGATGCCATTCTTATGAGAAAAGAGGGTGTTCACATGGAAAAAATGTAAAACTCTCGTAAAAATAAACTCATAAACATGTGAAAATAAATAACGGTAAATTTGTGTATTGAAAAGATAGGATGTAAAAAGAAAAAGTGTCTGAGAAAGAGGAAAGATTAGAGCTATCACATCAAATTGCAGTTCTAGTGCGAAAAATGTGCTTTTGCATGGAAACATGTCTGATTCACGTAAAATTTTTAAAAAATTAATAACTGATGAGCTATAGCTTGAAACAAAAGGTAGTAAAAAGAAAAAGAGGCTAGTTTCAAGGACAAATAGGATGGTAGGGTCAGATTGCAATTTTGGTGAACATAGGATGCATTCACATGGAAGAGTAGCAAAAGAAGGGAAAGGGTCAAATGGGCAAGGAAGAACGCTGGGAATGGGGTGAAACATGACGAGTGGATGGGGAAGGGATCCCAGCACTGTATATAAGAGACATTTCAACATGTAAAGACAAAGTTACAATGGATGCATATGTTTATGCAAGTGATATGTGTAGGGATGCATGCCCACACTTAAGATCTTAATGGAAAGGGAAACAAAATCAGTTAACCTTATGGACATGACCAACAATGGGATTAGGATGACCCCACACTTAAAATGTGATATACACTTGTAAATATAAGGGGTAGGGTTAGAAACACTTGGCCTATTTAGTTGATATTCACGGTGAACCGTTGTCAATGTGTGAGATGATCGATATATATATAAATGCATGCATGCATGCAGATGGAGAGAGAGAGAGAGAGAGAGAGAGAGAGAGAGAGATTGTAAAAAATCTTAAGAGAGAGAGTTTTGGGGATAGGAAAAAAATTTAGGGAGAGAGAGAAAGAGAGGATACAAACTTTGGGGGAGAGATGAGCATGCATACATAAGTCGCACGGATTTGCATACAAAAGCCCTCATTTTCGTATTTCGACATGCGTGTCACATTCATTCCGTTGTCTGCCATCCCTATGCCTACCTACATCTACTCCACATTCTCGACACTGCAAATTTTTTTACCCCCCGCCGGCGCCCACATGTGAGAGGCGGCGACGTTAATCTTTTTCTTTTTTCTTTTTTCTTATTCTTCTTCCTTTTTTAATAATTTACTATTATTATTATTATTGAAAAACCTAATTTCCCCCCTAGCTACCCTTCCATGTCCCTTCACCCCCCTCTCTCTCTTCCCTTTTCTCTCTCCCTTTCTTTATTTCTTTCTCTCTTTCTTCCTCTCTCCCCAACTCCTCTGTTTCTCTCTCCCCTCTCTCCTTCCTCACCCCCACCTGCACCTCCTCCTCCTCCTCCTCCTCCTCCTCCTCCTCCTCCTCCTCCTCCTCCTCCTCCTCCTCCTCCTCCTCTCTCCCCTTCTTCTACTACTCCTCCTTCCCACCCTCCTCCACCTCCTCCCTCTTTCTTCTCCTCCCCCTCCTACTCCTCCTCCTCTTCCCCCTTCCCTGCCGACACTGCCCTTCTCCCCACCGCCCTGTTGCGGTTCCTCGCCCGCTAGCCGCTATCTCACTACGCCCGTCGCCCGCCCATTGGGTTTTCTCCCCCATGCGTTGCATTCCCCCCCACTCCACTGTTTTTATCACCCCCTCACCATACCCCCCCTTCCCTCCACCCCCCATTATAACCCCCTTCCCCTTCCGCTTCCCCTTCCCCCTCCCCCCCACCCCCACCATAACCCCCTTTCCTCGCAGAAATCCCCCTTCCCCCCATTAACCCCTACCACAGAAACACCCCCCTTTTAACCCCATTCACACCACCACCCCTTTTTCCCCTCGTTGGTCCCCCTTCCTACGCGTCCCACTGTCCCGGTGACACACTCCTACCCCCCTATCGGCCCCTTTGTAGGGCACCACCCCACGGACGACGTCGGCTTGCCGTTCACGTGACACCCTTTCACACATTGGTGCGGGTTTTGCATTTTCTAAGTGTTGGAAGCACCCATTCATGTCCATCCCACGAAGTTGTCATTTCGCATGCAGTTGCTTCAGGTACCTTGATGTCCCAATTTTGATTATTTTATTCCCATAAATTAGAAAATAAAAGTTGGATTTTAGGACCCAATTTGGACTCGTTCTTGAAGCGTTGAAGCTCATTTTGAAGCCGGAAAGTGCCCAAGAGGCGTTAAAGAGTCAATTCTCATGAAAAATTAAACGGTGGCGGAGCTAGAGTTTTCCTAGGTGCATTTCAACATCAGAATCCATTGCAAGTCTCGGTTCGTCAATCAGAGGTCGTTTGACCCCCCATTTAATCCCCGCAAGGTTTAGCATTATAAAGCAACTACCGGATCGAGAAGCCATAAAGTGCGTGGGAGTGACCAACAAAAAATATTTAATGCTCTGCAACATCTCCCCTCAGCCTCCTCTTGAGCGGAGTATCTTATTCATGCCGGACAAGCATTTTTCAATTGGTCTTCCTTCTTCTTCATGTGCAATAACCGCCCCTTAAGGGGAGAGAGAGGAAGGAGAAAAGAAAGACTAAAAAATGAGATTTTTAAATTCTCGAAAACCGGCAAGTTGTACTATTTGCACCTCCTCATTTTTGCTCAATGCCTCTCCGATTCAAACCCGTTTGGAGAGAGAGAGGGAGATTCCCAATTAGGTCAGGGAGAGGAACACGATGATTGCAAGCTTGCCCGTTTTAATGGAGAATTTAAAAATCTCATTTTTTAGTCTTTCTTTCTCCTTCCTCTCTCTCCCCTTAAGGGGCAGTTCATGCACATGAAGAAGAAGGAAGACCAATTGAAGAATGCTTGTCCGGCATGAATCAGATTGCTCCAAGTTCAAGAGGAGGCTGAGGGGAGATGTTCAGCATTAAATATTTTTTGTTGGTCAGTCCATTGGCAACCTAAAAGAATTATTAAAAAAACCTGCAACACGCAAATAAGCGGTATGCCTCATTTTTACAAAGGAAATTTGCTTCTTGTTGATGTTTGATGGTTGAAATGAAATTTATATGGAAAAAAAATTTGTTTGGATCTTGTTTTCATTATGATTGAGGATTGTGCATTAAAAAAATGCAGACCCGTAATAATAAATAGTCGTAATAATTAAATTATGACCCGAAAAGCACCTTTTTAGTGTAAAAACGAAGATTTTATTGGTTTCGGGTGGGGAAAAGAGATACGCATGGGATAAAATTCTCAGACAAAACATCTTTCAGCTTTCGTGATCAATCCATAATCATAAATTAAAAAATAATCTATTGTTATGCACAAATAAATAGATAAAATAGCTAAAAATGGAGAAAAATAGGATTTTCGTGTTATAAAAATCTAGAAAAGTATGATTCATGGTTGTGGCTGTATAACAAATTTGAGGCATGAATTTTGGCTTCAGTTTGTCTTTGTTTATGCATCATAGTTCATGTTTTTTCCGTTTTATACGAAAAGTACATACAAAATAAAACCCTTACACATATGCAACGTAGCATAATCTAAACGTTAGAGGGAAAGGGTGAGGCTAAGAGATAAAGAGGGCTGAGAGGATTTGAATTTCTTAAATATTTGATTGTGCATTCCATTTGGAATTGCGATATTTCAATTTAAGGGGCTAGTAGCACGAGAAATCGGTGCTAGTCTCCATACATCGAAGCATACGTTTAGTGAAAATCATGAAAGGGTTGGTTTTTCCACATCACAAAATGCTGATTTGATAAAGATCGTTTGTGCACGAGGATCATATACACTATGCATGACACATGGCATGGTATCAGTCCTGGATTGCATAGCAATTGTCTTCCTAGGACATGACTTACATGTTGAGTGGAAAGGAGCCTTTGCTGTAGGTCAGTTGTATGCTTTCCTTGGGATTGCTTGGTGAGGATTTATATATTCTTGGATCGTAAAAAACCAAGAAAAGAGTGGAGTTTGTGCTTTATGTCTTATATGTTAAAGCGACGCATCTTGGGGTCAATCCCCGAGGTGTAGGAGAGTCGTACTGGAGTCGCGGCAATCAACCTCGAGGGGAGCTTCCTGATATTTGTGTAATGAGGCACTATGTCTATATGTTATGGGATCTCCCTCTAAAGAGAAGAGATGGTGAACGTTGGATTATGTATAAGCTACAAATGCATAATTAATTCTATCTAGTGTACATAGGTGTATCTCAAACGCTCGTGGCCCGTGAGGCCGTGTGGTGGGGTTGTTTGTTTTGTGCATGAGGTCCGACTAGTGCCATAGCTAGTGCCATCCCATTTTAGGTCCCAGTAGTGGTGTGTTTGCAGGGTGCTCCCTATAAGTGGCAGTTTTCGAATCTAGGTTGTAAAGGGGCTTAAGTTTATAATTTCCATTAGTAGTGTGCTAAGCTGCCCATAAAATGGGGTTTGTTCAAGGGTGGAAAACCTTGGCTTTCCCTATACAAAACTTACTGATGGATTTAGTTAGTTATGTAGAGCACGAGTCCTCTACAGAAGATAATTTAGGTGATGAGAAGAGTAACCAGTCAGTGGTTACCGCATCCTCTAATGCGATGGCATAGGCCGAGGTTCGCCTTGGTGTGGTGGTCTCTACCCAAGAGAAATCATGTATAACCATCCATCAACCTATAGGGCATGGAACAAGTATGTTGGAAGCTATGGCGGTCATGGCATCAACAAGTGATTATGCTAAAGCCATAGTGCCATGGGAAAAACTCGACATACAGTGGAGTGCAGTTATGGTGGCTGAAACATCCCATGTGGCGGGGCATCATACCAAAATTTTAGGTATCACAAGGATGCTAGAAGCCCTAGTTGTAAAGGGAAAACCATTGCTTAAAAGGCACAGTCCCCAGGTCCTAAGTGCTAAGGATAAGTTTGCTTTTGATTAGGGGCAGAAGCTCCTAGATAAAGCCATGGAACTACCAAGGAAGGGGCAAGATATGGAAAATTCTCTAAGAAAGGATCGAAATGACATGCTAAGAGCTATAGGACTCCCTAGACCACTCTGTGAGTCAGAAAGGGATAGCAAGGATATTATTAACCTCCCTACACCAGTAAAGGTGGAAATGGAAGAGGTTGGAGACCCCAACACACTAGAGTTAGGTCATGAATATGAAGATTTTAATGGCCTAGTGCTAATCCCAAAGGAGAGGACTAAATGCCCTCCTCCTTAAAGGGATCTCCCAGTATTTCACGGGTTGGTAAATGAGGACCCAATGTTGCACTTAAAAGAATATGGCCTAACTTGCCTTGCAAGTGGGTTCAATAATATTCATTAGATGCTTGTATTTTCTAGCACCTTGAAGGGAGAAGCTAGAAAATGGTACTGGAGCCTCCCAAGGGGGTCTATTAAATCCTTTGAGGAGTTGAGTGATCGATTTTTGGATGAATATGAGAAGAAGGTGCCTATCACCCAAGTTTTAGGGCAGCTGATGCAGATTAGGCAAGAGTCATATCCTTCTATTAAAGAATACACTAGAGCCTTTGATGATATTCTAAGGCTTTGGCCAAGAAGAGCTACTGCATTGCCAGGTGATGTGCTATGTGAGCTCTTTTTGAGTGGCTTAGAGATTAACATGCAAATCCAAGTGGGAATGCAGAATCCTAAGTCATTACAGGAAGCAAATATGCATGCCATTGATTATGAGAGACATATTCAGAGATGTTGGGAAAACTTGTGGAGTTTTCCCCACTTATTACAAGTGCATCATAGCTTCCAACCATTTCTACTAGGAGACATCTCATTTATTGATACCAAGGCAGCCTATGAGGGGAACCTTGATAAACAAAATCTCCAAGCAGAAATTGGTAATAGTAGGGATAATATACCCCCTGGGGATCAAAAGATTCCAAGCCCAATAAGTCCCATCAAGGCTTGCAATGCTTCCATGAGAGGTAGTTGTGATAGTAATATTGAGAGAACCATTGGACCTATGAGTGTGGATAAGCATCCTATGGGAGATTCTAGTTTTGCTAGTGGAAAGGCTCTAAAGAGACCTCTGCCATCTTTAAATGAGTCATGCTTTCGAGTAGATGTTGTTCCTATCAATAAGAGCATGGTTCCTATAAATAGACAATTGCAGAGTGGACAAAGGCAAGTAAAGATATCTCACGTAGAGAAGATGCGGCATGCCAAAGGTCCACCTATACTAAATAGAAGCCATAAGGATGTGAGGCCATTTGGTAATAGTGATAAATCCATAGTGAGCCCATTGGACCAATGTGGGCAGTAGTTGAGGTAGCCTAAGAATGAAAGAAGGGATGTGAGATGGGGTTGGAAACCCCAAAATGTGGATGGTGCATTAGATACAAGGTCAATAACACCATGTGGATATATTGTGATCAATTCCCATGTAGGTGTGATAAAAGGCCATAATGATACATTTAACAATATGCATCGTTCTAGGATACAATCATGTGATGGGTCTCGGATTGAAACCCTACATAGTTTGGGTTGCAACACTGACTTATGCCAAAACCCAAATAGGGAAGATTCGAATGAGCACCAAGCTGTGATTCTTTATGCCAAAGGAGCCTCTAAGCCGCTTGAACAACCAGTTCATTTGGATGACAATAAATGTGGGACATGTGAGCCCAATGATGTCATTCACCCAGCCAATGGTACCCAAGGAAGAATAGGCCATATTTTGCTTCGGCAGCACCCTCCCTTATGGCAGGAATTAAGGCACTAGGTGGAGGCAAAGGGGAGCATGTTGCCGCCACTGACTTGCAAGAGCAGGACCCGGTCACGCAGATTCCAAGCCTAACGCTACACTCGGATCCAAGGTCACTGCACGTCAACGCTTTCTAGGAAGGCACAAAGATGCATGCAGTTCTACCTATCTTAGCCTTGGGGGATGCAACACGAAAAGGAATCGTAGACACGGGCACTGGGGTTAGTGTCTTGAGCCACGCAGTTCTACAGGTCTGGGGAAACCCACCTGCGGAAGCAGCTAGGTTCAATGTCACATTGGCCAATGGAATGAAGGTCAGACTAGTGAAGGTCGCAGGAGTGCAGTTTTCCATAAACTTCATTGTCATGAAGGGAGTGGAAGTAGCATGGGGCTAGCCGTCCTATTGTATATTATCCTTGGTATCCTAGTTAGTTTGATAGGATGTGGCATATATGCCAAAAATACCATCCATTAGATGCAACCAAATGAGCTACTTTTGTTAGGCCAAGAGGGCTAGTTAGTTTGTAGTAAAATATGCTATTTCTTTAGGCCAAGATGGCCATCTGTTTGTTTGCTGCATGTACGGTTAATGGTTTTATGTTTTAGTGATTGCATCATACAGGTTGACGAAGTCACTGGAGGGAGCCTTTGCTACTACAGAGGAGCTTCTTGTGGCCATTCTAGGTGGTTTTGTCCCCCTTTCCGAGTCTTTTCCCTTTTCCCTTAAGCCATTAATGATATATGTGTATGCAAGGGGTTACTTTCTTTTCGTTTTCTTGTTGGGGACCGGAAATCAAGGCATGAAGTCCCAGGTATAGGTTAGTATGTCTGTGGAGGTATGAGTAGTCATTGCCTCCTATAAAGGCATTGTCAGGCATTAAAAGACCTGTTTTAGAAGGAAATCCTAGTGACATTGTTCTGCTGACCTGCTAGGCGGCCGTTCTAGGAGTTTCTGTTAGTTGTGAGGCAGTTAGAAAAGCCTGCCAGAAAAAATGATGATGCAAACAAGCAAAATCTTGAATAGCTGAATAATAAAAATATATAGAGGTTTGTAAAAAGTGGTTCTAACCCCTATAAAAATAGAAAAGGAAAGAAATGAAAATCCTTGAGCAGTTGTTCATTGCCTTGCGAAGGCCTGGTAGGTTCCTGGGGACAAGTCAGACGACCTAGGGTCGATGCTTTGTCTTCCTAGGGGTAGCAGCTAGCTATACAAATAGGAATAAGAATAAGAAAAGGTTGGAGCGAAAATAAAAGTGAGCGTTAGAAAAGGATTAAGTGTCGCCTCGCAAGGGCTTGGTAGGTTCTTGGGTACTAAGACAGGGCCTGAGGCCGATGCCTTGTTCTCCTTTGGTCACTACGCTCAGCTCCCTCCTTTTTACATGCCCGAGTATAGAAAATAAAGGCTAAATGGACAATGTGCTAAAATATAATATTTCTTGATCAAGCTATAGGGGTCCTCACCTAGTTGGAACTCCTCGTTGAGTTGTCCTCAGTTCAGTAGGTAGTTCAGACCACCACTTAGGATGAGCTCTCTGATAGTTCTTTTTAGCTTGGTCATGTTGGAGCAGCATGTTAGTGACTAGCTCTGGCCTCTTATCAAATTGTGCTAGGCCTACTCCTTGTGGATTTCATGCCTTGGTTTTGTCAAGGGGTAGGGTGAGAGTTGTGATGTGTTTTGTTGACTATTTTTTGTATCAACTTGATCCTCTTTGTGGTTGTGTTGATGTGCAAATTCGTTCGTGGAATTCAACGGGCTGAGTCGCGCTATCCTGTGGTGGCCAATGAGAGCTGAATTTTAGGACCCGATTTGGACCCGTTCTTGAAGCATTGAAGCTCGTTTTGGAGCTAGAAAGTGCCCGAGAGGCATTAAAGAGCCAATTTTCATGAAAAATCAAACGGTGGCGGATGGCCGAGCTAGAGTTTTCCTAGATGCATTTCAACATCAGGAATCCATTGTAAGTCTCGGTTCGTAATCAGAGGTCGTTTGACCCCCCATTTAATCCCCGCAAGGTTCGGCATTATAAAGCAACTACCGGATCGGGAAGCCATAAAGTACGTGGGAGAGGCCAGGTTGATGGAGTTCCACACCACGAAGCCGGTTGTCCAGTCAGATTGCAAATCGGAGTTCATTTGGGCCCTCAAAATGGAAAAATCCACTTGCAGGACAGTGTGAACACAAAAAGATGAACTGGTTATTTTAATGTTTTAAACCTTAGGCTTAATAAAAGCCCTGAAACTAATGCAAAAACTGTCAAATAGAGGGAAGTGTTAATGCACCTCCTCATTTTTGCTCAATGCCTCTCCGATTCAAACCCGTTTAGAGAGAGAGAGGGAGATTCTCAATTAGGTCAAGGAGAGGAACACGATGATTGCAAGCTTGCCCATTTTAATGGAGAATTTAAAAATCTCATTTTTTAGTCTTTCTTTCTCATTCCTCTCTCTCCCCTTAAGGGGCACTTCATGCACATGAAGAAGAAGGAAGACCGATTGAAGGATGCTTGTCTGGTGGATTGCTCCAAGATCAAGAGGAGGCTGAGGGGAGATGTTCAGCATTGAAGGGTTGGTCCATTGACAACCCGAAAGAATTATTAAAGAAACTCGCAACATGCAAATAAGCGGTATGCATCATTTTTACAAAGGAAATTTGCTTCTTATTGATATTTGATTGTTAAAATGTAATTCATATGGAACAAAAATTTATTTGGATCTTTTTTTCATTATGATTGAGGTCTATACATAAAAAATCCAGACGTGTAATGATAAATAGTCGTAATAATTAAATTATGACCCGAAAAGTGCATTTTTAGTGTAAAAATGAAGGTTTTATTTGTTTCGGGTGAGGAAAAGAGATGCGCATGGGATAAAATTGTGAGACAAAACATCTTTCAACTTTCATGAACAATCCATAATCATAAATTAGAAAATAATCTATTTTTATACACAAATAAATAGAGAAAATTAGCTAAAAATGGAGAAAATAGGATTTTCACGTTATAAAAATATAAAAAATTATGATACATTGTTGTGGTTGTATAACAAAGTTGAGGCATGAAGTTTTTCTTTAGTTTGGCTTTGTTTATGCATCATAGTTCATGTTTTTTTCTTTTTATACGAGAAATACATACAAAATAAAACCCTTACACCTATGCAACACAACATAACCTAAATGTTAGAGGGAAAGGGTGAGGTTAAGAGATAAAGAGGGATGGGAGGGTTTGAATTTCTAAAATATTTGATTGTGCATTCCATTTAGAATTGTAATATTTCAGTTTAAGGGGCTAGTAGCACGAGAAATCGGTGCTAGTCTCCATACATCGAAGCATACGTTTAGTGAAAATCATGAAAGGGCTGTTTTTTCCATATCACAAAATGCTGAATTGATAAATATTGTTTGTGCACAAGGATCATATGCACTATGCATGACGCATGACATGGTATCAATCCTAGATTGCATAGCAATTGTCTTCCTAAGACATGACTTACACGTTGAGTGGAAAGGAGCCTTTGCTGTAGGTCGGTTGTATGCTTTCCTTGGGATTGTTTGGTGAGGATTTATATATTCCCGGATCATAAAAAACCAAAAAAAGAGTGGAGTTTGTGCGTTATGTCTTATATGTTGGAGCGACACATCTTGGGGCCAATCCCCGAGGTGTAGGAGAGTCACAGTGGAGCCGCGACAATCAGCTGAGGGGAGCTTCCTAATGTTTGTGTAACGAGGCACTATGCCTATATGTTATGGGATCTCCCTCTGAGGAGAAGGGATGGTAAACGTTGGACTATATATCAGCTACAAACTCATAATTAATTCTATCTAGTATACATGGGTGTATCTTAGACGCTCCTGGCCCGCTGTCGTGATGCTATGCGGACACAATGTGAAAAAGCATGGAATGCATCATCATTCGAATTTCTTATTAATGAAGAGAGTCAATGTGATTTGAGTCATTAGTACTAGTGTGAGTTGCATGGATTATCCAAAAATACTAGATTTTTGGATATTTTTATTCTATTTTTTATATTATTTATTTTTGAAATCCAAAAAAGTTTAAAAAAGGCTCTAGAATAGGATGGCATGCAAAAGCAAAGTGTTTTTTCAGCCAGTTATGAGATTTTTCATAAAAAAAAGGCAGATTAACGAAATCGCGAGCATCGCAATCGCTGTTGACAGGCTGAAAATTGTAGTTTGAACTGGAAGAGGAAGAAGAAGTGATCTGGGAGATCCATGATCATGTGTCCTCGAGCTTTACCCCCCTTTCGGAGCCAACAGAGCCATCAGATTTGGGTTCTGAGCAGCAGAGAAGGAGCTGCAATTTTTATGTACGTTTTGTTCTATGAAGGAGCTCTAGGAGAACTAATGGCTGGAGATTTCTTCTGAGTAGTACAAGGATTCTAGGTTCTTTCAATACATATTGATTCAATTCATTATGATTTGTCTTTGTCATGTTTACCACTTGTATATTCTCTTTCTTCTCTTACATCTCCTATCTCTACTTTCTTCTACCTCTGATCCCCGTTGGATTCGACCTTTTGGCAAAAACCCCTCCGACATTGGGGAACCCAACGTGAAAGGTCGCCAAAAGAAGGAAAGACAAGATGGGAGAACTTTCGAACACAATCTCCAGTGATGTTTTGCAACAGTTGGTGCAAAATATGAATATGCTTATGCAGGTACAACAACAACAACAAGTAATGCAAGCTTCTGCTCAAATAGAAAGTGTTGTGATGAATGCTTTGCAAGCAGTTGAGCATGAGGTGAAGTTATTCAATGGCAAGAATGTATCTGCATATGTACATACCTATGCTCAGAAGATGGAATTCTTTAGGGTGTCTCAACATGCATGGAGTTGATATTAGAGTAGAGACATGTCAAGGAAATTGTTACTACACTTGTGAAGAAGCATAGAAGAAGAGAAAGATTGCATGTCTCTAGCTTGCCCACTGTTACGGGCAAGACAGTTGATGTATCCAATAAGCCACCTACTTCTGTGGCTAACCCTATGGCTGTACTTGCTATTGTTCCCTCTGTTAGGGAAGATGTCTTAGATGAATTGGTCAAAGTCATGCGGGATCTTCAATTGAAGGTTGCAAAATTGGATGAAAAAGGACAAGAGGAAAGGGAACGGGTAGTAGCCCCTAAGCCAGGAAAAAGATGTATATGGTGCGATAGTTTGCAGCATGAGAGAAATGATTGTGTTGCCTATCAAGAGGCCTTGGCACGACAGCTCATCTTTTGGAAAGATGGCAAGATCCATGCACAAGAAATGGGATTGCCTCTTGCTTTGAATTTCGAAAAGAGAGGTATGCAGAAGCTATTGGAAGACTTGGCTGTCCGAAATGCTTATGCAGCAGTACATGCATCTAATTTTGGTCTACAATTGGATAGAATGCATGGCCAAGTGATGGTTGGTTCAAAGGCTGAAATATGGACACATGCTTTACATGTAGTTGAAAAGAGAAAGGTCACTGGTAATGAAATGTCTCATGCAGGCCAAGACATTCGTGGCATAACAGGTTGGGAATCATCGGTAGATGCATATTCAGTGTATGTATATTTAGCAAATGTACAAAACACGGATGTACTTGTGGAAGAAAAACAAAAAAGAGATGAAGATAATGCACGAACATCTAAAAGAATGACAAGAAGAAGTATGGATTAGCCTAGAGCTACAAATCAGCCACCTCTCAAGCATGTTATGGAAGAGGTTAGTTAGGAGCAAAAACAAGATAACAAACAAGAGGGCAAAAAGAAGGGCAATCATCCAGAATATAAGTTGCAATCTAACATTGAGATAGCCACAGATCTTAAGAAGGTTCTTGAAGAACGGATCTTAAACGGTCGGGTGGAATTCACCTTGGGAGAGGTGCTTAGCATCACCAAGTGAGAATTTCATGATGAGATCATTGATATAATTAAGAGAAAGCGACAATTTCTTGGTGATACTACTAGTGCATTGCTGCAATTTGAAGAGAAATTTGGTTTGTTGGGTATTCGAGATGAATATGAGCATGAAGTAAGTACTGGATTATCTATGCATGATGCTACTAATCAGTAGACAACATGTGGAAAAGAGAATAAAGTGACTGAAAATGCATTGTCTTGTAGCAATATGCATGGTGGAGTAAAGTATATGCAACAATATGGGGAAGAGACTCTAGGATTTATTCCTCAAAGTCACTACACAAGAAATCATTGGGCTAGAGCTACCACTGATACGCTAGTGAAAATAGGGGAGCGTGAAACTCCTTGTGTTGCTTTACTTGACCTTGGGTCTGAGATAAATGTCATTGAGCATGGATTGTATGAAAATGGTGCATGGCCTATAGACACTGATCATGGTTGGCGTATGAGGGCTGCAAATAATTCTTTGAGAGAGCTTTATACTGCATGTCCTAATGTAAAAGTGACAATTGGTGATGTACAAGAAGAGCAACACTTCTTTGTGCAAGATAATTCCTCATATGTAGTGATTTTGGGACAGTCCTATATTACAGCAGTGTGTATGGAAACAAAGGTGCTTGATGATGGTTTTGCTTATGTAAGAGTTAAAAGCAAGGATGGGAGGAAAGGAATCCAATTTTTTACTATTTGTGTTAATCATCCTAGAAATCGAGATACGCTTCGAGAGTCTCCTTAATGCAAGGGAATTCAAAGACCTGGATTTTCATTAAGCACTGTTGTAATGCGGGGCTACAATAGTGATGTTCATAGGGTGTACTCGCCTCTTGATGGAATGAAGCATGTATTTACTATTGATTATTCTCAGTTTACAGCAAACAGTTCATGTTGGTTTAAGCCTATGAAAGCTATGTGCAAGGCTGAATGCATATCTATGAAACGGGCTACTAAGGAACTGAAAGCATTGGGACTGTTAGCTGAAAATGAAGGCATTTCAGGCATCTTTTATGGGCTGAATATTAATGACACTATGGCTGAAATTTAAGCAACTATACATACAGAAAATGAGGCTGAAAATAGAGTGTTGTCAGTATATTCTTTGGATATGTATGATGTTATAGCATTGTTTGCTCAGCAGGATGGATTACAATGGGCTGAAGCACTTGTGGAGACAAAGTATAAGACAATTGATAAAAAGGTGAAACCAATTGCTTTGCCACTTCCACCAAAGAGTGAGGGTTTGTATGAAAAAGTGTCAAGGCATCCAAACTTACGAGATCCTAAAGATATAGGTCATCAGTTTACATCTGAAACATTACAGGAATTGAAAGTTGGTGCAGAAGGTTTTCTTTTGCCTGCTATTTATGCGGATGTTGGCTAGGCATGGAAAGGCATTTGCATTTCAGCCAAGTGAAATAGGTTGTGTGGATCCAAATGTTGTCTCTCCACATATTTACTGTGCCACATGTTCCATGGAACTTGAGGCCTATTCCAGTGCCTAAAGCTTACTTGCCAAAGTTGATAGATTTGCTAAATGAAAAGATTCCCATGAAGATCTTGGAGCCATCTTCAGCCCCGTACTCAAATCGTTGGTTTACTATGCCCAAAAAGATTGGGGCATTGAGATTTATTCAAGACATGCAACTGGTCAATAAAGTGACCATAAGAAATGTGGGTGCAAGTCCTGTGGTTGATGAATTTGCAGAGGCTTTTGCAAGAAGAGTGATCTATTCTTTGGGTGATCTTTACTCGGGGTATGATCAGTTTCAGCTTGCAATTGAAAGGAGGGATATCACAACCATGAAGACTCCCTTGGGGTTAGTACGAATGTGTACTCTTCCACAGGGTGCGACAAACTCAGTGGCACACATGACAAATGCTATGAATAGGGTACTCACGGATTTTATTCCACAATTGACAATGCCCTTCTTGGATGATGTTCCAATCAAAGGGTGTGCAATGGATGAAAAGAATGAAGAGATGGATGCTCATGGGTGCAGATAGTTTGTTGCAGACCATATTGTGGATTGTGAGAGGATTTTGACGCGTCTAGAAGAGGTGCATTTAACTCTTTCTGGACAAAAGTCTATCTTTGGAGTTGAAGAGGTTTTGATTGTTGGTCATATGTGTGGGCCCTATGGGCAAAGACCATCACCATAAAAAATAGATGGCATTGATAGAATGCAAGATGTATGCACGAATGTATCAGAGGTATGTAGATTCTTGGGGGCATGTGTGTTCTATTTGATATGGATTCCTCACTTTGCACATGTAGCCGATGCTCTATATCAACTTCTAAGGAAAGGTCAGAGATTTCATTAGGAAAGGAAGCATCAGAAAGCAATGAAGAAATTGAAGCAACTCTTAAAATCTGCTCCTACATTGAGAAAGGCTAACTATTCACATGGAAAGCCTATCATTATTACTATTGATACAAGCCCGATTGGAATTGGATGGGAAATTGGGAAAGATGATGAGAAAGGGCAAAGATATGCAATATGCTTTGGTGCTAAAGTATTGACTGAACAATAGAGAAGGTATCCACAAGTTAAAAGAGAATTATGGGGAATTGTGATAGCCCTTAAATGTGATAAGGAGTATTTTATGGGTGCTCATGTAGTCATTGAGACTAATTGTTTGCCGGTATTGGGTATGATTACTAGTTGTGCTACCCCGGACATTGCTATGCTCTGATGGATTGCATACATAAAATCTTTGAGCCTTGAATTTCAGCATATTGCAGGAAGAGATAACCCTGGCAGACATGTTATCTCGAGCATGCTATGAGAATGAAGATGGGATGATGGATGAGGAGGAAGAATATGACTTTCTTGCGGTTGAAAATGTTGTAAGTGTGAATCTAGCAATGCAAAGTGTTGCTACAGCATTAACAAAAGCTTGGACAACAAAGAGAAGACACTTTAGATGTTTTGCATCTTGTGTAGAAATGTTTCTGGAAGACAAATATGCAAGAGAGTGGCTAAGAATTGGTCAATACCTCAGTACATTAATAAAGAGAGATGAATGGTCAGATGAGGAGTTTAAGAAGATCAAGAGGAAAGCCTATGGGTTTTTCTTAAACGATGGATACTTATGGAAACATGCTAAAAAGAAATAGGGTATGTCATTGCAAGTTTTGGGTGACAGAGCTTCACAAGTAAATGTTATGCAAGAATTTCATGAAAGCTTGTGGGGTGGTCATAGAGGTGTTTGGGGTACTTTTGCAAAGATCAAAGAAAGATATTGGTGGTAGGGTATGTATAAGGATGTTACTCACTTTGTGGAAACATGTACGACATGTCAAATGTATTCATCTATGAAACATCGGGATGGATTGCAACCCACATATCCATTGTCTCTTTATTTTAAGTGGGTGATGGATTTGGTCACAATGCCTACAGGTCTTTGGCAAATGAGGTATCTTGTGCTTGCCCGTGAAGACTTGACTAATCAAGTGGAAGGGAGAGCTTTACGTACTAAGACAACAAATGTTGTGTGTACTTTTCTCTTAGAAGAGATCTTTTGTCGGTATGACTGTGTGGGCAAAATTACATCAGATAGGGATGAGTTGGACGCAGATGAAGCTCATGATTTCTTTGCATGGTTGGGGATAAAGCTTGCTTTAACTTCAGCCTATAACCCTGAAGGAAATGGAAAAAGTGAAAGAGGTCATCCATCTATTGTGAAGACATTGGCAAAAGCATGTGGAGAGAAGGTAAAAGAGTGACCACGATTGCTCCCTTGTACTTTGTGGGCTGACAAAACAACTCATAGTGCTGTTACAGGATATATGCCTGTAGAATTGATGTATGGTCAAAAACCTATCATGCCGATAAAAGAGATGACAGTCACATGGAGTGTGCTACCTTGGAAAGAGGAGTTGAATCGAGAGGAGTTGTTGGCCTTGCGCATTAGACAATTGAAAAGAAAGTCAGAAGACATAGAGGCAACAATTGCAAAGTTAAGTGCAGCAAGGATACAGAACAAGAAACGGTTTGACAAAAGACATAGACTAAGACCAAGAACCATACAAGATGGGGATTGGGTATCGGTTTATGATAGTAGTTTAGACAACCAACATAGTGCCATGTGCAAAGTTTCCAAAAGAAGGTTTGGACCCTATGTGGTAAGACAGGTGTTTGATAATGCTACTTATGCATTAAATGAACTGGATGGGACAACCATAAAACTTTCGGTAGCAGGGAAAAGAATCAAATTATTCAAGAGGCGGGAATCTACTGCCTATGAGTTGCCAGAATTGGAAGAAAATGGTAGCCATGATACAAGGGGTAGCCAAGAAGATATGGAAGATGAAGAAGCAAAGGATATGGTTACAGAGGATGAGGAGGACTCAGAATCCGGTGACAACTAGGATTTTGGCACATACCAGAGGATGTGCAGGTTTAGAGGGGGCGGATGTCGTGATGCTATGCGGATACAATGTGAAAAAGCATGGAATGCATCATCATCCGACTTTCTTATTAATGAAGAGAGTCAATGTGATCTGAGTCATTAGTATTAGTGTGAGTTGAATGGATTATCCAAAAATACTAGATTTCTAGATAATTTTAGTCTATTTTTTATATTATTTATTGTAAAAATTTGAAAATTTTAGAAAAAGCTTCTAGATTAGGATGGCATGCAAAAAGCAAGTTGCTTTTTCAGTTAGTTATGAGATTTTTCATTAAAAAAAGACAGATTGACGAAATCGCATGCTTCGCGATCACTGTTGATAGGCTGAAAATTGCAGTTTGAACTGGAAGAGGAAGAAGAAGTGATCTGCAGATCCGTGATCAGGTGTCCTGAAGTTTTACCCCCCTTTCATAGCCAACGGAGCCATTAGATTTGGGTTCCGAGCAGCAAAGAAGGAGCTGTAATTTTGATGCACATTTTGTTCTATGAAGGAGCTCTAGGAGAACTAATGGCCGGAGATTGCTTCTGAGTAGTGCAAGGATTCTAGATTCTTTCAATACATATTGATTCAATTCATTGTGCTTTGTCTTTGTCTTCCATCTCCTATCTCTACTTCCTTCTACCTCTGATTCCCGGTGGATTTGACCTTTCGATAAAAACCCCTCCGACACCGCGAGGCCGTGTGGTGGGGTTGTCTGTTTTGTGCATGAGGTCCCTGGCTAGTACCATAGCCAGTGACGGCCCATTTTAGGTCCTATCAAAAAACTCATACAATTCAATAAAAATTTAGTAAAATATGTAAAAATCAATAAAAATGACGTTAAGATGCTGAAAATGACAATAAAAATTAACAAAATCCAACCAATTCCTAGAAATTCAATATTAAATTTCAAAACCCAATGAGCAAATAATAAAAGTCAAAAATAAACCTTATAAAAATCCTACAAATTCATAAAAATGCCAAAAATATTACAAACTTTTTTTGAAACAATCTATCAAATTTTTGAAAATTTTCAAACTTTTTCTTTGATGATAATGATCACAACAAATTAGAAAATCATTAAAATCACTTAATTTCATAAAATTTTACCTAAAAATGGTTGATAATTGGTGAAAACAATAAGGGAAAAAGTCTCCAAAAAAAATTTCAGAAAATAATTTTCATATTTTGAGATTACTTGCATAGGTTGACATTATCAAAATTAATTGGAAACAATTAATTTTAAAAACCCTTCTTTTTTTATGTAAATTCTTTGCAAAATTCTTTTCCACTCCAAAAATAGCAAACTAAATTTGAGAAAATTTTGAAAATTTATTTGAATTTTGTGTTTCACTTTTAATCCATATAGTTGATTAACCAAACAAGCAAAAAAATATTAGTTCCCCATTTATATCCAAATTCATTACTATTGGCAAACATTTTCAACAAGTTGGACTTTGTTGATTGGATTACATTGTGGTTGCATCATCTTCTAGGAAGGCCACATAACAAGGAATCATCTAATTACTCTTCTGTTTTTGTAACAATGGAGCTTATTTATATGGTGCATCATCATCATCTTTCCATGGAAAGGGTGGATTAGGGTGAAAATTGCCACTAGTAAACAAAATCTTCCTTTGCTTGATCCATTTTTTATACATCTTTTGCATACTTAGTGAACCATTGATTAACCCTAAAATAACCATTGTCATGCCACCCAATAGCATGGGATCTTTAGCTTTTGAGGCCTCTGAAACTTCATCTTCATTTGTATCCTCTATTGATTGGACAGATTCTTCCTTCTCACTATCAAAATCTTCATCTTTACTTTCATCATCTACCTCTTTAGGATTTGTTTTAGCTTCTAAAAGGGGCTCTATAAGTAAAGAATGTGCTCTCTGTTATCTCTTTTGCTTCCATTTATAGCTTTGTCGTGGCCATATAATAAGGAGAGTAATACATCCATGCCTTGATCTCATTATCAAAATTGATTTTAGAAGTAATTCCTAGTTTAGGTAGGAGATATGCACCCATTGACTATGACTTTGCTTCTTTTGGGAGATGGCTTATAGTGCCACTATTAGGGACTATGCCTCATGTTTCTTTGGGAACATTTGCTTGACATCATCATCTTATTTGATGTTCCATTTTTAGCTTTATTATTGAAAAATCCAAATGAGACTTCTATTGAGGTGGATCCATGTCCTCTTTGTGAACCATAGAGCTTCAACACCACTTTGTTGGGTCCCCTCCTTAGGGTTAGCATAACTTGAATCAATCAATCATTGTTTTTGCTTCAAATAGCCATGGTCTTCCTATAGCAATAGAGGGTAAGAAGTCCCATCAATTTTTCCTTCACCAGTAGATATGAATTCAATAATCTCATCCTACAATTGTGGTCTTGACATATAGAAGGATGCATAAAGGATTAATTATGCTTTGATCTACTTGTTTGATGAACTGCTAAGCTGGCTACATGCCTTGTAGGCCCAAATCTTTCATCGCTATATTAGTTACGAGGTTCATTGAAGAGCCTCCATCTATCAATGCACTTGTGATGAAGCAACCTTCTTTCTATATGCCAATATCTTGGGTGCCAAGATCTAGAAAGGCATTGGCCACGTCTACTTTCTTTCACATGCTTAGGGCCCTTATTGGTTTTGGTAGTAGTTGCAAGGTGGGTGATCCTTTGACCACGTCTTCACATGAGAATGACTTTGAATCTCTTTCTGCAAAACTAGGAGACAACATCAATGGTTGTTAAAATGTCAAATTAGGACGGAAGGTATCTAGGTCTCTCACCAAGTCATACTCTTTTATGGGATCCACTGGCTTCTCCATTCATGCAAGAAATGACGCAACATCCACTTTAATTTTTTCTATTTCTTCAATAAATGGCTAGATCACTACATCTTCTACTATTGGAGTTACATCCATCTCTTCGATCTCTAGTCCTTCCTTCTTCTGGACTATCTGTGCATTATTCTATTGAACTAGAGTGCTCTACACTATATTTTCCTATGATGTACTACTATGTGGTGAAGGTGGAATATTTTCTTTAGGAATGGTTGGTTCTCTCTTCTTAGCTTGTGTAATTGCAGCTACTTCCAATTCTACCAAGCTAGAGGTAGGTTCTTAATTTTTCTACTAGTTTATCAGTGGCATTAGCCTTCACAAGGGCTAAACTTGGACAATCCTTAGCAGTGTTGCCATCAACTACAAAGGGGCTTATGATCCATGGATCTTCTAGGGTTTGCACAGTTTGAGGAGATGTGACCTTTCTCTCCACATGTGTAACATTCCACTTTGAGTCTCTATCCACCACCGTATTGTCTTTCTCTATACATGTGGGAGGGGAACCTCCTTGGACCAAAATTAGGACCAAACTCTTTGGGCTTTGGGCGAATGTCTTGGGTTGTCATCTTAGATTCTAACAAGTTGAACCTTGCTTCCTCATCTTTCTTCCTTTTGTCATTCATCTATTTCAAAGAGAATATGCCCTATGTATGGTTCTTTCTTAGGCAAGAACAAAAGTCTCCAAGGATGGTTGGATTTCTAATATATTCAAGGGCTAAATGTCTTGCTTGATGTCACTTTCCATACCAAGTGTTTGATCGCATGACATCTCTTTTTGCTCCTGTAATATTTCATAGGCTGGGAGTATTCATTTTTAGTATATGTAGCTGTTCTGTGATTATATCCATAAACTCTTTCTTGATGTTAGCAACTGAATTAGATAAGTAGTCCTTTGAATTCTCTCTTCCCGGAGCACTTGTAGTAGGATTCTTGGAAGTCTTTGTAATCACTACATAGATTAGTTGGGTTGATGTAGAGGCGCCTCTGTTTTGATTCTAGCCTCAGAGCTCATGTTTCAATTGTTGGCTACCGGTTCTAGTTGGTAGGGTTCCACTATTGTTGTTGATTTTCCATTGGGGGTTGAGGCCACTACTATTAGGGTTGGACCATTATTGGAGGTATTGTTTGCACTATGGATTTGGTGCACTGTATTGCAACATTGTTGGCATCTATGGGTAGGGGTAGGGAATAGTCATCAAGACTACATTTGGTGGATACATCATTCATGGAATTGAGGGAGGTAGGGATTTTCTACCTATTGCCATGGATAATCTAGCTTCAACTTCATCATACAGTCTTGCACTTTCCACTGTAGCTTGTAGATTAGCTATTCTTCTCAATTCCACAAACTTGCAAACTTCTTGTTGTAGGCCTCTAAGGAAAACTCCCTTCTGGATGCCGTCATTTAATTTATAGTTGGTCCATCTCTTCAAGAGATGGATTTCATTCTAGAGACATATAATTTCACTCATTCTCCACAGGATTAGCTCAAATTCATGAACTCCTTCTACATCTGCTCTTCAGAACCTTCATACCTAAATTTGGTGAGAAAGGCCACCTTCAATTTTTCTCTCATGCCACTAAAATTCCATGCCTTTGAAAGTGACAGGAAATATCACCAACCAATGCTCTAGGGTTCTAGCATTATTAGTCACATACGCTACTATGAACTAAGCTGAATGAAGATTGGGTTCTTCATTGTATTCTCCCTTGAAACTTGCCAATGGGACTACATTAGATGGCCTATCATCAATATTTCTAGGATAGATCTAGTTGGAAAGTAGACCTTGATTTGCCATTGGGACATTTGTGAAGAGTGCCACAAGGGCATCAAAGGAGGCTTCTCTTGCTAACACATTCTCGGTTTTGAGTTTTGCCTTTTGTCTTCTCAAGTATCTCTACATTCTACTTTCATACCACTATAGAGGGGAAGGTATTTTGTTTTGAAGGTATCAAATTTCATTCTTCTGAGAGTTGACATAGTACCATCTTTTTGGTAGTACCAACTTTAGAGAAATTTGATGGCATAGATTGTGAATAACACTCTGTCTACTGGCTTCCAATGGGTTGCCAAATTGGACAAAGAGAAGGTTGTCAATGCACTAGGTGTCCCACATGTCTTATTGTTTTGCATCCATGAACAACTCCCAATTCTTTTCCTTCTTATTCTTATGGATCTCCTATGACTACAATGTTTGGAGCTTCTTCACAATCTCCCACTTAATAATGATTGGAAACTCTTGATGTTCATTGTCATTGTTTTTGCTTCATCAATTTTCTCCCAAATAGGTTGACACAAAAATGTAAGTCTTTGTTATTTCTACAAATAGAGGGAACAATCTCTTATATAAGGCCCGTATGAAGATAGCATTGTGCTCTCACCATTGGGAAATGAATATCCTGAAGAAAGTGTCTTTGCCTATGAAATTTATCAATTATTTTGCAGTAATTGGAATCTTATAATCTTCCTGCTCCTCTTTCTCTTCAACATTGTTGTTTCTTTCATTTCTAGCCTCCTACAGGTGCTTATTGATGGCAGTTTTTCCCAGCTACATACCAAAACATGGAACTTCCTAGAGAACACCAAGGAAATTAGGAAAATAGTACAATAAATTATATCTTCTATCATCAATAAGCAACATCTTCACCACTTTATATTGCCAAACAAAAGAAATAACATGAAAAACTATACGCAACATCATAAAATGAATCCCCCAAGGATTTATCTTTAATATGCCTTCAAGATATCTTCATTTTTATTATGCAACAATGACCAAGGAAATTAATCACATTGACTCCATTCATTATGATTCATTGTTCTTCATCTCTTAATCTCACATAATTTCTCTTACAAATACATAGTTTTGGCCTTTGAAATGTCTACCTTTCTCTCTCAATCACTCATACATTATAGCCACTCACAATACAATAGAATGATCCTTAATTATTCTCTCTTGGTTGTGGATACACCTCCCAAAAGATATGCCTGATCTGAAAAGGTACCAAAGCCACTACAATGACTTCACAATTCATCAATGCCACTTCAATTCTTTACTTTAATCTTCATTAGCTATATTTTCATTCAAGCTAGCCAATTTTGAGCTTATAATATTCTCCTTCCAAGATTGAAAATTTTTCCCAAGGTAAGCATTCATCCCACAGAACACTCATAGAAGTAGACAGAAAACAAGGGTAGACATACTAAAGCTCAATAGTACACCATAGAGGGTCAATAAAATACCACAAACTTTATAGCTTCGACCAAAACCATTAAAAATATACTCAATCGCACTCAAACCCAAGTATACACAATCTCAAAATTTCAAACAGCATAAAAAACAAACACAAATAATCATTATTCGAGCATACTAGAACCAATCAGAACACCAATACATCATCTCATATCATCATCATAAACCAATCAAAAACTACCATCCATCAACCATAATTATTCAACCAATATCCAAAATCCCAAAACACATCTAGAATATCAAAAATCAATCAAACATGCATCCAAAACAACCCAAAATCCAACAAATAAACAGCTTAAAATGCAGTCTTTTTCACTCTTAATAAAAGCATAGAGCCCATTATTGTAGAGCTACTATCTGAATTGTTATTTTATGTTTGAAACTCTACAAAACTAAGCCAATTAAGCTCTAATCATCCCAAAAGCCTTTTTGGAGTATCAACGATTTCAAACATTTCCCATAAACATTAGAAGAGCATAAACCAATCAAATCCTTGCTCTCCAAACTGTGAACATCAATTTGCCCTAAATTGTAGAGCAATGGCTGACCCAAAGCTCTTCAACCAATGCCAAGGATAAAGCCAGAGGATGCCGAAAGGATCCCCAAACAATAGGCAAAGCATCGAGAAAGAGGGAAAGAGCCAAAGGTAGGAAGGGGAGTAGCAGGGTAGCCCCCTAAAAATGCACCAAAATCTGTGATGGGTTGTCCTAGGCTCTACTTTCATGAATTGAGTACAATTCTCACTTCCAAAGATCCAATGGTCAAGGGGAAGACCTAGAACAATACCAAAATAAGCTTAAATGAGCTAGAGGTCAATAGGACTGATGCATACCTCGAGGTGCGGCTACCATGAAAGCTTGAAGTTGAAGCTTTTAATCCCAATTGTAGCAAATGATGAAGAAGCTCCTTGAGTCTAAGCTCTGATACCAATTGAAAGGTAGAGTTTGAGTGGAAGCACATAAGTAGAAGCAAGAGCAAGGTAAGAGCTATGGCAGATAATGCAAAAGAGTAAGATAGAGAGATTGTATGTGGGAACTCCAATAGTCACAATGTATGACTGGCCTTCCCTTATTCAATAGTCACTGAAAGCATAAAGAATAAAGTGACAGTGATAGGTGTCCACTACCTACAATGTAAAAGTGTATGGGTATAGTGTACAGTGCATAAATGTGGGTGGCTAGGCACAAATGCATTTACCCCCAACATAGATAAACCCCACTTGGCCAAAAGTTGGCATTGCCAATCCCTCCAAAACACTAAGCAGCTATGCAAAGAGTAGAAATCAATCCTTCAAGAATATCTAGACACCCCATTAACACACATCTACCTAACAAATCCCCTATCCACTTCTAAGACTAAGAGCATCCCACTCCTCTTCTATGTTCTCCCAAACACTAAGGGCATTTGCACTGAAATCCTCTTAGGACGAATATTTAAGTTAATCACTAAATACAAATGTATCAATCTCTAATTTGCTGACACATGTGATCACAACTTTTTTCCCCAAGGAGACACCATCTAACCACCACCCATACCCCACAACCTAGCCCATGCCTTACAACTACAATGCTCATAACCTACTAGCTCTTGATAGATCAAGCCCACCAAAAACCCTATTCGCATGCTTTTACGCATTGCATCCCTTGGAGATCCAAGCAAAGACAATCACATTGACATTGCTCGCTACTCTACAACCCATGCATCACAAAGCATTACGTCCCTAAAAACTTCCTAGAGGCACAAGGCTATTATGAGGGTTGTTGTAAGCTTTGGCTGCCTGAAATTTCCATGTGCACCCCTAGAGCAACCGCTCTTACACCATCCAACAACGTCTTGTAGATTGGTCCCATCTACTACACAAGTTCAATTCAAGAAGAACCCTTGCACCACACTCCTACTAAGAACCAGGTTTCCTCCTCGTTCTCTTATCTCCCTCACCTCCCTCCACGATCACCATCCCCCTAACCCAACCCATCAATCTTTGGAGTTTTCAAAACATGCCCCTCATATGAGCTCACAAAACAATCCACTACCTTCAATAGAGGACATCCTTCCTAGCATCTATATAGTTGCCCATTATAGGATAAAATTGATCTCCTCCACCAATCTACATCAAGAGACCATGACAATGCTAATCACTCTATAAAATGGCCGAGGAATTGTCCGCACTCACTAGAAATCCAATCACAAAGTGTCTTGTGCAATTGGACTGAACATTCGGTACCTTTAACAAGGGAAGTGCAAGAAGTGAGTTTTTTGAGCAAGTTTTTTTTGGCAACCCCTCTATTCTTATTCCGCATAGTTCACTTATTCCAGCCTTAGATGTATCCACCTCCACCTCCACTTCCACTTCCACCACCATCACCACCACCACTACCATCGTTGCCGCCGCCGCCACTGCCACTACCACCATCACCGCCGCCGCCGCTATCACTAGCTCTACCACCACCACCACCATCACTACCTTCGCCACCACCTTCACTCACTCACTCATACACACATACATACACACACACACACACACTCTCTCTCTCTCTCTCTCTCTCTCTCTCTCTCTCTCTCTCTCTCTCTCTCTCTCTCTCTCTCTCTCTATATATATATATATATATATATATATATATATATATATATATGTGTGTGTGTGTGTGTGTGTGTGTGTGTGTGTGTGTGTGTGTGTGTGTGTGTGTGTGTGTGTGTGTGTGTAGTTCATTCTCTTTGTCTCTCTCTCTCTTTCTCTCCTCTCACACAACACATTCTCTCTCTCTCTCTCTCTCTCTCTCTCTCTCTCTCTCAAAATATGCCACATATCTCACCATCCTCCCTCCCTCTCCCCCCCCCCTCTCACTCTCTCTCAACCCAAAAATAATTTGTGCTAGTACTATGGATTGATAGAATCTGTATTATATTATATTATGAAAGGTGTTTGAACAAATAGTTCTCTCTCTCTCTCTCTCTCTCTCTCTCTCTCTCTCTCTCTCTCTCTCTCTCATGTTTGCAATCTAGAAATATTTGTGCAAGCACTCCAAATCAATAGAACTTGTATTACATTATTGGATTGTGACATGTGTTCCAACGAACAATTCTCTCTCTCTCTCTCTCTCTCTCTCTCTCTCTCTCTCTCTCTCTCTCTCTCTCTCTCTCTCGTTTGCAATACAAAAGTATTTTGTGAGTACTCTAGGTTTGATAGAGCTTTTTTTACATTGGATTATGATATGTGTCACAACGAATAGTTCATTTTAACTTGTAAATAGTTCTCTCTCTCTCTCTCTCTCTCTCTCTCTCTCTCTCTCTCTCTCTCTCTCTCTCTCTCTCTCTCTCTCTCTCTCTCTCTCTCATATTTACAATACAAAACAATTTTTGCAAGCAATCGGGATCTGGATTCATATTACATTAATCCATGGTAAGTGTACTATTATTTTACAAATTGATAGATAATGATAGTAAAAGATTATCATAAATTTAATCATCACTAACCAAAGTGAGATATGTTTATATTTTCTCAACAAAACAAAATGCATTTACTCTAATAATTAGCAAATTCTTTGCTTTGCTAGTCACACTATGGGCGACATTGGAAAAGTTCTTCTCTTTCCAAATATGAGATGTAAGTTCTCTTTGGTAATCATGGGTTGATGTATAAACATATCTTCATTTGTATCCATTCCAAATACTCACTAAGCATTTTTCTTTATACTTGGCTCTAGCAACCTTATTAAACGTTGGCTAAAAAATAAAAACTTATTATTAAAACTTGCATATTTTTGGATTAGTTATTATGGTGGCAAGAAGGGATATTGATTGGTGAAAACAAGTATAAATTCGATGCTCAGTCAATATGCTTAATGAGAGAGAGAGAGAGAGAGAGAGAGAGAGAGAGCATCATCTTGGTCTCTGATTGTGCATGTCTTTGCTAAGTTGACATCGTGTTGTTGAAATATTAATATTCATAGGCTATAAAGTATAGTTATACTTCTTTGAACTAATCATATGTGTGTATATGTGTGCGTGCAAGTGTTAAGACTTCTAATATACACACATAAATACATGCACACATACATATGTATATATATTAATGAGAGAGATAGAAATAAGTTCTTAATGAGACACACACACATACAAGCGTGCATGCATGCACACACACCATGCACACATACACATATAGAGAACAATCAAGGTAGGTTTTGTCTAGTGTATATTAGTAGAGAACTAAAGACATAGCTTTAAAGATTATTACTCATAACTCTAATCCACCTTAACTAAGTAATTCATCGATGGTTTACCTTGCCTATGGATGAGAGAGAGAGAGAGAGAGAGAGAGAGAGAGAGGATATAAAAATAATTATTGATGAGAGACAAGAAAGATGTGTCTTTTTAAAAATCATTGATAAGAGAGAAGAGAAAGAAATGCGAAAAGTAGTTTGGATAGAGAGGCATCTTTTTCAAATTAATGTAGGAGAGGCCCAGAAGTAGTATTGTAGTATTATAGAAGAGAGTGCTAGAAAAATTTGAAGCCAAAGAAGGGGGCTCCTCCCCCTTCTTTGGCTTCAATTTTTTCTAGCACTCTCTCCTATAATACTGCCTTAGACCCTCTCCTACATTAATAGCCTTGGATCTTTACACACCTACACACACTCTCTCTCTCTCTTTCTCTCTTCTCTCTCTCTCTCTCTCTCAATACTACAATATTATCTTTGGACTTTTCTTACATATTAATAGCTTTGAATTTTTATCAAAACACACGCACACACACATACACACACACTCTCTCTCTCTCTCTCATGTGGGTTTAAAAAATTCTAGCAACTCTCTCCTATAACACCACAATACTACCTTTGATCTTGTCCTATATTAATAGTTTTGGATCTTTATCAAAACACACACACTCTGTGTGTGTGTGTATGTGTGTGGCTCCAAAAAATTCATTAAAATTCATTTTAACTTTCTCTTACAATACTACATTTGGGCCGTTCCTACACATTAATAACTTTGGATCTTCAACACACACACACACACACACACTCTCTCTCTCTCTCTCTCTCTCTCTCTCTCTCTCTCTCTCCAACTTAGATCAAATTTCTCTATTTAAAAGTTTTTAGCCCAAGTACAATTAGACTAAAAAGTCACATTTTGATTATAATTTTGATAGTATAAACGTTTTTAAATCTTTGATAAGGTATTTATTTTTCCAAATACACAATGCAAAAGACAATAACCATTGTACATTATGTTAATTATTAGTTTTTTATGTTAGAAGAAAAAAATTCCCAAAAGAGATAACTACTTTTTGTTCATAAGGTCCAAAATTTTCAATATTGTTCATTCAAAAAGTCTCAATTTACTATGTCTCGCATTAAAACATATCATAAATATACACATAATTTGATCTTCATAGCTAGTAATTATTTTTTATTTATTCTCTCTCATCAAACATTATTTTTTAAAAAAACTCCTCTTCTCTCTCATAAAAAATTATATATATAATCTTCTCTCTCGACTCTATTTAGTCCTAATGACTCTAGCGAGAGAGAGAGAGAGAGAGAGAGAGAGAGAGAGAGAGAGAGAGAGAGAGAGAGAGAGAGAGAGAGAGAGAGAGAGAGAGTTGCAAGAGATACACATAATGAGAAATGAAGATAAGAGCCATACACAAATACATACACATAAAGAGAAAGAGATGCACATACACACATGCACTACTTGATTTATTGCTTAGGTAATAACTGAAGTACTAATTGTTTTTTAGTTAATTACTAAATAGAAATATAAAGAGAGGGGAGAGAGAAACAAAGATGAGAGAGAGAGAGAGAGATTATGTGACTTGCTTTGACTTTTTTTTGGTCGAGAAGGGGGTTACTAGCAACTTATCGAGAAAAGGATTTGAGATGAAGTTTTTTTTCTCCATCATTTCTTTGAGGGGACTTGTGAAATTTTTTTCTATCGAACAGGGGTTTGCTAGCAACCCCTTCTCGGCAAATTTTTTTTTCACAAGTCCTCTCTAAATTTTCTTTTCACTAAACATGGAGCTATCAACAACCTTCCTAGCCAAAAGAATTTCCATAAGTCCCCTTAGAGAGATCGAGGCAACTTCTAAAATTTTTTCATCGAGAAGGGGTTGCTGGCAACCCTTGTCTGGCGACAAAAAAATTCATGTCCCCTTTGAGAGATTATGTAGGGAGTTGTGATTCAAAGCTCTCTCTCTCTCTCTCTCTCTCTCTCTCTCTCTCTCTCTCTCTCTCTCTCTCTCTCTCTCTCTCTCTCTCTCTCTCTCTCTCTCTCTCTCCCTCCGAGAAATGGCTGCTAGCAACCCCTGTTCAGCAAAAAAAATCACGTCCCCTTAGAGAGATGATGATAAAGTCACATAATCTCTCTCTTTGTCTCTCTGTCTCTCTTTCTCAATGAGGAAACTACTACAACATTCAAGTGGACAAAGTTTTGTTCTTCTAGTTTACATTGGAGATAAAGAGGATTTCAAACCAAATGATGATATTGAGTCTCAAAAGTCGTGCAAGTTAGTAGCATGGAGACTTCTTTACAAGCATAACTCTGTATCCTTCTATAGAAGTATATTTACAATGGTATCTTGTCAATGTGCTCTCTATATGTAACACAACTATGAATGGTAGGTTCATGTATAGCAATTGGAGAAGGGGATGTTGCAAAATTTGCCAAGGAAATACAGAGATTAGGTGCACTTGAAGAAGGAGTAGCTCATACATAAGGATCACCAGATTGAGCAGCAGTGGAACAGGGAGGTGTACCAGAGATGTCATATCTTCCTCAACTATGTAAATGTGAATTTTCCTCCAACAATGAGAATGCATTATACCAAAAATACTCGAAGAAAAAAAGGTGCAAGTGACATAAGGATCCAGATTCCTGGTAAGTAATTCCATGTGTATTATTTAGAATATGTCACACTTTTATGTCTTCTTCAAAAGAGAATATGGTTGATTGTAGGAAAGTGATACCTGCAGTGCATTTGTTCTCATAACTCATTCTTTGATAAGGAGTTAGGGCGAAGCCACAATTTTTAAAATGTTTTGATGATATTGATTGGCCACACTTTAGTCCTACAATGATACTATTTGTGAATGATAGCATAAAGAAGATGCAATGTAACCCACCTAACTCCTTTACATATCCATTTACATTCCAAGAAATCCCATGGATACCATCCTCTTCAAATACATGCTTCCCTATTTGACTGAGGAAAATCCCTTGAATACCATCTTCTTGAAATACATGCTTCCATGTTTGAGCGAGCTAGTAAGTTTTCACAAGGGAGTCTAGGAGTTTGTTAGAGAACACCCATTTCACCCTCCTACAATGGAGCTGGAATGATATTTAATGTTTGCAAAAAATATGTTCATTTTCTTTGCATATAGTAGCTCACTAACTTGCAAATGCATTTGTGGATTTAGAAAAAAAAATTGTAGTTTTTGTAGTAAGTTCATGCAATATAATGTGAAATATATCAGTATATTAAAATATTTGATTGTTGAAGTTTGGAGTTTAAAATGAAGAATTCTTGAAAGAAATAACAACTACAAGTAATGAATTAATACGGAGCTATATTTTACGGAGATTGTGAAGCAATTGTGTCTATTGTAAATGAATGCATAACTTGAATCTATATGTAAGCCTAATCAAATGAGGAAGATAGAGAGCAATGTGCAAGTATAAGTGGATGTGTCTATAGTTTGCTCGTGTGTGCATAACTAAAGAACTAACACATCAAGATGTAATTATAAAATATGTGCAAAGAAGAGAGGGGGGATGTGAATGTATATGTAGTGTGATATCTCATATGCATGTGTAATTGAACTATTAACATTGTGATAATATTATCAAAGTTAAGCACATAAGATTAATCTAGTGATGTAAATAAGTTGAGAGAGAACCACTAATTCATTGTTAGAGAGAGAGAGAGAGAGAGAGAGAGAGAGAGAGAGAGAGATGATAAATGACAGAGTTGGGGGTGAAAAAGGCACAGAGAGAGAGAGAGAGAGAGAGAGAGAGAGAGAGAGAGAGGTTGTTATTCAGAAAGGAGGAGAGGGAAATGGATGTCGTGGATCCCCAACATATGAGAGAGAGAGAGAGAGAGAGAGAGAGAATAAGGGATGTTTTTTAGGGGAGTGACATGTCGAGGGTTGGTCCCTAACATATGAGATAGAGAGAGAGCAAGTGAGTGAGAGAAAGAGAGAGGAATGTGTAAGTGTATCAAGATGTAATTATAACATATATAGAAATAATTGAGAGAGGGGAGATGTGAATGTATATGGAGTATGATATCCCTTGTGTATGTGTAATTCAACCACTAACATTGTGATAATGTTTAAAAAATAATCACACAAGCTTAATGTAGTGATGTAAAGCAATGAAGGAGAGAGAACTACTAATGTGATGTTAGAGAGAGAGAGAGAGAGAGAGAGAGAGAGAGAGAGAGAGAGAGAGAGAGAGAGGAGAATGAATTGTGGTTCTGATGAGGAGGAGGAGAGTAAGATGTGGTGGTGTAGTGGCGGTGCTAGTGGTGGTAATGTTATTGAAGGGGAGTGACATGTTGGTGGTTGGTCCCCAACATATGAGGAGAGAGAGAGAAGAATTGGTTGTGGCCCTAATGAGGAGGGGGAGATTAAGATGTGGTGGTGGTGGTAGTGGTAATGGTGGCAGAAATGGAGGAGCAGCATTGGTGCTTGATATATGCCCGAAAGAAGAAGAGGACGAAGTGGACTATGTGGAATAAAACTTGAGGTTGCCAAAAAAGCTCACTCCAAAAGCTCGCTTCTCGCATGCACTCCCTTTGCCAAACTTTTTACACTCATGGACTTAGGATTGGACCTTGACATTTTCTTACATCTCAATGGCATCCTACATGGAAAGAACATGAATATATTTTTCACAAAAGTCTTACATTCTTGGATCAATTAGCACAAGATATCCCATAAAAACAGTTAGAAATGTGTCAAATAATTTTTCCTATGTGAAAAATACAATCCTTAAGGACTCTTGTGCTGTTAAAAACTTACACCAACTATGCAGCCCACTGCTCGCTTCTTGAACAAATGGTGCACACTTTGCCAGGAAGTTGTAACCCTTGGATGCAAAATTTTAACCACAATCAAACACCAAAAGATCAAAGATCATCAACATCCTCAAGTATGACCTGGCATACTATGAGACCACATCCCTTTGCACAATCATCAAGTCTAACTCTACCAAAAGAGTTGTTTCACCACCCTCTTATTGATAAGCTACCAACAAAGGAAGAGCTCCATGTCACAAGGCATATCAATGGACCATCTCTCCTAGATGACCTCACATCTTACCTTTGTGAGCTACTTGTCTAGCTTGCCAAGGTAGACTCTCTTACCAAACTAGAGTACAACCCAAACTTCTATGATTGGTGGATTCTATACCCTTCTCCTATTGTATATGAAATACAATCACCCATCTTGTTGTGTATAACAATAACATTGTAACAATAAAGAAATTTTTTTTTTTAACTTTCAGTGCACAATTAACCACCTCTCCTAAGCTAAGAAGCTTCACTCAATTTTGCAGGAGGGAGGGAGACTGATGCTAATGACCATGTTGACAAACAACCAACAAGCAACTTACCAAACCAACCAACCAAGGCCACCAAACCTGTAACAACTATTGAAATGAGAGGGTAAGAGGTGGGTAAGTTGTGACTTTTAATTGCTCAAAAATTACACAAGTATAGAATATTAGTACATAATTATTTGACATATGAATATGGAAGCATGCTTTGAGATTTTATGAGAAAAAGTAACTCATGAATACTTTTGTGCCTTTGTAAGAGTATATTCTAAATCCTACACATGCCAACTTTGGCATTAAAGTGAGTATGTGTACGATATTAGATACATTCGATTTGGGAGTACAAGGAGTCTAGAGAACCTAATAACACATCACCAACCCTCTGGAAATTGATAGCAAAATGTGAATTAGGCATCTATGTTAGAGCCTCATCCAACCCTATCCATTTTAGATCATGTAAAGCCATTATCCATTACTACTACCCAAAAAAGAAAGCCTTCAAGATAAAATTCAACAAAAGAATGGAGACCGATGGGAGACCCAGGAGACCATCATCAAACTTGCCTAAAAGTAGTAGAAAAACTTTTGGTATGAAGAGAAAATTTAAAAAATATGTAAAGGCACACAAGTTGGTAGCAATTCCCCAAATGGAAGGACCAATTTGTAACTTAAAAGGGTGTGCTCCTACCTAGCATACAAGATGAGGAACTGAAAGCTATAGCACAGGTGCTCCACCACCTCTTCACATACAACAAGCCCACAACCAACCAGCTCAAGATATCCAAGTAGTTAATGGAAGACATCATGATAGAGAATATTGTAAATCAAGACCCGAATGCATTATGGGCTAGAATGTATCATTGAGGTCTATGAGGAGCAAGGTACAACCTCCAAATTAAACCACATGAAGGCAAAAAACACCATCATAAATTATGTGTGTGATACCTCGAGGAAGGGGGAGAGGGGATGCTATGCCTTTCTAAAAAATAAGCATCAAACCCCCCCCCCCCCTTGATTTTTCACCAAAATCATTTTATAAAACAGAAAATCAAAAAAAGAGCATCCCTTCCCCCCACATCTGTAACCTCCCCCTCTCTTTCTCTCTCCTCTCCTTTTTCTTCTTTTTACTCTCTCTCTCTCTCTCTCTCTCTCTCTCTCTCTCTCTCTCTCTCTCTCTCTCTCTCTCTCTCTCTCTCTCTCTCTCTCTCTCTCTCTCTCTCTCTCTCTCTCTCTCTCTCTCTCTCTCTCTCTCTCCCCCCCATGTTTCTACATCTCCTCCTTCCCTCTTCTTCTTCTCCCTCCTCTTCCTCTCCCCCTACTGTAGGAAGCAACCCACTCCCAATGCCTCCACCGATGCCCTATCGGTACTTCTCCACTCACGCCCCTCATGCTCTTCTCCTCATTCTCCTCCACCACCTCCTCCTTAGCACCCCCCATCAGACGCATACCCTCCTTGCCACCCCAGCCATTGCTCTTGCCTTGTCGCCTGCCTCACCACCAACAAGATGCATGCCCTCTATCACTTTGCCAACCTCCCCATGATCGCTACCTACTCACTCCCCACACAGTGTCGCCCCTCCTCCTATGGACACCCTCCGCTCCTTGGCCACCTCCCTCTCCACCTCCTACACCACATCCCTCCACCTCCTCCTCCAACTTCACTTTCCCCCTCCGACTCCTCCCCACCACCTCCTCCAACTTCACTTTCCCCCTCCCACTCCTCCCCACCACCTCCTCCTCCAACTCCTCTCTACCTCCTCCTCCCCTAACCATGCATGAGGACGCACGTGTGGTCTTATTTGTGCCACAGAGCTTTTGTTCACACATAGCACAGTTGGTCCAAGTACACAACCTTTTCTTGCCTATTAAAAAACACTTTTTTTTAAAGAAAATTAATCCAAATGCTTAAAAAGTTTAAAAAACATTTTAAAATTTATTAAAAATTACCAAAAAATATCCTAATGATTTGTGATTTTTTAACAAACTTGGAAATCTAAAAATCAAATTAAATAATTTAAAAACCCCTAAAATTAAAAAAAATAAAATACAAAAAAATCCTTTTAAAAATCAAAAAATGTCTCAAAAATATTTCAAAAACCTTTTTTTTTTACATTTTTAAAAACATGATAAAAAATAAAAGACATCAAAATTTACACACACACACATAAGCATACATATGCCTCCACATCATTTTAAGTTTTGAGTAATGGTGTTAGCCTCTTTTTTAAAATTATTTTACAAGTGGTGACTAGTTGTTAATTACCTATCTATTTATTTTGTCCATGGATTTTTGGATACCATGGGATTTGAGGAGTTGTGTCCCTTTCACCATTATACCATCAGACCTTGTGAGTGTCCCATACATTGCTAAGTTCTTTTCCTTTTCCTTTCTCCACGTGCATCTACAAACACAATTAAATTGTAAATAAAATGTACTTGATCGTTGTACCACAAAATGAACACAATATATCCCATAATTTTTAATTAAAATCAATCCAACTATTATTTGTCAAAGGGACCCCCATCGTTGCATGAGAACATTGTACCATAACCCCACCTAAAATTTTTAATTAAAAATAAACCCCTTCTATCACATGTGCACATGTACACATGCTTCAAACACATTAAACTATAATAAAATTCACCTTATTGTTATGCATGTATATGCTTTCTACCAAAGATCATATAATTGTAAAATAAAGTGCATTTTAGAGATCATTGTCGAGTTAGAGACTGAGTGGGGTTGGGTTATGACATCCAATTCACTATGCATTAAGGGGATAAATGAAAATAGACTACCATATGATTTTTTCCACTCATAAAAGGACTCTGATAGTATTCATCCACTCACTACACCGCACCATAGTTTGACAAAATAGACTTACAAGAATGGGGTTATCCATCAAAGTTTAGTCTTATTAGTCTATGTCTATTCTACATGTCAGTCTTAGTAATCATTTTGTGAGTTTATTATCATTTGTATTGGTCTAGTTAGTGTCAATATCACAATACGATTGATCTTTTATTTTATTTTGTGTGTTTGACTATAAGATTTCAAGGTGCATGTATGTTTGCATATCACATAGTTATCAATCACACATGTGCTTAGGTCACATCAATATTTTCTAAACATAGGCTCTAGATTTTTTGGGAGGTCTCATATAGTCCTATCTATGTTTGTATTTTCCTTGATTTTCTCTCAATAGTGGCTTATGGGTTGTTTTTGCATGAATTCCCTTTCTTGTTTCTTGGTTTGTGTGTATATAAATTTTCTTAAGTAGTCTGAATGGCACCCCCACCAAAAGTGGTTCAATATATCCCACTACTAGTTCACGACTATTCCCTACTACTTGAAGTTGATTGTACTTGTTCAACCAATTTTCATAACTTTTTTGCCCTCACTCATCTATGGATGCCAAACTCTATTATTCCTTTATAGAATCTTATAAAAAAACATTCAGGCTTGGTGTATGACCACATTGTTTTTGTTTATCTACTACTAATATCAATGAGGCATTTTTACCCCCATTACTTCTCCTATGCCTAATGGTAACCATTTGTTATTAGGTGAGGAGATCATTGCTCTTCTTAAAAAGGAGACTTCTATCCCATTAGTGCCCAACAAAGTCATTACTAGTTCAGGGGTATCAGTGGCTAGCATCTCTTCTCTAGTATGGAATTAGTTATACCAATTCTTACACAACCATTTTATGTTTACCAAGCCTACTCCCAAATGCCTATCAAAGGAGCTCTTCAACTTTAATTAGACATAGTTCCTTTTGACTAAGATAGACCAACATTTCTAGCAAGTTCAACTTAGTAATGTTTCTTATGGAGCTTTCCTCCAAAAGATAATTACCCTTAAGCCTCCCCTAGGTGGCATTCCTATTCTTAATTCTGCTACTATTCATGTGTAACCTCCACCTTCAGTTCATTATCCTCCTCCAATGTAAGAGAATTTTGATGATGAGGATGAACCTCCTACCAAGGTGATCCACATGAAACATTCTCATATACAAACCTTCCTATCATGTTCATGTTCCTAATCCTTCCCATGTAAAAGCTCTTATGCCCATTGCTTCTACTAGTTCCCTTCTTGCCTTCCTTTCTTGCACCAACTTGTTTGCATTTCAGAGGAAAGGGAAACTTTACCCTCAAACTCCATTATCTTTAGAAATAGTATTGTATGGACCTATCCTCACACAAATGGTTTTTAGTATCCAAGCAACGTTAGAAATTAAGTAAATGTGAGTTTAATGTTTTGTGGATGTCTTGTTTGTGAGATATATATGTGAGTTACCACTGTCACAAGGAGTTGAAGTTGGATTTGAAGATGATCAAAGATGGATGATGGTTGAAGATAGAAATATAGATTTTGTGTAGATGAGAAAGAAAAGCTAATATCCTTTAATAGTTCGAGTTTATTTGTTTGATTGTTGTTAGATTGATTAACAAGAGTTTATGGTTATCCTTTCATATATTTATTTAGATCCATGTAGTTTTGAAGATCACATGGAGTTTTGGTTTTGTTAGAGTTAGAGATGATGGATTGCATATGAAGACTAGAGTGATTGGTTATTTTGAGCTATGTTTTTAGGTGCTGAATGATTTGTTTTATGATAGAATTGATGCATTTGAATGGTGTTTGAAGTGTTTTGGGATGGAATTAAATGTATTTGAGAAGCTCATGTTGATTTTTGTTTGAATTATGATGTTGTGTTAGGTTTTGTGGTATGTCTGATTGGTTCTATTATGCTTGAATGGCCTCTATTTGAGTTTATTTTCTTTTTGTTTAAGAAGTTGAGGTTGTGAATAGTTGGGTTTGGTTATGGTCGAATATATATTGAATTATTTTTAATGAGTATGAATGGTTTTGGTTTGAGCTATGAGATTTTATGATATTATGTTGATCTTCTGTAGTGTTCTATTGAGCTTCTGTATGTCTTATGTTTGTTTCTATGAGTACTCTATGGAATGAATGTTTAGCTTGGGAAATTTTTCTAAGCTTGGAAAGAGAAGAATGGAAGCTCTTTAGAGCTTGAACAAGTGAAGATGTAGCTTATGAAGATTTGAAGTATAGACTAAAGTGATAGTGACAGTAGTGAGCTCTAAAAGATCAGTGTAGTGTCTCTTCAAATCAGGTATACCTTTTGGAGGGAAACTCCATGGCTAAAAGAGGAGAGAGAGATTGGGCCAAAGATAGCCATTTTCTATGCCAAAACATTGTATCTATGAGAGATTGTGAGAGATTAAAAGAAGACTATGAATCATAAATAATGAAGACTATATGATCATTTTCATTCAATATTAATCATTCATTTATGTTCATTTCCTTTGTGGTTCATGAATATGAACAATAAATTGTGATAAATCTGTGTGGGAGGAATTTTTTATGATGTTCTATAGAGAATTCATGTTCCTAGTGTTCTTTTTCTTCTTGTCATTTTGTGAAAGCATGGAGAATAAGCTTGTTGATTATACAATATAGATTTTATTGTAGTATTTTTCTACTTTATCTAGTGTTCTCTAAAGAGCTGCAAAATTTTCCCTAATGCAATGAATCTAATGACTCAATACTAATAGATAATGCGCATATCAATACTCACTATATTGTAGTCTTTCAATCTACAAGCCACACCCCACAATCAACATGTATACTCTCCACTCTTGGCCTTGCTTTCATTGTTGCCCAAGATGAAAAGAAAAAGAGAGCTTGCATACCACATCCCTCACACTCTCAACTACATGCACTCTTGCTTGCATTCACAACTCACCAAGAGGAAGCAATGGAGGAGGAGGAGAAAGAATGTAAGGAGCTTCTCACCATGTCCCTCACTCCACACAGACAGCCACACTCTCTCTCCTTTATCTCAAAGACAATAGAGAGGCAAGAAAGCTAGAAACCAAAGTTTGCACACACATCAAAATATTGGTCTATTGTTTTTCAAGTGTTTTATACATGAGTTTTAGGATTAGGATTTTCCATCACCCTTGGTTATCCACCCCCTTTTTGTGACTATGCGTCTAGAATTCCATTCCATTGCATATACATAGACCTTAACTTTAATCAAAAAAATAAACTAATGCGTATCATAACCGCATGGTGCTGCTTAATTTGATACAATTTGCACCATGGGAGGAAGCCTAGATCTTAATGAAATATCCAACTAGTTTATACAACAACCAGCTTTTTCTTAAAAATTATATGCATTTTTTTGTTTGTAGTTAATATTGTGCTTGGTCGATCATTTTGAGCTTGATTATGATTTCTTGGTTTGTGGTGCTCGTCCTTGGTAATAAAGTAATTCTCCATAGATCGAATTGAAATCTCAATATTCAACTCCATATCCTTCCCGTTTTCGTCAAACCAAGGAGGTTTAACTTGCTTTAAGAGAAACTTCTTCTCCCATAGCTCAAGAGGGTTGGTACCCTAGGGATTATCCTAATAATATTAAGATTTTTTGTTCATATATATTGAGGGATACTTAGCTAGTCAATTGTAATTAACGCTAGATAAAACATTGCTTCATGAATCTAAGTAGTCAAAAACCAATAAGTATTCAAGTATTCAACTTGACGTTATTGTCTCTGGTAAGATTTATAATAAAAAATAGTATTAATTTAAATTTATTAAAATAAATCTAAATAATCCATTTTAAATCATCCAAAAAAATTTAGGTTAGAAATTAGCTTAAATTATTAAAAGTTCATATAGTAGTTTAAAAATTAAGTTCATGAAAGAAAACTTTTGAAGGGATCTACTATTAGGAAAAGTATGGACTCAAAAAATGCCCTTTAGCTTAAGAGTTAATGACTTTTCTAATTGTAAGCAATTTGAGGTGGAACAATAGGAGAGGAGGTGGTGTGCACATTTTATCTATTGCCTTTTTTCCTTGAAGCATGCCACTTATAGGCTTGTCTTGCTATGTCTCCCTTATTTTAGAAATTCAAAAAATTGAGTAAGATTGGATGAAAATGCATTGAGCCACTTTTGCAACCAAGTGTTAGTCCTACTTAACCATATATATTGGATTAACATTTTCACATTCAAATACCAAATTAAATTTAATAATCACATGAGCATAAGTAAATAGAGTAAGAGACATTAATATGAAATTAAAAGAGAAAAAATCATTATATATCAAAGTATTTAAAGTGCATTGTACTTTGTGGACATCTGAAAAATTCTAACCACTTGGCATCTCTAATTTTTCTCTCCTCTTAACCTTCTAACTAATTGCATGTCTCCCTGCATAATAGTGACCTGCTTGGCATAAATTGTACATAAGTATGGATCCTCAAAAAGGCCAATAAGGTAAGCTTCTATGGCTTCCGAGATAGCCTCTAGTGCTAGCCCTTACATGGAAAATAATCTCCATAAGACCAAAGAATTTCCTTCATTGTGCATGCGAATAGCACTTTCCTTATCAAGCTTAGTGTTCTTTTGGTACTTGTGTGCTTACTTAAGGGTTTCCAAGTTATAAGCATTTCTTCTCTTTAACCTTTATCTTGAGATTCATTTGATTAGACCTCATCATGCTCATCAAACATCTGCTTATTGAGGCTAAGATTGGGGCTAAGGTTGGGGTTTCTTAGCTAGGTTTGGTTGTGGAGAACGACAAGGGATAGTTGAGGAGCAAGAGAAGGAAGTACTTTAAGTCACTTTGTTTGCAGATAGGGGGATTTCATGTGGCCCTTGCCACCTTGATTAGTCTACTTCAATTATGATTGTACTAGGCTGAGCTATTTTTATTCTACCCTAGGGCCTATCAATGTCATTGTCATCTTCCTCTCTATCGTCACCTTCACTGCCATTATTACCCCCACCACTATTGTTCCACTTGCTGAGTGTTTTTATCTTGCTCTAGGGCCTATCAATGTCATTGTCCCCTTCCTCCCTATCTTATCCTTCACCACCATTATTACCCCCACAAATATTATTCTCCTCACTATCATTATTGCCACCTTCCTTATCAATAGATGTGTTTCCCTTGTCTATATCCCCTAGGTTGTTACTATTGTCACCCTCATCTTTGTGGCTTGCTTCTTCATCTTCAAATGGACTTATTGTTCACAATGTCTTTTCAAAGTCTCCAAGGTTGATGGGAGAGTCTTCAAACCTTTGGATTGACAAGGGAATAAAGGAGCACTATGTTGGGTAAAAGGCCTCTGGGCCGGCCCGTGTACACTGTGACCACCCATTCTTTATTCATATATAATATGATAGTGCAATAAGGCTGTCAGTTCAATTGGACACCATCTACATTGCGTGTGCTCTTCTCTCCCGCATCTTCCTCTTCTCCTTCTCCACTGCCATTGCATCCCCTTCAATTGGTGTTAGAGCTTTGGATCAGAGCTTGATCGTGGAGCTTGGCATGGCATTACTTCAGCCCGGATTGAAGACCTAGAGCTTGGAGCTTTAATGCTAGCCATGGCTTCTTCCCCCCGAGGTAAGATTTCATCTCCTGCCTCTCCTCGGCCCTCATAGGCTCTTTGCAGGTGTTCCTTGGCTTCATTGGGCACCTTATATGCCCCCATTTGCCCTCATAGGCTCTTTGCAGGTGTTCCTTGGCTTCATTGGGCACCTTGTATGCCCCCATTTGCCCCCTTGTCCTCAACATAACCAACAGGCCCCACAGTAGCAACTCACGTTTTTTTTGCACCTGTTTCAAAATCTGGCTTTAAAATCCCATTTTTTCTCGTATCTCAGGCATCCAAAACCCGATTTAGGCAAGGTAAGAGTCTAGCTTGGGGTTTTGGCACACTCCAGATGCAATGGTGATGTGAGATTTGCCAAATTCTAATCGTAGGATTTTTTGTAACTGATTTGAGTTGATTTACAGCAACAAAATGTCATGCTCTTAGCTTATGTGATGCTCCCGAGGCTTGGTATTTTATGCCCAAATGCTTTGGGGATGTTTGCCCAATGTTTTGAGATGCTTTGGGACTTGGTTTGAGCTTCCATAGCTCGATTTATGCAGGGATTTATTGGTATACATTATTTAGGCAGCAAGGTTTTATCAAGGACGGCTTATGCATAATGCTCTTTGATTCGGGTGTACTGTTGGATGTATTGATGCTTGGTCATCATGGTTTATGCCCGAATATGCTATTTGAGAGCTATTGAGTCTTGATTTGGATGCGGACACTTCGTTGTTGGTTGGGATTTATGCTACCTTGGTTGACAGGTTATTTTACCTCCATTTTGGTTATGCCTATGGTCTACGAGTGCTCCCGACTACTCGAGATGATATGCTAATGTATTTGGATGATGCCACTTTGATGTTTATGCTCCCCGATGCTTCACTATCATTTTCTTTGTAGTTGCCATTTCACTTGACAAGGTTTATGCCTCATGCTACTCATTATGGGACTAATGTCTGATGTGGATGCTTTTGGGTTCGACTGTAGTATGGCAGATGTTTGGGCTTGAATCGACTTGCATTTGAGAATTTTGTGGAGCAGTTTGCATGTGGTTGGCTCATCACTTATGTAGCTTGGATGCTATTTGGCCCTTAATGCCCCGATTATGGATCTTGGATTTACTTGGATGCAGGTACATGTTTTGAGCAGTGCTTGCTCCATTGTGTTGGCAATTGGTTATTGAGATTTCATTGCTCATTGATGCTTGGTTCTTTGTGGGTTACTCCTTGATCACTAGACTTCTTGACAGTGCTTGGGTTTAGCAGTTATGACTTTGTTGCTTCTGTGTTGCCTAGCTTCTATGCTAGTTGGGTTGCTCTTGCCCATACAGGTCAAAGAGCAGTTGCTCTTGATGCTTACCTAGCTATGCACTTTGTCTACTGTCATGTACTTTACAGAGCCACTTATTTGGATGTTGTTGTACAGATACTTGGGCTTCTCCTGGAGCTTGACCATTGTAGGATCTTATGCCACTTACCGGTCTTGCATTGACTTGGATGCTATTATGTGGTCTGATGTGCCACAGAGTCATTTTTGCCATTATGGTTATGGGCTAATTTCATGGCTAAATACCATATGCTCTTATGGCAGATGTCTTATGCTTTACCATACTGTGGTTGGTTATGTCATGCAGTTGGATACGACTCTTCTTCATGTGGGAGATTTTGCATCCTTGGTTGATGCCTTTTTGTCCTTCCATCTGTTGAGGTTTCATGAGCCTTTACAGCATACTTCTACCACTTATGTACTTGCAAATGATCGTCTTTATGAGTAGGTTCCCTCCGTCGAGATAGCCCTCGACTGCTTTAGCTCCGTGGATGCTATGGATAGCCCTATTCATGATGACTTGGATTCCTTGTCGTCTAGGCTACAAATTCTTCTTCTACACACTCTTCTTCTACTGATTCTTCTTCTACAAATGTATGCTTCCATTGTGGGAAGCTTGGGCATGTTAAAAGAAAATGTTTCAGATGGATTAGAGAGCAGCAGAGATAGAGATGGACTCGACATGAGCAGAGAGTCAGAGACATAGGAGATGCAGCGGGTGTTACCACTGTTACTAGTGGTGAGGTACATGTTGTTACCCATGATGATGTAGTTGAGCATGTACTCATGTCATCTAGTTTTCCTACAACTTTCTTGCTCAGTGATATGGCCTACGCCTCAAATTGGCTATTGGATTCTATGGCATCTTGTCATGTTACTCCACATAGAGCATGGTTCTCTACTCACAGGGAGTTTGATGGATGCATTTCTTTGGGCCTTGAGCAGACTTATGCTATTCTTGGTGTAGGACACATACACCTAGCTTTGCCTAATGGGACTTCTCTTATGCTTAGGGATATTTTACATATTCCCATGTTCAGTAAGAGCTTGATTTCTATCAGGTCAATTGCATGATGCAGGTTACTCTATTTCTCTTCAGGATAGGTCATGGAAGATCTGTCGTGGTTGCTTGGTTTTGGCCAAAGGTTCTAGAGTTGGTTCTCATTACCTAGTTCATGTCTCTCATGTGGGAGATTCTATGGTTGCAGTTATCCGGATACCACATGCCTTGTTATGGCATTATCGCCTAGGCCATATGCACCACAGAGAGATGGAGATCTTGTCTCGTTCAGACTCATTGCTGCCTCCTATGTCACTTATAGAACTTGATGCTTGTCCTGATTGTACTCTTGGTCCTTGCAGAGCCCCCTTGGCTTATAGTGATCGTACGAGGCATGCTCCTCTAGATCTTGTCCATTGTGCAGTATATGGACCTATGCCTTCCCAACCACTTGGTGGAGCATCGTACTTTGTGACCTTTGTTAATCATGCTACCCACCGTGTTTGGGTTTTTCCCTTGGTACAGATTGAGGATGTTGCAATTATGCTTGACAGGTTTATGGATTCTGCTAGTAGCAGGCCTAGGTGCTTGTAGATGGATTATGAGAGTCATACTCCCTCTCCCAGCTTTTAGACCTCTTGTTAGCAGTATGGCATTGATTTCTTGTGCCCACGGTATTATGGGATTTCTCATGGCATGTGCCTGACCTTACAGGCAAAGGTTGCTTCTATGCTTACCATAGCTAGGTTGTCTTATGGATTTTGGGCTAAGGCCCTTATGATGGCAATCTATTTGGTTAATAGGATGCCATGCTTGACCTTGGATCGTATTACATCCCATGAGGCATAGAGTGGCTTGCAGCCCTCCTATGATTACTTGAGGATGTTTGGCTGCCAGGCATCTGTACGTATGCCACATGAGCCTATGTCACGTAGATGTATCCTCGGCTATGGAGATGGTGACTTTAAGGCCTACAGATTATGGGATTTGGATGCCCAGCAGGTCATGCAACCGTCATGCAGTCTTCTATGAGACACAAACACCTCTCATGCCTCTTGATGAGATTTCAATACGCTTTATGGTTGATTTTACATGAGCTACAGTGCCATTACAACAAGTTGTTTATGCTGAAAATGAGGCATTTATTAGCCCAGATGATGTAGCTATGCATAGCAGTTACGGTCAGGATATTGGTGGTCAGTTGCTAGACCCCTTGCAGGCTCATGAGAGCCATTTTCTTATAGTTTTGCAGGTTGGACAACCAACCATATGTCAGTCTTCGGCTTCATTGAGGCCACATGTAGTATTGAGACCCCATTGGACGAGTGTCCAAGATGTTGGCTCTCTTTCAGTGATTGACTCTGGAGAGTTTGATTGCTTGCCGTTGTCTTGTATGCGCCATGCTGATGCTATGCATGACTTTGATGCTTTACAGCAGTGCACTAATGAGTTGTGCTTGCTTCATGAGAAGCTTTCTCGGATTGCTCCGTTGTATGGAGTTGCGGGATCACTTATCTCTTAGATGTCATGGACTTGGAGATGCTTGACTCTTCTTTTGCAGAGGGTCCTGACACTTCTTGCACAACTCGCTTTCCGATTGGGCGTTGGGTGAGATGTCATGATTCCTCACCTTGTCTTTTTTCTTTTCTTTTCTTTGTTTTCATTCCCTAGCCACATTGGCCTTTTAGTGCGAGGTTGTTGGGGTAAAAGGCCTCTGGGTCTGCCTATGTACACTGTGATCGCCCATTCTTTATTCATATATAATATGATAGTGCAATAAGGCTGTCAGTTCAGTTGGACAGCACCTACATTGTGTGTGCTCTTCTCTCCCACATCTTCCTCTTCTCCTTCTCCACTGTCATTGCATCCCCTTTACACTAGATGAGGAAGTTGTGCTGGAGGAGTTGGTGGGTCGAGAAAAGTTGGCTTGCCTAGCTATAGTACATTGGTGAATACTCAAACTTGGCCTTTCACCTTGGCTTGTTAGCAAATGTCTTTGCATAGTTTTATTGGTACAAGTTATGAAGCAGATTAGATGAGGAGAAGGAAAGATAGAGTAACAATAATATGAAATAAATAATAAACTAAAGAAAATAATGCATTTATATAAAAATTACTAAAATGGTATAAGAGGGATTCACACATGTTTTCACGTGTGCCCATTTTGACCCTTCCTTGTGCTTTATCATGTGACGTGCTACATGTATGTGCACTAAAAACATGTTTTGTGACCTTTCTTTATAACATTTTTTATTTTTCTACGTGAGAGATATAGCCATTGCGGTATTCTTTACATTTTCCAATGTGATGGAGTAGCCGAAGATAAATCTATAAGACCAATTGAATATTTTTACAAAGTAAGTACGCTTAATATAACCATCTTCATGGCAAGTGTTCTTGAAATATGCACCATGAGCCTAGTAATGAGACTTCTCCATACCTTGGGTGTTCCATATTTCCAAAGACCAATACTTCTTCAAAAAATATAAATTATGAGTAGATAATATATAGTACAAAAATGTGGGCCATTGACATCAAATTTGGAATACCAAATTATACAAATAGAAAAGAATACATAAGTAAAAAAGTAGAAAAAGTATCATATAGTGGGTGATGGTTTCTCCCCTTTCATTGACACCATCAAACTACTTTATGGAATTTAGCGGCTTGAGTGAAATGATTTGTTGAAAGTTATAGCATTATGCATGCCAACTTATCAAAATTATGATAAAATTTGGCATGATCATTCTTAAGATTGGGATCCATTTTCAAATCTATATTGCATTTGCACAAACCTTTCCACAACTCTCACTAACTTTGATGCTTACCAATCATATTTCTCAAGAATCTCTTCATCTTCATCCTACTCATTGATATTTTCTACGCTATCTCATAGGTTATCCATGACATTTTCTTGTCCTTTTGAATCTTATCCATGCCCCCATGTGCACCTATGAATTTAGTAGCTCCTTGATTTTCTCAATAGCTTCTTCATATTTAGAGGGAGACTTCATTTTGTATGCATACTTGACCTGTAACTTTAATAGCTTGGCAAATATGCACATGAAGCAATATAAGGTGAAAAAAATGAACCTTCTCAATTGGAAATATGTATTCCTAATTCTTATCAAGATATGACCTATTTAGTGGTGCCTTTTTATTGCAACCTAGTACTCCTCCATTCTATATGACATTGTCTAAGACATTTGAATAATTGTTTGCTTTCATGCAAAATAGGCAATGGAGCAATGATAATGCCTTAATGTCACAATTGAACATACACTTGAGTGTCTTAAGTTTGCTACTCAAGTGCCAATTGACATTGAGTTCTCCAACTCCTTCCACATAGAGCTTCTTGCCACTTACTTATCCAAATATAGAGTTCATTGGAACATCCAAACAAAATATTATAGGTCTCCTTGGCCTCTTCAATTGCTACTAGCCACCAAATTTTCTTTTCCAAATGCACACTAAATGGAGGAACAAGCATATTATATGCTGCATTGTCCACTACATAGTTCACTATTAGTACAAGACCCACTCTCTCCAACTTGCACCCCTTCATGATTTGGCATTTGTCAAGATAGATAACAAACTCTAAGGTTGAAACAACACCACAAGTATAGTTAAAACAATCTTACTAGTGTATTATATTAGATCCTCAATGTTAAATTGCCACAAGTCAATACATTTTATGCATTGCACCTTGTAGAAATGATCCATTGTGCATTGCAACTTAATCAAGTCAACAAAAATATTGTTGAGCTCATCATATTCATGAGAAATTATTTTTATAGCTTTATTTCCTTCCACTTCCATTTTCTTTTTAATCAAATACTATTGTCCTATTAAATCAACAATGGATATGTCCCATGTTTCTCTATAGCTATAAGTCAAAATGGACGAGGCAAAATCATTTGCTTTATTTTAGTACAAGCTAATGTTACTACCATCATATTGTCCATAGCCTTGTAGCCTTGTCAACCAACCTCAGTTGTATCACATACTATTTGCATTTCTTATAGGGATCAACTATTAAGGACATTTGAAACAATCGCATTCACTGTAGCAAGTCAGAGTGCTTGATGTTGAGGGTCTCTGAAATCGCAATAAGATGTTTTCAATAACAAGAATGCTTTCAAAAGCTTAAACTCCTAAGCTTTGCCTTAATATCTAATTGTGTCACATGTTATTTGAACTTCTTCCACAAATAGACTATTAAGGACATTTAGAAGACTTGAATTCAATTTAGCAAGTCAATGTGCTTGATGTTGAGGATCACTAAGAATCATAATAAGCTATTGATGTTTCACAAATGCATTCAAAAGCTCAAACTATTTAACTTTGCCTTCATCTCTAGAATCATCAAAAAATTTTCCTTAAAAATAAATGTAGACAACATCAAGGGATATCATAATCAAAATAGTTCACTACTACGATGTGACTAACCTCAATACTTGCATGCATCTCTTTTGTACTCTATCATGCATTGATAGTGACAACATTGATAATAGTCATGGTTTATTTCATTATAGCCCATGGGAGTTTACTTGTGTCTTTGTAACTTCACTTCTAGAATGTTTTTATCATTCTCCATTTACTCCAAAGCTACTTTCAATGTTGCATTCTCCTTATCCAAGGATGATTTCTTTGCACGTACTCTACCATTGCTTGTTCCTTATGCTAGATACTCTCTTTGCATTGCTTCAATTCTTATTTTAACTTAAGCACTTTATTTTTTTCTAGTCATGCAAGGCTTTTCAAATTTCATTCAAAGAAGTTTGTGACTATAGAAAATATTGATGAGTGTTATATAACAATAATATTAATGCATGTGAATATTGTCACTAAATGTTTACAAGAATCTACTACACCCTCTTCACCATTCCCAACATAAGTGAGCAATGAAGATACATAATAAAAACAAGATTTTAGGCTAGTCCTAAGATCATTTGGATATAAGGAACCCTCAATCCCAATATCAATATGTCTCTTTCCCTTTGAACGATATGAGAAAGTTGTTGTTGCATGTAGGCTACACTTACTATAAGGAGACTTTTCAGAGTATGCTCCTCGTCCACACCAACATGCAAATTTACATTCTTCTTACAATTGTTAATGTCCCTAAGCAATTCCATTATGAAATGTAAGGTAGGAGAGGAACTTGTGTAGATTGATCTACTTAGTGTAATATTGGTTTAGAAGAATTGGAGGGAAAATAGAGCACGAAAAATGCTTAGATGAATGTATAATATTGTTATGCACCTTTATAGATGAAAAATAGTAGTTTTTGAGTGGAGGGGAGGGGAGTTAATCATTGGGGCTAAAATTTGCTCGCCTTACTGATATGGCACTTGGAAGAGGTAGTGGGGCATAGAATGGTTATGTAAATATCCCTAAAAGGTCCTATGCATCATAAGTGTGGAGTTCTAATAGAAAAATTTAATTTGAAGGCATTTTAATGCAAAGTAGAGTGTTAAAAACGGATATTTCAACTTGCAATTTGATTGGGTATGTTTTGAGATAAATAAATCACTTTTTGAGAAAAAATTTAACATTTATTTTTTGGTGCAAAAATACATTTGACTTGCTTATGTGGCACTTTTTGGAGAGTGGTGGATTCCAACTTGGAGGATGAAAAGGGTTTGAGGTGGAGTCCACCACCAAAATAGTTTGGAATTTAGGAATATAGGGGGTCCATGGGACCAAAAGATATGCAATGATGACCACACTCAAGGGATCAAGGCCATAAACAATTGCAATAGAAGTCGCTTGACTATCCACCTAATTCATCAGAAGACCCCAACCATGGAGACAAGTGTTACCTTTTTTTCAAAAGCATTAGGCAAGGCCAATTATGGTCATTGGATGAGTTACAACCCATACCAAAGAGGGCTATAGCCAACATGTATCAATACTTAAGGCCATAGATATTGCATGAGTTAAGCATAGAAGAGGTGGAATGGCATAATCATTTTTACATAGCCTTGAACTTCATGGGAGGAGTTGTGGAACATGAAATAACAAGCAACGAATTTACAAGGCTAAGTTTTTGCATTTACATAGCTTATACAAATGTGGTAGATCATGCAATCCTCACATGATCGGTAACATGTGTGACACCTATGCTTACCGAGTAAATAGAGATAAATTACAAATTATGGCTAAAATTAGCATCATACCCAAGTGAGTGTGTTACAAGAAGGCAATAAATTTGCATGCCAATCTCAAAAGAGACTAATTTTTTTGCAAGATGTTCCAAGTCTAACATGGGATCAATGCTTTTATTGCAAAATATTGAGCAATACATAGAGTACCATGGTAGGTCAAGAGTAAGGAACCATGAAGCACAACAATTAACGAGAAACGGTTGATGCAAGAACACGATACATAAATTGGCATGGAGAGGTTGCACCTATTACCTGCATCTATACAAAAAAAGGTTAGAACCATTCTATTGATGTGTATTGCAGGTGTTGAAGGTCCAACCTCGTTAGCATCCCCTTCACTATACTAATTAAGTGCCTTGTTTGTGACGATTCTCATCACCTCAACCTTTTTATCTTATATGCATCAATCTAGGAAAAAGGAATGACTTCAAATATGTTGAATCAGGGAGCTAAGGGACACTTGAAAACATAAGCCATATAAGTTTTATATTTGGTGGTAGATTTCAACAAAGGATGGGAGTAATCCCAACAAGTTGGTGACACCGTGGAACTGCCAAGAATAGGATTAAGTTCAAAGTTGATCCATTCAATGATAAGTGTGTTTTGCAGTAGTGGTTTGAGCCATAAAAACAATATGCCTATGGCTTCTCAAATTTGAGAATACAAGAATTAGTTACCAAAATACTTATGTATTCTTGCATGTCATCTCTACACCATCATTCTTTCTTCATAGGACTAGCTCCATCTACACATACATGCAGACATCACAAGAGGTGGGTCTTCTAGTAGTATAATGACTAGCAACCATCATAGGAATAAGAGGTAATAGTAGAATGGGTTATGTAACTCTAAAAGAATAGGGCCATCTGCACAGCTATAGAGGGCTAGCAAGCTTCAGCTTATCATCCACTAGTAGTCATTCCATGTTATTAGAATAGAGCATTGCAACCACAACTTTAGGACACATGCTTGATTTCTAGACCACCAAGAGTGTGAGATGCATGAAGCATACTTCCTTGATGTGATGGCAGCTTATTGTATCAAGCTTCATGCAACCTTTTGAGCTTATAGCTTATACCGATGATGTCCTTGTTCGAGAGCAACCTTCATCATTGCAATAGATGCGAGATGTCGTGTATTTTACACGACCTAATGTCAATAACACACATCTAGAAATGCACTATAGGCTATAATGGTGCTTGTTATCATGGTGGTAAAAGAGCAGCAACATTAGGGTGGTAAGCCACATATCATAAGTAGGATGGAACGTTGTTCAAGAGTAGCCTTCATTGATGCAACAAATGCCATGTATTATGTAGCAGCTATGTGTCAAAAACCCGAATCCAAAAATGTGTTGTAGGTTGTAGTGGAGTTTGTTATTATGGTGGTAAGCAAGGAGCAACAACGTTAGCATGGCAAGTTATAGGTCATAAGTAAGATGGGAGCTAGCAATAATAGGTTGCTTGGTTGCACTATATATTGTGGCAGTGTTTTTAATCATGAAAAAAAAACATGCAACATTAGTGCAAATGGCTTAAAGCCACTAGAAGGATGGGAGCTTGGGATCACAAAATGGTGTATCTTTTTGCTCAATGGCAGATAAGAAAGTCACGCCCACATAAATGTGATTGAATAGATGAAGTATGCATGTCATAAGGGTCGTAGCTCAATGGTAGGTGTGTGGATTGAGTTCCATGGTTGTGTGAGTTTGAAACCTAGGAGTAGACCCTCTGTGTGTGTGTGTGTGTGTGTGTGTGTGTGTGTGTGTGTGTGGATTGAGTTCCATGGCTGTGTGAGTTTGAAACCTAGGAGTAGACCCATATATGTGTGTGTGTGTGTGTGTGTGTGTGTGTGTGTGTGTGTGTGTGTGTGTTCGTACGTATGTACGTATCTATCTATCTATCTATCTATCTATATATGAAGTTAGAACCACCTTTTTTGGAGAGTAACAATTTTTCAAAAATAAAAGTGTTGCAGGCAATAGTAAAAGAGGTGTAACTAGAAGGTAACTATATATATATATATATATATATATATATATATATATATATATATGAAGTTAGCACCACTTTTTTGGAGGGAGTAACAATCTTTCAAAAATAAAAGTGTTGCAAGCAATAGTAAAAGAGGTGTACCTAGAAGGTAACTGAATCAATGCACAATTGGCATTTCATGTACACCATTGGCTAAAAGCAAGGCTTGGTGGTACAAAAAGTAGTGTCCTTGACACCACATTGGATTGGTGGCTTGTGTGTGTAAAACCAAATGTTTTTTAAAGAAGGTCTAGAGGTAAAATAGAGAGAAAAAAAAGATTTAAATCACATAGGGGTTGGAAAGGTAACTTCTTTTGAAATGTTTCATAACAGAAGAGTGGAACCTCAACAACGTGCGTAGAGGGTGAGAGGAGTTGCAACACTCAACCTATTTTGCACAGGCTCAGACTTTGTAGTTGTTGCATGCCATAGCCATCTCTCTCTCTCTCTCTCTCTCTCTCTCTCTCTCTCTCTCTCTCTCTCCTCTCTCTCTCTCTCTCTCTCTCTCTCCTCTCTCTCTCTCTCTCTCTCTCTCTCTCTCCTTGTAGCATGGAAGCTCACATCAGCCCCTCCACCTTTGTCTACTCAGAGTAACTTACAACAATAGTGACTATCATGGAAGTTGGTGCCCCTTCTTACATCCATGAACCTCTCTCTAATCAAGCTTATGTCCACAACTATTGGGTAGAAAAGAAGTGTGAGAATTGAAGCAAGAAAAGAAATCGTGCTATGAGAGCTCGAATATCAAAAACCATGTCAAGGAAGAACATGTGCTTAGCCATGGCTTGGTGTTGGTGCAGATAGACCGAAGGCCTTACAATAAATGAACAATAAGAAGCTCTTGAGCACCTCACGCATCATCAACAAGCTGAGAAATTTGGATGTTAAAGCGAGTCTTATCTTTGGCATTTGTAACACACTGACTCGGCTCAAGGTGCCCCACTCAACAAAGCAAGCTTTTTGTCAAGAGAAACTCTTTGATGATGATCTTGAATAATGGTGATAGAACAACATTAATCAATCAATCAAGAATTGCTACTGTCTTGGGTGTTCACCAAAGGAATATAGCAAGAGTAAGTACTCTATTGGATATGAAAGATCAAGATCAAATGTTGCCACTTACTACTTGTCAAAGTCGATTGCCTCAAAATACTAATATCACATGTGAAACTAGAGATTTGATCTATGCCTTCAAGATATCGAAGATGAGATTCACCTAACACAAAGGACATTTGTAAGCAAAGAATTCGGGTAAAATGTGTTATCAAACATCCCATACATCTTCTTGATTAATCTCAAGTAACACATTATTCTTGCTATCTTTGATTGCTTAGATTTTGATTTGGATTGATGTTCATGAGTGCATTCTAGAATAGTAGAAAAGCCTTTGGACCAGTACCAAATCTATTGTTATAAATTAATACTCCATACAGTGTTGGATTAACAAAACTTGATGCTTGTCATATATGTAGCCCGAAAAAAGCATCAATAAATACCATAATCCAAGAAGTACCAAAGAACCTAGCAGAATGAATTCTAAAATAGTATCAAAAGCACCAAAGAATATCATAGAGCACCAAAAACTCACAAAGAGCATCGAAGAATACCAAGGAGTATCAAAAATATCAAACAACATCATAAAGAGTTACAGTACCAAAGGCACTCAAGAATATCAAGGAGTATCAAAAATTGCAACAAGCACTGGAGAGTACCAAGGAGTACCAAAAATATCAAACAACACAAAGTTCCAAAATAGTATCAAAAGCACCAAAGAATATCAAAGAGTACTAAAACTAGCAAAGATTATTAAAGAGTAGCAAGGAGCATCAAAAATATCAAAATATCAAACAACACAGAGTTCCAAAACTTTAAAAAGTTTCAAACAAGAATAAAAAACTCAATAAAAGTACCAAATAACCACACAAAAACTCTTGCGAATACCACCAAAATTACCAAAACTATCAAAAGTAGTCTAGAAGCTCCAAAAGTACCAAAACAACAACCATAAGGACGTTCATAACTAATAGAACTACCATAACAACCAAAGCCACCAACACTTTGAGAATGAACAAGGCTACAAAACTATAAATACTACCAAAATAGTTAGAAGAATCTAAATTATCTAAGCTAGCAGTATTATCAAAACTACCAAAATCTTTCTCCATACCAAAATTGTCTACACTATCAAACCCTCAAAAGGACCAAAACTATCTATGAACGACTGCTAAGACCCACCGACATCTACCAAGAAGTATCCTAAACCCTAAAAACACCACCAATACAAGCCAATTTTCAAAACCACCGTAACAAAGTCCTCGAATAGAATACCGCTTGCTACTAAACCTCTACATCCTTTGAATGTCTTCACTAAATCCATGTTGTCTCACAACAATCGTCGACTTTCTCCCAAATGTTGCAACCTCCACCTCTCTCATCTCTTCATCATTGAGAGGAGTTTCCTATCGCAATTGAAGAAGGCACATTTCCAACGAAACAATATCCTCCATGATGCTCTTTGCCACACCCATTTTACCTTTCGTAGACCAACAATGTGTCCTTTTGCTAGATAGCATCCTTAAGCTTAATCAACTTTGCTAACTCTCCCAAGCTCCATGTCATCTTTTTAAGTAATGCCTCCAAATCAATAACATAATCAAACACTCGACCTATGTACAAATGCTCTATTTTATTCCAATCGGTCTGGTGTCTTTTAAATATTTGGATACATATATTTGGATCCATACGAATCTCAAAATGTTTTCAATTAGGCCACACTTTCTAAAACTAGTGAATTGTCAACAATGACAAATTTTGGTGAAGTAGATCCTCCCCCAATCATCACCCTTTCATAGACCAACAATGTGTCCTTTTGCTAGATAGCATCCTTAAGCTTAATCAACCTTGCTAACTCTCCCAAGCTCCATGTCATCTTTTTAAGTAATGCCTCCAAATCAGTAACATAATCAAACACTCGCCCTATGTACAAATGCTCTATTTTATTCCAATCGGTCTAGTGTCTTTTAAATATTTGGATGCATACGAATCTCAAAATGTTTTCAATTAGGCCACACTTTCTAAAACTAGTGAATTGTCAACAATGACAAATTTTGGTGAAGTAGATCCTCCCCCAATCATTTAAGTCTTGCAAACAAATTGCTTAATGTCCTCACATGCCCCAAATCCAAAATTCAAGAGATAAACCTACCCTAAACAAAATGGCAAACAATCAACCTAAAGAAGGAACAAAACACCAAATTCACGCATCATAAAAGATGTCAATTGTTGCAAAACATTTGACTTAAATTAAGTGAATGAATAAAACCTTTTCTAGTAAACAATTAAACAAAGTAGCCCATCCAACCGTCAAAGCCAAGACATCCTTGCCGAAGGAAAGTAATGCAAAAAAATCAAATGACAAAAAGAGAATGTCACCAAACCTCTCAAAATGCAACCAAACCAAAACGGATTATGCAAAGAAGTGTGCTTCATTCATAATTATCTTAGAATACTAGTTTCAGCCTCTTTTGTTTCACTTTCCAGCCTTTACTTTTGCATATCAATCCTTTTTAGTTTTTGCATTTCTCAAATTTTTACAATTCAAATCTCAGCATGTTTAATGTCCCACACATTTCTTTAGTTTCTAAACTTGGATCGCTTCTTTATAGAAATAATCTTTAGCTTATATTAAATAACTTGGTTTGTATGTATACAAACCAAGTTAGCCATAAAATTCAAGTTTATGCAACAATTATTTGTCTAAAATCACAGACAATAGCCCAAAGGCATACAAGGAAGAAAAATTCAATGCCCGTGTGTCAAAGAGAACATGAATAGGAAGCACCAACCAAGCATGTATCATATGCGCACATACACATGAACATCCAATACAGGTTCAAAACTTCTCCATCAACATAGTAACTATTTTTATTGCTCTAATGCAAACTCCAAAGCCATAAGGCGCCTATCTCAAGAATGGACACTATTAACAATAGCAACAATGTCTTAAGACCACTCTTCGAATTTTTCATGTTGCTAATGCAAATATGTGAAGTGTTCTACTAAGTTGGCTCTCTAATACCTTAAAACTCCTTGTACACACACACACAAAAGCTTTGGCTTCTCTGGCATCCAAAACAGGATGCCCAAGACGAGGTGGTGGCCCGAGTGTTTGGGCATGTGGATGGGGGTGTGTACGTGGGTGCATGAGCCCAATACCTTGGATACATCCGTGAAGCATCTTTCAAAGTTCTCAGAAAGGAGAAAACAGAACAGAACAGAACACCTACCATCAAGCAAAATATGTCAACTCCCAACTATCAAGTGGAAGCCATCTCTTCATGGCCTGTCAGAGCAATGTATGTCCTTCCAACAGCTCTTTGTTTGAGCTCTGAAGGTACAAAAAGCATTACGGTGAACAAAGAAAAGGACTGGCACAAACACAGCCAGTTAAAAATTCTTGGGAGATTTAGAACTCCCACCTGCAACATATCATTACATAAACTTGACACCATACACCATACCTGCAACATATCATATCGCCGACATGTGATGCCTTAACTGTAAGCAATTTTTGCCAGGCCATAAATTTGACAAACAGATTTTTGCCATAATTACAGTTTCAGTGGGTGATGCCGAGATGGTGGAGCCTACTTTTGCCTTATTGGGTGACCAGAGTCATACAGCGAACAAGTCTCTCTAGAAATGTTAGCATTGTTTGTATTCCCCGAAAACAGAACAAATACAGCCAGCACTTTGCAATGGCTGAAGGATTATTTTCAAGATTACAAGCAAGTTAACAACTGTGATTTGCTGGCCAGATAACCAGAACTCTTCATAAGCTTTATAGCACATTTCAAGTCTGAGCTGCAGCACAATGAAAAAACCCATCCAAAGCTTCTTGTCAGAATCGCCCCTACCTTCTACTTTGATTCCAACGACTGCCAGGGGCCGATTGACCAGGGCCAGCACCCTTTGTTCGAGTAGGCCCCCCCTCAGGCAGATCAGGAAGATCAATTAGTTGAGCAACCCGCTGCTTCTTAGCTGCAGCAAACATGTCGATGGCAAAACTTTAGCAATTAGTGGCAACTACAACACATGCAATCTTCACATCTAAAGGATTTGTAAAGTAGCTCATCACAAGTTGCATCTCACCGCAAAACTAAAAGCAAGAAAATTAAAATGTTCCCCAATCACACAAATGAAATACGAATTGGCATAAATTACAGAGGAGCAGGATCCAAAACTAAGTATGCACAGTCATCAGATCTAATACTACAAGCACATACCATTTTCAGCTTGAGCATATCTCTCATGAAGCTTTCTTTTTGCAGCCTCAAGTTTATCAGCAAGCTGTATGTCATCAGCATCTTTTGGCCTCTGCTGAAAGAATGAAAGCATTTCAGATTTTAATCTTACAATTGAAAGTAAAGCCATGCTCCATACAGGTTACCAAGACATTAATAGCAAGCCTGGATCAGACAAAACCATCACATGGTTCTGGCCAATCTCAAAAATAACATGCATCAATCATGAAGTCAAACAGGAGACTTACATTGGTAGTAGGACACTTCAAATTTCTGTTCTTTTGGCTGCTATCCTTCTCAGGATTATCAACTTTTTGTGTTTCACTTGCAGGTCTTCCAACCCTTCCCTTATAAGCATCAAGTGGTCTTCCAGGGCCTGATCCCCCTGCGCTACTCTTGCCCACTAAAGAACGACCAAAGCTGTCAGCTCCTATCTGATCTTTGGCAGTCTGACTGCTGACCTTAACTTCAGGTTGTAATCTCTTGTCTGATCTTTTTCTAAAATCAAGACCAGCATGATCAGCTCTGCTACTGCTCCCCCTTTCTTCAGGTAGCTCCAGATCACACTGTCTGACTTTAAAGTCATAATCACAGTAGTCAGTCTGAAAGCTGGCTGACTGAGAGCATGGCAGACCAGGGGTTCCTTCCTGTGGATAAGTACGCCCTATTCCTGAAGGATTCAACAATCAATTTTATTGTTAGGCAGCTTTGATGCTTCTCACAAACGTTATGCATAGAAAAAACCCACATCATTATTACAAGACATTTCAAAATGGCAATAGGAACATACTTGTCCTATCATCCTCGCAACTTGCAGGCTGCACATACGAGAAAAGGACCAGAACATAACTCTTAGCAGGAATTCTTAATACTGAAGGAACAAAAACAAAACGAAATTTGATCTGTCCAATGACCAACATACATGAGGCATCCTCATGGGAGATAAGCTTGCTGACAAAATAGCACCATCATCTAGAGGCGTTGACAACCCATGCCCATCACTGTCTAAACCTGGTGTTCCGCAACCTCCTGATGCTGCCATACATCAAAGTTATTATAAATGTGCCAAGTCAGGGTAAAAGCTGATATTGGTAAAGTATACACTATTACACACCTCCTAAAGCATCAGGAGCACCCCGATTCGCATTCACCCATTCATCTACAAGCTCTTTCCAATGTCTGCTCATCATCATAATGTGTAAAGTTAGAGAAAGGTGCTGTTTTACTAGGGCACTCAACTTTTCTGTGTAAGCACCATCTTCTTGATAGGTACCTCACAAGCCCTTTCACAAGCAGACGAACCCGCTTTGAAGAATGTTTCCGCAAAGTGTGAACTTGCTTTCCAATTTCTGTTGCCTGATTAACATATTTGCACCCTTTTAAGATTGTATATGATATTCAAAAGCACAATTTGCACTATTAACATGACCCTTTATTAAGGATGGTAACACTTCGTTTATTGCACCATGCAAACATAGGGTTTGGTCTCAACTCGCATCTCTCATCAACAACCAAATTTTTACCTCCATAATTAGTGTCAACTCGATTATGATGGCAGATCTGTTGTCAGCTTCAAAAGAAGCCCTATCACTATTTAGGAAGGTGCATACAGATCCTATAAATCCTGCCCAGAAAGAGAGTCATGTTCATGACAAAACATCAGCATCGCAGCATAAATATGGTTGCTTGCTACAAATTTTGAAAGGGCGTCTCTCAAGAAATGTCTGCTGCAAAGCAGGTCATCACATCTTTGAATGCAACCCCAATATCTATAAGTAGGTTCAAATATAATTTATTTTATTTGTAGGTTGGGACTAGGATGATACAAGACTGGCCAAAGGCACTGAAAAACTTTTCACTTCAGATAATGGTATACTAGCAAGTTGACATCTGAGTTTTGATCCCAGAATTCAGACAAGCATCTTGCTCGTACATGTTGGACTTCAGCAAACATCATGGTGAGCTTCCCTATGCAGAGCTTTGTTTTCTTGAAGCACTAACAGCTACAGAGATTGGCAATAAAGGCAACCCGAGTGACAGGTCACAAATAATTAGAATGCTATATGCAGTTGTCCCAGTATGCAGCATGTGAAAGTACATAGGAAGTAGTCCTAAATATCTTGAAGGCTGGAGATTGATTGGAGATTGGTTGCATGGACTAGGTGAAAGAGGATTGTGATCAGTAAGACAGACTGGTTGAGAGGCTTTCACTCATGCATTACATGACCGAGAAGCTGAGAGCTTCCTTTCATTTGAGCACTGACACCTATGTGGCGACCAAGGCACAAAATGTACAACAACATGCAGAATACAATCTGTGATATAATCAACGGGAAGGGGGGGAGAAGGACCCACACGGGGAAGGGGGAGGGGTGTGCTTGCAAACCTCTGTGTCTCAAGGTGAGAACAGTGTTGGAGCATGTCATACTCATGACAGGTCCTGAAACATAGCAAAGTCCTCCAAAGCATGTGAAATGCCCAGCTGACAGGTGGCAGTGAAATGAAGGTCTGGCTGCCCAAAATACAGATCTAATGGAGTGCATGACATGAGCAGGTCATACAGATCCAATGATGACACCGGAAGCTGGGCAGCCAGGTAGACAGCAAAACACAGCAGAACAGCACCTCAAATTTGACGCAGACAGACTGCCCGATGTCTAACTGATGTCGCCAGCTGAGGCAGCCACTAAATGATGAGAACACAGCAGTAAAACACATCCAAGAAGGAAGAAAACAGGTGGTTGATGATGTGGCAGCTGGGCAGCCTGCTCCAGCAGCAATAGCAGCAATAGCAGCCCGTCTACACTGCAGGAACCTCTCTAAATGCAGGTAATTGATGGGCAGCAGTTTGCTGAAGAAAACTTCCACTGATGAATATGTCCTCCACATAGGTAGCAGACTGAGATGTGACCAGCAGCAAAAGTAGCACCCCTTCTAATATTTATTTATCTTATATTGCAAATGGAAGGAGTTCAATTGAGATCCTTTTACCTCCTCCACTAATCCAAGTGCCTCTTATTGTTAAAATTGACCAACAAGCCTCCAAACCAATTTGCCCCTTGGTTTGTTTGGGGATTGGCATTAGCTGGCTGCCCTCTTGAATTTCTCTAAAATTTCCCACTTTCAGCTATCAAAATTCAAGTCGTAGGACCTCAATAGTGAGCACACATCTCAAGACGGCTGTCAAAACCCTAATATTTGCTGTAAATTAGGGTTTACAACAGAGATTGACTGAAATTCCTTCCTTTGACAGCTCAAATTATTGGAAAATGCTAAGATAACTTGTGAGATAGCTGGGGATGAGAGAGAATGTTGTAGAGAGAAATTTCAAAGTTTCTTCGCAAGAAATGTTGAAAAGCTACTATTGCCTTGCTCAAACAGCGATGGAAACTATCAGCTACAACTTGGGACCACCAGAAAAACCTATTGCCCCCTCCTACATACTGTCATCTACGACAGAAGGACCTTGTGCTGCTGTCACCTGCACCTGGAAGGCTCCAAACCGCTATCACACGCTACAGAATTAATCCCTTGTGGCTACAAATCACATCAACCACCTCTCATTGCTCTCTAACAACCTCCTCCTCTCTCACAATGGTTGGAATGGACTTCCACCAGCCCCTAAAAACGTTTTTCACACTTGCATGGGCAAGTATAGCCGAGTGTCAATCTTCTAATCTGATTTTCCAACATTATCTAGCTTGTTAAGTTAACTTTCAGAATATTAATTTTGAAAATTAATTTAATAATTATTCTAGTGCTCAAAAACTTAATTTCACCAACCAATAATTAAATTGGCTACGCCAATTTGTCTTTCAAGTATCCCTACGTAGTTATTGACCCTTAGACTAGCATTAATTGATTAATTAATTAATGCCCAGTCTTTAATGTCACCACCACTAACATCAGTGGTGGCAAATAAATTGGTCTAGGCCCAAATCTAACATCGGGTACCACCTAGTACCTATCAAGCATAACTTATTACAATTTTTGCCTTTGACACCAACTGATATCTTGAGATCCTAGGTTCCACACTATGAAATAATTGACTTGCACCTCACATGTGCAAGTCACATTAGTACATTTGATTAACTTTTACCGGGCCAAACAACCAAGCCAAATAGCTTCTTTCGAAGCATCAGTGGTTAAAATTTATTCAGCATCAATGGTAGAGAATACTACTATCTTTTGCAATCTAGAGCACCATGAAACTTCCCAACCAATCAAGGTGAAAATTTACCTGCTAGTAAACTTACAAGTATCCAAGTCACTTGTCATGTATACATTACAATATCCTTGAACATTTAATGTACCCTTTCCATTGCATATACACCTTCTGTATGTGCCCTTAACATACCGGAAGATGCATTTCACTGCTTTCCAATGCACTTTGCCAAAGTTTGATATAAATCTACTCAAGACTCCTACTGCATGAGCAATATCATATCTAGTGGCAACCATAGCATATATGAGTGACCCACAAGCTGAAGCATAGGAAACATCCTTCATTATACTAGTTGCCTTATCATCTTTTGGGCAATTTGCTTTGCTAAGCTTAGTGTACGGTGGTAACCGTACACCAAGAGGCTTAGCATCAGCCATAGAAAACCTATCAAGTACTTTGCTAATGTACTTTTCTCCTGAGAGAAATAAAAGCTCCTCTCTCTCTCTCTCTCTCTCTCTCATTACAAGCATGCCCAAAATGTGTTCAGGTGCACCCAAATCCTTCATGGAGAAGGCTGAATTCAGCTGTCTTTTCAATGCATTAACCTAGCTCCTAAGCTTACTAGCAATAAGCATATCATCCACATAAAGCACAAGAATAATAAGGCTTCCATCATCAGCCTTCCTTGTATATAACGAGTGATCTGCATTGCTTCTCTTGAAGCCATATGAAAGCATGAAGGCGTCAAATTTCTCATACCACTGTCTGGGAGTCTGCTTTAGACCATACAAGCTTCTCTTAAGCCTACACACCAAATGACCCTTTCCTGGCATAACAAAGCCTTCTGGCTGCTTCATGTACAACTCTTCTTCTAAATCACCATGCCGGAATGCAATTCTAACATCCATCTAATCAAGCTCCAAATCCATAGATGCTACAGCCTACAATGGCAAATAATACACGAAGAGTGGTCGTCTTGACAACAAGTGAAAACACTTCCTAAAAGTCAATCCCCTCTTTTTGTGTATAACTCCTTAGCCATAAGCCTAGCTTTGTATTTGGGCTTGCCATGCTAGACCTGCATTTATTGCTACCATCTTCACCAACACTATAAGAGCCATTGGTGGACTACTGCTGCATTTCAAGATCCATCTTAAGTATGACACACTCCAACACCTCTACCCCAATCCTAGAGACATGAGGGTTCAAGGTCCCCTTGATTGTATCTTTTATATTCTCTAGCCCATTCATTCTCATTCAGCATTCTACAGATTGTCCACATGTTGTCGTACACTTTGGCTTTTCTACAAACTACTATTTCTTTCCATGGTAAGCATCTCATTCACAAGCACTCAATTTTTTTCAAGTTAATGCATTTACTTATATCAAAAAGAATTAACAACTAATAATTTAACATCATTTTTATTGATGGAGCATACTAAAATTTAGGCTCTGATACCACATGAAATGTACTTGACCCTAAAGCATAGGGAGGGTAGTTTGGTAGTCATCTAGGGATCTGATCCTAGCCATCACCATCCATGCTACTTACGAGCACACAGACTTAGGTAACTAGGTGTTTCCTAGGTCTACCTCGCAAGCAAAGAGTCCAGCCTCATCCACTAGGATCAACTTGCACATTCCTAAAGACATGCCTATAATCTCTAGCAGCAGTCAAGCATCAAGCTTTGACAATCACTGTTATGCGAGCCGTCAAAGACTCAAGGCAGGTAAGCTCATAGGAAGGAGTTGCTAGACCATGAAATCAAGATGATGGCTTGGGATTCGAAATGCAAGGGATAGGCCAATTGATGGAGAAGGGAACACTTGAAAAAGAGGAGCGTAAACAATTGAGAATGATTTGAGTAGGAGCAAGTGATGCCCACAATGTGTCCTTCTAGAAAGGTTTTTTGGGATTTACCTTCTAGGTACTAACAAATCCTTTTAAATAAATAATTGCTTTTTGAGGCTGTTCTAAATTGAGAAAATTAGGCATTAATGCACAATAATTTTGTGTTAATGCATGCCTTAATTTTGGTGGCTCAACAATGAATAAAGGCTTAACATTCCATTTAATTCACATGCATTAATGGCTAGTCCTGAGCCACCAAAATTAAGACGTGCATAAACACAAGAATCTCATGCATTGTTGCTTGATTTCTCCATGTAAACTGCTCCAACAAGCAATCATTTATTAAAAACCACTCTACTTTGGATAGCAAAACAAATGCCCAACTTCAATCATCAATGCTACACCCCCAAGCCATCATCCACCAACTCCTCCAACTACCCTCACCCCTTAGGAGCTACCACCCTACTTTATCAATCGTTGTCATCATTTTAGGAGCTATCACCCTGCCCAAGTGGTCATTGCCAGCTGCCTAAAGGTTCACCACTCTTGCTAATGGTTGTGTATTGCTATCGCCAACTTGCCCCAGCTACTACCCAAACTTTGTTAGAATGCGGGATCTAGAGCATGACATAACCGGAAGCTATGGAGGATGGAAGGAGAAGTGTAGACTCATGATGGAATGACACTGTTTGTTACACAAGTGAATTAGGTTCCAAGATTGAGACTTGGACTCATAAACACAATCTTGTGTATGTGGACAATGACATTGACACTTTACTTAAATGAAAAGAGTACTATCATTGCATTAAGAAAGGAAGCAAGTACAATGCTTTATAGGAAAGTAGGAAACTGCAGTAGGCACCATTGTGCATATGGGATAAGTCACCCTGCATGTCCTTGACCCTGAGAATCCATACAAAGAGGCTGTTTGAGTGTGATTGCTGATTCTCAACACCCCTCCTCAATCACAACTAGGACAGGCACAAAGTGTGTAGAGGCTGTAATGAGAACCACCTGCAAAGTGTGGGCATACCACAGACATGGCAAAACACCAGAGGCTGTCGCAGAAAAAGCTAAGTGTGGGTACCATAAACATGGTGGACATCCAGAGGCTGTAACAGGGGCCTCACAAAGTGTACAGGGACTGTAATGCCAAGTTACATAAGGAGTTTACATAGCTTATGGCAGGAAGCATTAGGGCAAGGAAAAATACAAGGCTATTAAAACAGTCTATCAGAATTATGAGAGTACAAGGACTGATGAGTCTTGTCCTTCCGATCCTGGTGGTCTTCATCTTCATCTTCTTCTTCCTTTGCTTCATTTTCTTCTTCTTCTTTGACTGCGACTAGATAGGCCTTTTGGGATCTCTTTCTTGCGTGGCAGAACTTCTCGGTGTGTCCGGTCCTTTTGCAGAAGTCACAAAAGAGCTGATCTTTCTTGCCTTTGTACCTGTTGCCAACATATAATGCATGCTCATCTCTAGAGGTACTTGGTTCTTCTTTAGTTTTTAGCTTCTTTTCTTCTTCTAACAGTGATGCCTGGATATCAACAAGTTCAGGATTTGGCATGTTGATTAAAGTTGTTGATACGTTATTATATTCAGGAGGCAAGCTCTTAAGTAGAACACCGATGCAAACATCTTCATCCATTTTAATGTTGATTCCTGCAAGTTGAGTTAGGAGTCCTTCCATGTAATTAAGATGTGTGGCAAGTGATGTGCTGGACTTCATTTCAAGCCTGAAGAATTCAATTAGGAGACCATACTTTGATGATTTAGATTGTGCACCGAACAGGGTGTCAAGTCTTTTCCATGTATCCTGTGAGGTCTCACAGTTATCCACGTGATGGATATAATTGTCATCTAGCTCCAATTTGATAATGGCCTGGGCTCTGTCATCATTCTTTTGCCAAGTAGTTGCAAGGTCCGCATCCTGAGGTTTCTTCTCTTTGCCATTTGTAATGGCCCAGAGACCCTTCTTCATCAGGATGAGCTTGATGCGGGTTTGCCAAGTGTGGAATCCGACTCCTTTGAATCGAGCATTTGGCGAGTCTTTGCCCATGTTAGATTTACGGAAACAGTAGCAAATCAACTTCAGACTTTATTAGATTTGAGCAACAGAAGAATTGATTGAGAGACACAACTGCTAAAAAGCACTAACTGAGTGTCAATGAATACCAAATCTGCAAAAGTCTTTTACTCCAAGTGATCTTCCCCTTCTTGATTTGATGCTGATGTCTTCAGATCTGAGTGAAATCAGTAAGAGTGTTGTACTCAAGTGTATCAAAGGATACAAGAAAAATAGTGTCAAATAACACTTGATAAGTATCAATAGATACTGTTCTTGACGAGCCTGATGTTGATGCTGGATCTTCTTGGACCTTCTTCTTGTTGATTTTGATGTTTTGATTTTTAGCTAAAGGCTGAGTTTTGGAGTAGATAAGTGTAGCAAAACCTTCAGTTGAGTGAGAAGTAAGAGTTGGAAGAGGAGCTTGATGTGGTTGTTGCTTGAGCTACTTGATTTCTTCAACTCTATCAAATCTTCCAAGCACAAATCTTCCTTGATGATTTGATGGGACAGTTGATCAGTTCAAAGTGGCAAGGGTTTTGCTGACTCCAGAGAAGTGAGAAATTCAAGTGAAATGAAAGCTTGAAGTAGAAAAGCTATGGCTTCCCTTTAGGGTTTGCAGGATGCAGCCTGGTTTTTCAGCTCGTGCAGCTCGTGGTCGTAACCATTTTGCATAATACTTGATGAGAAGCAAGCCTATGGGGTAAGCTTCAAAAGCCCTAAGGCCGCAGGGTACATCGCGCAGCGCAGAGGGAGAATCAGACGTACGACCAGGCAGAGGCGCAGATCTGACAGAGATCTCGAATTCACACAATGCTGCTTTCTGATGCGCACGATGTTGAGCTGCGATGTGATAGGAAGCTGCGCCACGAGTAGATGAACGTTTTTCTAGAAGGAATCGTGGGATGAAACGGCTTGTAGTGTGAGATCCAGGGGCTCAATCAGAGCTATGTGCTGTTTGGCTATGGCTGCCACAAGTTTGGCTGAAGATGAAGTTGAGAAAAGAAGTCATACACTGAGCTGAACTGGATAGAGATTGAGGGAGCAGAGAGAGGACCTGAAACATGCTAAGCCATGCTCAGCTGAGCTCTGATACCATGTTAGAATGCGGGATCTAGAGCATGACATAACCGGAAGCTATGGAGGATGGAAGGAGAAGTGTAGACTCATGATGGAATGACACTGTTTGTTACACAAGTGAATTAGGTTCCAAGATTGAGACTTGGACTCATAAACACAATCTTGTGTATGTGGACAATGACATTGACACTTTACTTAAATGAAAAGAGTACTATCATTGCATTAAGAAAGGAAGCAAGTACAATGCTTTATAGGAAAGTAGGAAACTGCAGTAGGCACCATTGTGCATATGGGATAAGTCACCCTGCATGTCCTTGACCCTGAGAATCCATACAAAGAGGCTGTTTGAGTGTGATTGCTGATTCTCAACACCCCTCCTCAATCACAACTAGGACAGGCACAAAGTGTGTAGAGGCTGTAATGAGAACCACCTGCAAAGTGTGGGCATACCACAGACATGGCAAAACACCAGAGGCTGTCGCAGAAAAAGCTAAGTGTGGGTACCATAAACATGGTGGACATCCAGAGGCTGTAACAGGGGCCTCACAAAGTGTACAGGGACTGTAATGCCAAGTTACATAAGGAGTTTACATAGCTTATGGCAGGAAGCATTAGGGCAAGGAAAAATACAAGGCTATTAAAACAGTCTATCAGAATTATGAGAGTACAAGGACTGATGAGTCTTGTCCTTCCGATCCTGGTGGTCTTCATCTTCATCTTCTTCTTCCTTTGCTTCATTTTCTTCTTCTTCTTTGACTGCGACTAGATAGGCCTTTTGGGATCTCTTTCTTGCGTGGCAGAACTTCTCGGTGTGTCCGGTCCTTTTGCAGAAGTCACAAAAGAGCTGATCTTTCTTGCCTTTGTACCTGTTGCCAACATATAATGCATGCTCATCTCTAGAGGTACTTGGTTCTTCTTTAGTTTTTAGCTTCTTTTCTTCTTCTAACAGTGATGCCTGGATATCAACAAGTTCAGGATTTGGCATGTTGATTAAAGTTGTTGATACGTTATTATATTCAGGAGGCAAGCTCTTAAGTAGAACACCGATGCAAACATCTTCATCCATTTTAATGTTGATTCCTGCAAGTTGAGTTAGGAGTCCTTCCATGTAATTAAGATGTGTGGCAAGTGATGTGCTGGACTTCATTTCAAGCCTGAAGAATTCAATTAGGAGACCATACTTTGATGATTTAGATTGTGCACCGAACAGGGTGTCAAGTCTTTTCCATGTATCCTGTGAGGTCTCACAGTTATCCACGTGATGGATATAATTGTCATCTAGCTCCAATTTGATAATGGCCTGGGCTCTGTCATCATTCTTTTGCCAAGTAGTTGCAAGGTCCGCATCCTGAGGTTTCTTCTCTTTGCCATTTGTAATGGCCCAGAGACCCTTCTTCATCAGGATGAGCTTGATGCGGGTTTGCCAAGTGTGGAATCCGACTCCTTTGAATCGAGCATTTGGCGAGTCTTTGCCCATGTTAGATTTACGGAAACAGTAGCAAATCAACTTCAGACTTTATTAGATTTGAGCAACAGAAGAATTGATTGAGAGACACAACTGCTAAAAAGCACTAACTGAGTGTCAATGAATACCAAATCTGCAAAAGTCTTTTACTCCAAGTGATCTTCCCCTTCTTGATTTGATGCTGATGTCTTCAGATCTGAGTGAAATCAGTAAGAGTGTTGTACTCAAGTGTATCAAAGGATACAAGAAAAATAGTGTCAAATAACACTTGATAAGTATCAATAGATACTGTTCTTGACGAGCCTGATGTTGATGCTGGATCTTCTTGGACCTTCTTCTTGTTGATTTTGATGTTTTGATTTTTAGCTAAAGGCTGAGTTTTGGAGTAGATAAGTGTAGCAAAACCTTCAGTTGAGTGAGAAGTAAGAGTTGGAAGAGGAGCTTGATGTGGTTGTTGCTTGAGCTACTTGATTTCTTCAACTCTATCAAATCTTCCAAGCACAAATCTTCCTTGATGATTTGATGGGACAGTTGATCAGTTCAAAGTGGCAAGGGTTTTGCTGACTCCAGAGAAGTGAGAAATTCAAGTGAAATGAAAGCTTGAAGTAGAAAAGCTATGGCTTCCCTTTAGGGTTTGCAGGATGCAGCCTGGTTTTTCAGCTCGTGCAGCTCGTGGTCGTAACCATTTTGCATAATACTTGATGAGAAGCAAGCCTATGGGGTAAGCTTCAAAAGCCCTAAGGCCGCAGGGTACATCGCGCAGCGCAGAGGGAGAATCAGACGTACGACCAGGCAGAGGCGCAGATCTGACAGAGATCTCGAATTCACACAATGCTGCTTTCTGATGCGCACGATGTTGAGCTGCGATGTGATAGGAAGCTGCGCCACGAGTAGATGAACGTTTTTCTAGAAGGAATCGTGGGATGAAACGGCTTGTAGTGTGAGATCCAGGGGCTCAATCAGAGCTATGTGCTGTTTGGCTATGGCTGCCACAAGTTTGGCTGAAGATGAAGTTGAGAAAAGAAGTCATACACTGAGCTGAACTGGATAGAGATTGAGGGAGCAGAGAGAGGACCTGAAACATGCTAAGCCATGCTCAGCTGAGCTCTGATACCATGTTAGAATGCGGGATCTAGAGCATGACATAACCGGAAGCTATGGAGGATGGAAGGAGAAGTGTAGACTCATGATGGAATGACACTGTTTGTTACACAAGTGAATTAGGTTCCAAGATTGAGACTTGGACTCATAAACACAATCTTGTGTATGTGGACAATGACATTGACACTTTACTTAAATGAAAAGAGTACTATCATTGCATTAAGAAAGGAAGCAAGTACAATGCTTTATAGGAAAGTAGGAAACTGCAGTAGGCACCATTGTGCATATGGGATAAGTCACCCTGCATGTCCTTGACCCTGAGAATCCATACAAAGAGGCTGTTTGAGTGTGATTGCTGATTCTCAACAAACTTTTGGGGGCCCAACTAAACTATCTACTACTCCGCCCCAGCCCTATCATCATCAATTGCCCCTGTCCCCATCATCTATGGAGTTGTATTGTGCTGTTCCAACTACATTTCATCCAAGAGGCCAGCCCGCATCATCATCATTTTCCTCATCATTGATGGTCCATGAAGTTGCACTTTGGCATGCATCACCTATGCTGCCCAAAGTCCCTCAGAAACATCTTGCTAATTCCAAATTGTGTTTTGCTCCTTGCACCACTATCCACATCATCATCAACCACGATGGATTCCAACTAATGCACTTTGGAATCCACCCCAAGCACAACACTCTTGAAGCTGATCTCAATATGGGATGTTAAGAAACCCATTCATTGACTGCATTTCTTTTCATTGATTCATTCTAGCTTCACATTTACAGCCCCAAAAAGGGCTAGGTGCCCACATTTTGGGTCACCGCTCAAGACTAACTATGCCTGTTAATAAGACACTGACTCCCTTCATTGCTAACATTCATCCACATTCATTCTCTCAACATCTCATTCCTTTCATCTCTCCTTAGCCTCTTCGTCGCCCTTCACACCCCAAGCAATGAGGACATTATAGTTCATGGATCTTCTTCCCTACTCCCACGCACCCTATCTCCACTCCATCACGTTGCATTTTGGGGCAAATCAGGTCGCCCACCTATCCACTCTTCCCTGTATGGCTGGCTACCATCATCTCCTTGGTGGCGACTGCTTCTTTCTAAAATGCAACCAATTTGTGGGTTGTTTCTATGTTTTGCTACACAACTCATTTCTGACAATGTTCACAGCTCTTGGACACTAGGCATATCTTTGTTTTGCTACACGCCATCATCTTGGAGTTGTGTTTCAGCCTACTGCAACCTGCCCTGCTGTCCTACATCAATTAGAGCTAGTGGTTGCTAGTGATCTTCTCTCTCCTCTCCGATGAGCACATGAGGACTACGTTTTGCTCCCTCTATAGCTGTCCATCACCATTCAGCATTTACCTTTAATGCTCTTCTACTCGGAGGACTACACTCCACTCCCTTGACTGTGCAAATTCCCTGTAGGTGGTAACACCTAATCAGCTACGACAGTGCAGTCACCTTCTAGCTTTTGCTCCATTGTATCAGCATGATTCAATGTTCAATATTCATCATCTTCTTCTTTTGAGTTTTCAAGATTTCTTCTCTTGGTGTTTCCCGAAATCTGTGTTTCTCCTTGCAAACCCTACTGTCTCTCTAATATGGTATGAGTGCATACTGTCTCATCACTTTCCCTAACATGGTATCACAGCATACCTTTTTTTGACATGGTATCAAAGCATATCATCACGGTTTCTTGACATGGTATCAAAGCAAAGGTGCTCATAGAGCTAAAAGATCCTCTTCATCAAACAAGGCAAACAAAGGTTGCAAGTTCAGCATCACATTCAAACTTTCCCTTATTTTCATTGCATCATCGAAAGGTACCCTTATCTTTTTCTCCCTCCCACACCCTCCCTTTTATCAAGTTGTTGCACCAATGTATTCTTGAATACCTTGAATCCAAGAAGAATAGGACAAGCTTATACATATCATGATTGAACCCATCAATCCTTTTGTCCTACTATCTCTTCCCAAAATCACTTTGATCTTGCACCAATAAGATCATGCACTACAATGAGTTTGCATCCATACAAATCTAGATTATAAAATGTCTTGAATGTCCTATGCATAGATAACAACAAAGAAGGCATGTTAAAGAACTATGCCTTAAATGCATTACAGGGAAAGGTGATCTTTTGCATGACAATATCCAAAATACTTGTCCTCTCTTTCACTTCAACATTTGTATTCTAACATACATTTAAGCCCACCATCTAGATTGCCTGCCAATTTGTAGGACCACTTAGTGGTAATGCAAAAGACAAGTCACATAGCTCAAATATCACATTCTACTAGATGTTATCAATGTTTGATACTACGAGGCATCTTCCACAACATCCGCAACTAGCCTATCTCTTCTCTCTTAATGAAAACAGTAAGCTTGAATCAATATTTGAAAAACTATGGCAACAAAAAACACTGGATAGCACTTAAGAGTGGCCCCATTGAATAATCAAACCAGCTTCTACTTGAAGTTCAATTGATAATGAGGATCCTCATCCTACTTATCAATTGAATTAATGTTACGATCATGTTCCACTACTCTCTCTCAAACATGAGGAATATCCTCGATCGAGCATTTCACTACCTTCAAAGGTCTATCAAGTTGACCTTTCATGATCAAACAACTCCCTTGAATGTAACTTTGTTCAGTAAACTTCCAAGAATACTCTAGTAGAACCAATATTTTAGCCATCAAGCTTTTGTGTGCCTCTTTAAATGTCTATTCAACCTAATGTTGCTCCCACTCGTGCATCAAACTGCCAACCAGCCAATTGACCTTATCACTATCACAAGGTTCAACGAAAGTGAGACCCATGCAAATCTATCACTGCCACCAGAAAATATTTCAGTAGATCCCAGAGACCACATCTGAACACAACGCCAAGGAACTCACATGCCTGGTACAGTACATCTCAGATTGAGCACCATACTTTTTAGGACAAAGGCAGGAATAATGATCCTAAACAGGTCACTGCAGGAGTAACCCCGTACTTCATATGCCTCAATAAAGGCAATCTCCAGTGTCAAGATGCCTAGCATCCTTGCCCAGCCCCAACAAGTAATGATGACCAGATTTCCAATGCAAGCATGTCTGTACAAATGAATCAATTTTGATGCTTACATGCAGCTCACCCAAGTAATTAAATTAAATCTGTACATGAAACCTGACAGGGCAAGGCAAGAGATCAAACAGTAATGTTTCTGACAGCAGATTCAGATGCTCACCTTCAATGCATCCACACCAATCTGCAAAGACTCGAGTCTCTGAAGTGCATCAATTACAACACTTTCCGACTGCAAGCACAAAGCAAGCTCTACTTAGTTCTTTATCTTGTGCACTCTGTGCAAATTACAAGCAGGATAGAGTGTGCATGAGTCTTCTGGAACAAGCTTAGAAGATTTCAGTAAACAGGCACTCCCTGATCAAGGAGAAAAAGTAGCCAACCTCCTGACTAATAGTTACCGAGCAATTAAATCTAAAACTTGCTTTCATAGACAATGCAATGGCTGCAGGAGACAGACCTGATCAGAATTAAGAAGAGTGTCCCTAATGCTGCTGACCTCCTGTGTGATGAGAGCTTCCTTGTTTAAATTATTGTGAAGAGGCTCAGCTTCACTGTACTCACTGTGTAGCGAGGGCTTTGATGGATGCTCTGTCCCATGTTCATCATCCCTAATGTCATCTGTGTCTGTGCGTGTAATGGCATTGGTGATTACTGATCCACTGAGCCGTGTGGCACCAGTCTCCCCATTACCTGCTTGTACCGACCTGCGAGCAAAGAGTGTCTCTGCAATGTCGCATCTTCTCTGTTTGAACTCTTGAGGGTAATCCGTTGCTGCAAGGACGATGGCTTGTTCAATGATGGTCCACAGGTCCTCTCCTGCCCGACCGAAGAACGACCGCCAGCGGTCCATTATTGAAGCTCGAAATCAAAGCAAAAACTGTCGCTGCTCAAGGCGCAGCCATGCGAGGGCCGAGAGAGCTTGCAGAAGAGCTTAATGTGAGAGACAAAAGGCAAGCACGAGCTATCCGTGTTGGTTCTGCTTACTTTCTGGCTAGATTATTCTCATACCATACGTTTGTCTTGCCATAGGCAAGGCTGAAGAAAGCGTCTAATCCAGGACATGCAGTAGGAAAATGGCTCGCTTGTTACAATCGATGAAGCGATGAAGCTCGATGATTGACTGCTGATGGATTGACCTTCCTGCGCAATCTGCGAGGCGAAGAGAGGGCTGTGACTGCATGTGAGGGTACTCGGCGTGAGGGGATGGGCGGGGAGGGAGATGGGGGGCGCGGGGCGGCGCTCGTGGGGGGAGGGAGGGGGGCGGGGGGAAACTCTGTGTGTGTGTGTGTGTGTTTCGTGAGAGTGAGAGAATCGGAGGCGGAGGAAAGGGCGAAATGATCGATGGAAGCGACTTTCAAGCCATGATTTGTTGAAGCTTTGACCTGGCACTACAAGAACGCGTGTGATGATGGCCCATGGCGATGGAGGGGGGGTACTATCTCGCAGGGGGAATGGGAAGCGTTGAAGATGGAGCGTTACAATTCAACCTCAGGAGTGACGCAAAAGAACTCGCATAGACAGGCAGACAGAGAGAGAGAGAGAGAGAGAGAGAGAGAGAGAGAGAGAAAGAGAGAGAGAGACTCGGAGAGCGAAAGCGAGGGGCGTTGGGGGGGCACGCGGAACCCTCGATGAGATTAGAGAGGTCGGAGAGACACAGAGAGAGAGAGAGAGAGAGAGAGAGAGCCTGATTGACCACAACAGACAAGGACGACTCAGGATGGATGATGATGTATGTATGTCCACGATGTACGATGCATGATGTGTTAACATTATCAATTTTGTGGGAAGGTGGGGATTCTTTCACCATGTATATAAGCCATCATATCATTAGGTGTATCATTTAAGTGGGTGGAAAGGAAAAGGATTTTTATCATGAGAACTTCCCCCTCCTCGAATTTCTCTAATCCATTAAGGGCCCCCTTGACTATTGCATGTCACACAAGGCAAACCCACCCCCTCGCGCCCATAGACCTTAGGCAAGTCGAGTCAATTGCTATGATAGGATTTCTCGATGGATTATTGGCTACAAAAGGAGCTAGTTTTTGCTCAAGTTCAAGAGAAGTGTGAGGGGAGCAAGATGTTGCACCAGAGACTAAGTGATCGGTCTTGAGTCTCTTCGCCTTCTTGTACACATTTTTCCTATCTAAGAGCCACATCGCACCTAGTGAGAAGGGGGCTAACCTTGAGCCACTCAACCATACATTTGACAAAGAAAAAGAACCAAACGTTTTATTTAGCTCGGTATGGCTAAGTGGGGGAAAGCTTTGAAGAGAGGACAAAGGCTCATACATTTAGTTTGTTAGACCACCATTTATGGTTGGTTGATGACTAATGGAAGATTTCGATTGACCAATAAAATGCCTTACCCCTATGAGCATGGCATTAAAACTTTGTTTTCTATAAGGGTTTGTGGAGGGTGTCAAGGGGTATGAAAATCCCACTCCCCCATTGCCATTGGGTGTGACTATGTGGGCATTGGAAGTGGGATTGCTCACCCCCACTGTCACCAAGTGCAACCTACCCCTGATGTATATGTTTTGAGTTTTGCAACCTTTTAAAAATATTACACTTGTTGTATTTTTCGGGTGCCGCATCATCCATCCCTTGTTGGGAAGCATTGCATACAACCTTTGCTCATTATTTTGTGAGGTTATTGGATCCTAATTGAGGGAATTTGAGGTATATTGCTTCAGTTGAGATAGTAAATGTGAAAATCCTCGCTTTCATTAATTGCAATACAAAGCATGTCTAAAGGCACGCAATATTCAAAGACTGTAAAATTTTGTGGCCTCTGGAAGTCAAATTTTCCTCTTTTCATTAGAGATTCAATCTCTAGATCTTTGTGCTTCTTATGCTACTAGATCGCATGAGACCATTGATTGCATCTTTCTTTGCATCATCTTAGGCTTTCTAACCTTCACAATTACGCATAATGTTTTTTTCCTTACATGGCAAATGAGCATGTATTGCCATGCTTTTCACTCCTGTTACATGTGTCAATAAGTAAAAGTCACCTCATAGTTGACCCCCTTATCTTACACAATCTCCTTAATAAGATTACAATTGTTTGTTAGACTAAGGAAAGGCTTTCCCACTTCCAATCCCAACAGCAAAATGGACCCCTAAAGATGGTTCCTTGCCCAACAAAAGCCTCAAAATATTTTAATGTCAACCAATCCATAGGTTTCACTTTCATAATTGGGGATGTCCTACAATAGAAACTCTAGTTCCTCAATACTCCCTTGCAACTCTACTATATTATGCCTTGAAGTCAAAACAATGTAGCTAAACCCTGTGATTAGATATTTGCGCTTTGATTTAATTCAAGTTGTGTGCATATAGAAGTCTAGGATGATGTTACAATAGAGCATACTGAAAGGCATTGCATTTTGACTTGCCCCATGGCTTAAGACAGCTTGAGGAGAGCACTTGGATTGGTATAAACCATAATGCTCATATTATTGTTGCGATGTAATAGTATGGGTTATTGACAAAGGGCTAAGTTGTAGATATGATAACTTCTAGAGGGGAATATAGCTAATGAGATATCAAATCATCATAGTAGAGGGCCATCATCACTCCAAAGTTTTCTCACATAGAGTGGATTGGTAGTCATTGTCACAAATGGTACCTCATTTGCAACATTATAACTTGTAATTCCAGACAATAAGACCTCAATAGTCTATAAAGCAATAGTACACTATTGCTTCACAAACCCTTACTTACATATGGACAAAGATCTTCGTACTTTTAAAGGTGGACAAAAAAGACTACCTTGTGGTTCAAATCACACGAGCAAAATGTGAGAGGCCTAATTGAATACCGGAGAGTTCACTTTGAAATTCTACATAGTATGGTATTAAAAGATACTTGTGATTGGTTGTTCTACTAGCCTTGCACTTGATTTTGATTTCTTCGCTTGAATAGAGAGCTAGGAGGATGCCCATCCCTTTTATGTGTCATATTTTGGAGTTTATGTTTAGTATTGTTAATGAAAGTAATGATTATCACTAGGGCAAGTTTTGATATTTCTTCTTTGTACACTAAGGTGAGCCACCTCTATTTTGCAATATTGGAACCCATCGACAAGAAAACTAAACCCAATCAAAAGATGAGGCCATTCCTACCTATAGTCTCAAATAGTTCTAAGCCTACTATACTCTAGACTCGCTCTATTTGGGAAAGTGTCCACACACCAATGAGTACCAACATTCACCACGTGATCCTAGCTCAAATAAATAAAGGCTACTAAGAATACAAGATTCACTCTACATGTTCATCACCAAACCATAGTATGAAATAAATATAAGCCTACTAAACTCTAGATTTACTCCATACTGAGAGAGTGTCCACTTAACCATGGTGCCAATGGTCATCTGATAATCGGAGACTTGCATGAACTTGAGCTATTTAATGTATGCCCCATGAACCCAATCTTATGTATGGCTTAGACCGCCCATCTAATGTATGTCCATTGTCCATCCTACCACAGTAGTCATTTTGCCCACCATACAACAATAGATTCTCCTAAACATTATTGGACTAGCATGTAGTGTATGTCCACTTGTCATCATAATACACTAGACGTCTTGCCCAACATGTAGTCTTGTCAACATCCACCATCTTTTTAAATGATTTACAAAAGAAGTCACCAACTAGTATGGGAACACACAATGGCCACTTTAGGGTATGACGCTTTTAGATCTCTTGACATGCAAGGTGTAGTTTGACTTGCCAACAAAGACCTCATGCCTTGTTCTTTGGTTCATCATCCCTCGTAGTAGCAACATTTTAGCACTACACTAGTTACAAGTGATGTATAGCCACCAAGTGCTTCCAACATTGCACAAAATATTATAAGATCTTCTACAACATTCATTTACAATTATGCTGGTATCTTGTTTCTTTTTCAAGACATTTGTTGCCATTTTGGTAGCATAACAATAGATTGGAACCTGAGGTTGGGAACTTGGCATCATGGTTGATGGGTGCAAGATTGGACGTTTCCAAAATCTACATCTTTATAGTGCATTGAATAAGACATGAGTTATCATACGAAAGATAACTCCATTGACTCCAACTAAAGTATGAAAATATCCAGACAAACCAATATGTATGCTTAGTTTTTCAGATACTTAACTTACTGATGCAACTTCTCAATTCACACTACATGACACTTAAATGCTTTTATCCGCAACATTTTCTTTCTAATCTAGATGGCTTAACTTGATATTCATATGTTTTCACAAATGCAAGATGGGTTATTTGTGTTAAAAAAGGCATCCTTATTGCAATGCTCATGAAATGTAAAATGAGAGCAAGCACAAGATAATATTTTTAAAGAAAGCTAAAATTGATAATATTGACAAACAGAGATAAACATGTAAGTGTCTACACTTCATGTAAGGATGTACTATGCACTAGCCACGTAAGGAATTCATGGAGATATTTCAAGGCCAAGGAACTAATCCAACCCTAATTGATGACTTCATCAACTAGGGACATGTGAAAAGGTTTTTTAGTAGTTAGACATTTGCATTAATTACTTTTTGGGATAAAATCCGCATTAATGTTTGTGAAAAAATCTAATATTTTGAGAATCCTATTCCAACTAGAGCAACTTTTACATTATTAGTGTGAAGAGGTATTGAACATGTATGCTTTGTTTTTAGGCAAGTGGTATGCAATGTACTTGAGCTTATGTTTGGGGTCCTTGTCTTCACAATCCTTCTAAATGCAACCTAGTTAATGCCTAGAAAGACACAATCTAATTTAGACCTAATTTTGAGTAGTAATTGCTTGAAGCCAGGCACTCACTCCCATGAAGTATAACTCTCTAGCATTCATCTCAATATGATAAATTGTTGATATCATATGCCATCTTAGGCCAAAATTCTAGGGCCATGAGTTTTTAATGAGGAAAGTCATCTCTTACTCACCATAGAATGTTTTAGGGGATGGGGAAAACAAAATGATTTCTTGGGTAAATTGTTAAAGGAACTCAATTGCTCGTCATCATGAAGTCAAGGTGTTAGGACAAGTTAAGATATTGGGTTATGAGTTCACTCTAGGATCCATTCTTGACCATCTCGAACAAGATCGCTATTTTTTGAGAAGGAAAAATATAATCCAAGGTGGTTATTTGATTCCAACTATCATCCAAGGTGGTTATTTGGCTTGAGCCTAAAGGATAACCAAATGTACAAAGGTGGAGGGTTCTAGCACGATCAAGCTCTAGTGTTCATTTGACTTGTGAGCTATCCCATCAAGGTTGCTCTCTTACAACCACTGTTGTCAAAAGGGGAAGCACCCCCTGCTGCACGGAGATGGAGGGTTCTATCACGGGCCAATCTCGAATGCAAGCTATCCGATTGATGCATAAGAACAACATGAGCATGGTTGCTCTCTTAGGGCTGCATGAGCACGGTTGCTCTCTTAGGGCTGCGACTCTCACAATGGGAGGCGCCCTCCTTATGGGCCCAACTTTCTTTAACTACAAAAGAACTGGCGCGCACTAATCGGTGCGGCATGTGAACATGGTTTCTGCGTTGTCGCTTGGATTGGCCACGTGCCATGCGGGTGGACTCCAGCACCCCGCGATCAGCATCGAGCCGCTGAGAACGGACACGTGTCGAGAATCCACGCGCCCACCTCGAATCCCGATCTCCCCTCCCGCGTCTGTCTCCAAAAAGCGTTGTCATCGCCGCCGCTCTTGGGGGGAGCGTTCACACGAGCTCAGGCCCCTACGCCTGGCCCACATTAAATCACATTTCACAAGAGGGTAGTCCGCCCGGACACAGCTCCCAACTTGTGGCCATTTCTTGCTATGCAGAGTAGGGCCATTGATACAGCTAATGCACTTACCATCTCTGTTGCACAAGCTTTTTGTGCAACTCTCTCTTAAGGAAGCCATTTATCACCAAATCAATCCCCATCACAAAATTCAGAGTTTTTGTGCAACTCTCTCTTAAGGAAGCCATTTATCACCAAATCAATCCCCATCACAAAATTCAGCTCACTCTGCATTAGACCCAAAAGTGCCCCATATCCTGCCATTCTTCTAACATTATGGTACATACATATGCAATTCCCTGATTCGTCAAAAGGTTGATATATTTTTTATCTGTTTTATTGAACATTTTGAAATCCATTGTGATTGTTTAAGGATTCCCTTTTACTAAGGCTCGCCCCCCTAGAATTGGCACACTTTTTAAAATGCAAAAAAGTAATATGGCAATATTTACTCCACATAGGTGAACCTGCTACAAGCAAAAAGACTGGAAAAGTCCCATGACAAATCACACTCAAGCAACTAGCCTTAGTTTCTTAGCTACAAGTCTATGACTAAGGACTTTAGACACTTTAGCCTACCAAGCAAGCCAAGGACTTCTTTCATAATAACATCTGATTCTTCCACCAAAACTCCATTACATTGTTTTCTTTTGTAAATTTTGCTACTCTTGAATCTCTATATGGTTTTAAGAATCACAACCCTAATAACTTGCAAGAATTTCCATCGCCAAAGCTACCTTGCTCCCCAAGGTAGCATCCTTGATTGAAATTTGATTGTTTACATTTTTTGCATGTACCAATGTTCTCACTTGTCTCCGTAAGGCATGAAACCTTGTACAATCTCAAAAAGACAAGGAACATCTTCCTCACCCTTCAACATAGACTGTAAACATGAACAATGCTGCATCTTGGCAAGCCATGATTTGAGAAGAAATCCAAATGTAATCACTCACCAAGCTACTAGATTTATCTTGTTTTATGGAGTGACTCTCAAAGCACCCTTTAGTCTATTCCTCCATGATTTAGGCATGTTGTTAGGGTATGTATTCTTCCCTTTCTTCTCCATTTTATGAGCTAAAGTGATATCTTTAGGTTCTAAGGTGCTTCCTCGCTTTGCATAAGATGAAAGGCTTAACACAAGCAATGATCATATGCTAAGAAAGAGCATCTCAATTAACGAATGGGGACGTTAGCGAATCCTCCTTCAATCTCACTAAGAATGCTACTGTCCAATCTACTTCTTTTCTAGTGTGGTTGAAAATATTGTCCACCTTCTCAACTGTCATTTAAACAAGCTTAGAGTCATCCTTGATGTGTATTCATCTGCAAAATTGTTTCTCATCTTTTAGAGTGACTTGATGTCTTGACTAAAGCACATTAAGAGCTCCATAAAAGCTTCCTCAATCATCCCAATCAATTTTTTTAGAGAGGTATCCCCCATATCATAACAAGATCCCTTAAATAAACAACCTTCTCGTTACAAAGATCACCAAGCTTGAATGAACATTGAAATAGGCTCAAAGAGATGTATCTTAGCCTTGATGCATTTTGCAATATCCCATGAGAAAGGTTTGGGAACATCGCCTTGCAGGAGGGTTACAACCACTATAAAGTGATGCAAAAGGATTAACCATTGTTAACCCCAATTTCTTCTCAACCAAGACCCGCTAAGTCTATCAACTTTATAGTTCATGATTTCTAACCCAAGTCCTCCATTGGCTTTGGAGGTCTTGATTAACAATCACAAAATTGAGGGGGAGATCTTCTTTTCCAAGAAAGGAGAGATTTTGAGGTTTAGCCAACATTGTTCTCTCCTAGGTAATCTGCTATACAAGGAATCATGACTAGGCTTCTAGTAACGTTCATGCTTCATTTCAGTTCATCAAGACCATCAACTATTTGTGACCAAATAAGAATAAAAGCTACCAATGGGGAATGTCGAGATTGCATCCATGCACTCTCATCTAAGCATGCTAACTTGGGAAAGTTATTGCAAAGTAAGAAAGTGATTGATGTTCTGGTGACAAAGTAGTATAAGGGGATCTTTCTCCTATAACAATAAGGTTTGATATTGGATTAGACAATGTGACTTGTATAGACCTAACAGAGGGAAAAATAAAGGAAATTTGAGAAATGTAGAAAATATGATGCGAAAGGAATAGGAAAAATGTAGTAGCAATAGAGGAAGTTAGGCTTTCAAGTGGAGTTTTGTTGATGCAAATGAAGAAAATACATGTTCTTTGATAGATGGGGAGAAAAGAAGATGAGAACTCTTGTGCCTCTCTATACCCTAAGCTTTGGACAAAGTTTGGTTACAATTTTGACTCCCTCTACTTCACGTTATCTCAGTTGCATGTGAGTTGGCCACTAACAATATTATGATTATTGAAGGTGCATGCCAACTTCAAGTGACAAAGGAGCAAAGTAGGACCTAGAAGAGCAAGCCATCGACAACATTGGAAGTTGTAGGATACTACAATCGAGTGGTTTCCAACCCAAGTCCTCCATTGACTTTAGATGATGTGATTGACTCCTAAGAAGGAGCGAGAAATCTTCTTTTTCCCAATTGACCATAACAAATCCCTAAGATCGTATTCGAACTTTGTCTACATAATAGTACTAAAAATGTAAATTGCTAAAAACCATAATTGAGGAGAGAATGTTATTTATAACCACCATTTTGCTAGCCAAACTCAAAGGTAGTTTGGAACGCTTCTTTAGCTTACCAAAAAGCTAGTAAGATCTTTGTTTCACTGTGTAACATCCAAGCCTAGTGGTCATATGAGGATCTAAATGCCTCTCCAACCTTAATCACTTGAGCTTAAGCTCCTCCAACCAAGTGACATTGTTCATTATATAGTCAATAAGTAGGATCTCAATCTTCCTAATACTCATTGTAGAGCTTGAAACTTGAGCAAAGTGAGTATAAACTTCCAATATGGCCACAAGAGAATCTACCTTTGCTTTCATTGAATTGAAGTTACTAGCTACAAATGTCTACCCAAAGAAGACCCATCCATCAGGGATGTAAAGACCCCTTAAAGTTCCTACCCATTACCTTGTATTCCAAATCCTTGAGTAGTGGATCAATTTCTAATGCAAATAGTATATGCCATTAAAGTCTAAATCAATTTGTTGGCAAGCCATTAACAAAAAGCTTTGCAAACCCATTGCTAAGCAAATCCTTTAATGCTCAAGAGAATAGAGGAAGAAATGCAATCCAATTGATCACCCCTTTAATAAGCTACAATGTATGCAATCACAATCTTTGTTTAGATTTAGATTCATTATCATGAAATGATCGCTAGTAGGAATTGCATAATAGTAGCATTTGCATAATGATGAAACTATCATTAGTAGCAATACCATAATTAATAGTCTTGCTAGCCAAACTCAAGGCATCATATACCAACTTTGCAACTTACCCAATATAACACCTAGGCCTAGTGGACATCCAAGGTATTTAAACACCTTTGCAAACTTTATCACCTTGAACTTAAACTTCGCTAACCAAGAAACATCATCCACATCATAGTTGACAAGTAGGATATCAATCTTTCAAATACTCATTGCAAAGTCTAACAATTGAGTGAATCATCATGAACTTCCAAAAGGGCCATGAGAGAGTCTCACTTTGCTTTAAACAAATCAGACTAATTATTTGCAAACATTTGCCTAAAGAAGACCCTCATTCATCAAGGAGGGGAAGACCCCTTAAAGCCCCCTTCATTCATTTCAAATTTCAAAGTATTGGATCAATTACTAGAGGAAACAATAGGGGTGCTAGTGGACACCCTCGATGTTTACTTTGTTGGTTTGTCACTCTTTATTGGCAAGCCATTAGCAAAAACCTTAGTCAAATCATTGCAAAAGAGTTTCCTCTAATGCTCCAAAAAACTAAGGATCAAATCTAGTGAACTAAACTACCCTCTTTAATAGAGCTCCAATGTATGCAAAAAACAACCTTCGTCTATATCTAGATTCACCATCATGAAACTATCACCACTCAAAACTACATAAGTAATAGCATGAACCATCGAGATGCTATTAGGACCTAGAGATTCCCTTTCTTAGTTTTGAAGATGCCATATTTCACTTATTTGATGGAGAAAGAATGATCTAGAAGAAGAGTAACATCTATTTCAATCCTCAAGTTTATGGAAATTTAAGAGCTCATTGAGTTGGGCATAATAATGCATGTCCATGTCAATTCTATGTTAGGAGTAGAAAACAAATGTGATTGGAATACTCCAAGTTTTTTTGAAATAAACCCTTTGTCTTGCATTGTTTTCAACTTAAAAAGTAATCTCCTTTAATGGTTTTTTAAAAGAAGTGTTAAAGTAGAATTTTGTAGGCCTTCTAAATCCCAATTAACTTTCATGATGCCTCAAATTCTAAAAGCTTCTTCACATTGAACATAACTTCTAATTTAATGTAAGGCTTACTAGAGCATAACATCAATAGGATCCAAACTAAGAGCAAGGAGGACACATATTCTTCCTTTAGCTACCTTAGAAACATCATGCATACTCTTAGCCACCTTTCTCTTACCATATGTTTTTGACACCTTTGTTACTACCTCAATCACTTTGAATCATGGGGTTGGTGACTTAGTAGCTATATTTTCCCAAGCTTGCTTGGTCACTCTACGAAGATTTTATTCTTCAAAATGGAAGTATAAACCTAAACAAGGGAGGACCACCTCAACCTATCCAAGGTAATCGATTTGAAAGAGAACACTGTGGAAAGAGAACATGGTATCAAACCTAAACAAGGGAGGACCACCTCCATGATCTATGTGATGGTACTCGATCTGTCTCCTCTTCTCCATAGTTCTTAATTTGATTTACAAGCACTTGATCCACAAGAGAAACCTCCAATCCATCTCTCACCTAAGAAGGAGAAGAAGAGAAGAGTGCATGCAAGGAAGAAGCTTCACCTCTCAAGTCCCTCACACACTCTCACTCTACCTCACTCTCACGATGGAGTAGAAGTAGATAGATTAGAAGTAAAAAGAGGAAGCATGCTCTCAAGTTTGCATACCATAAGAATGAGCTTATCCATTCACTTTGTAGCTTTTATACATGGGGTTTTGAGTTTAGGGTTCCACTCAAGTTGGCTGTATGTCTCTCCAATTTGGCTCTTGGCCTATCTTTTTTTATTTATGCATACATATTTAGATAACACTAACCATCACACGAAAGTGAATGAAGGCTAGTGCATGAACCCCTATTGAGTTGTGGGTCTTTCTTCTCAACAAAAATTATTACAACTTGCATGTGTGCTATGCCCAACTCTCAAAATAATATTCCAATTGGTTATATAACTAGGGATGTTGACAAAAAACTATTGTGTGCATTGCATCCTTCGCTTGATTTGCACTTCTCTTTGCTTTTTCTACCTTTGTTCGTCTTTGCAAATTTACTCTGTCATTTTGTTGCCTTCTTGTTTTATAGTTAACATTATCTTCCTCTTGTTAAGTGCCAGTCCCATGGCACTCTTCATCAAAGGTAGTATGCTTTTGCTTGCACCAAAGATGAGGGATATTGGGGACATTTCCTCCAAGAGTGACTATCACCTCTGCACCTGCACATGGCCTCATCATAGGTAAGAGACTCACCAACATCTATCACCATAACATAATCCATAGAGTATGCAAAACGATTAGGCTAACATCTATCTCTAGTAAACTATTGTAAAACAAGTTGTGGGGCATGTATCTCCTGTTTAAGATCATAGTATTGGGCCATTGGAGCATCAACTACTATAGGCTGTCTAGCTGGTTGTATAGTAATAGGAGGCTCCTCCTAAAATATCACATTGTATACCTCAATGACATACTCAGGCTGCATCTTCATTTTTTCCTTGTGGAAAACAACATCATGGCTATACATGACCTTTCGAGCCTATGGATCTTATAAGTGATAGCCCATCTCACCTGTATTCCCATAACTAAGAAAGATGCATTTCACAAACATAAGATTTTACCTTATCATGCTTGTCCTTGGAAACATGGCAAAAAGCCTCACAACAAAAGATACACAAATGAGTATATGATGGAGGTTTTTCAGACCATACCTCCTTTGTTGCAACTTGATAGTTAAAAATAGTGCATAGGGATCAATTAATCAAATGTATGGAAATAATAACTTCCTCATTGCAAAAGTATTATAGTAAGCTTGCCTAGCTAAGCATACTAAAAACTCACTCCTAAATCATCTTATATTCATGCGCTTAGCCATATACCATTTTGGGGTGGGTTGTATAGGGCAATCAACTGATGCTTAATATCCCTCTCATCACAAAACTACTAAAAGGCTTTAAATATATACTCGCTCCCATTGTCAAATCATAGGCATTTCAACCTATACCCAGATTGGTTCTTAAAAAAAGCAAGCCAACACTAAAAGTTAGCCAAGATTATTTAATTTTTGCTTTATGGGGTATGCCCAAATCTTATGCTAATAATCATCAACGAAAGCAACAAAATACTTTGCACCACCTAACGACTTGAACGGCATAGGTCCACAAACATCGGAATGAACAAGATCTAAAGGCTCACCTATATGCGAAATGCTAGACTTCTTATGCGAGTTATGAGTCTACTTACCATAAAGACAATGATCACAATAATCAAAACACTTATAGCTAAGGAGCGGAAGATACTACAAATGGATATGTGTTTTCGTTCCCTTTAATGACATGTGCCCAAGGCAATGATACCATAACAATACATGTGGTATGGTAGCCATTGCTAAAAGATGGTTGATAAATCCAAATACAAGTAAGAGATAAAGAATGCCAAACTTGGCACCTCGTGTTAGGATAAGATTCCCATGGGTAAGCTTCCATGAGGAATTGCCAAAAGATACAACATAACCTACATCATCCAACTATCTGACCGAAAGAAATCTTTTGCTCAAAACTAAAACATGGCATATATCATGCAAAGTAAACATATTCCTAAAGGATACTGCAGTTGAACATCTTCAATACCAACAATATCCAATGCCAGGTCATTACCCAATTTAGATGCTATCATACTATGATAAGAGTGAAACCCTTCAATCAAGCAGCCAACACTGAGCATAGGTAGTCAAGGCATCGGTTAACTATAGAATATCAAGAGAAGAAGCTACAAGTATATAGTCATCATCAAAATCAGTGTGGATTATATTAATCTCTTCAATCTTGACATTGGACTTGCTAGGGACAATGTTGTGATCATCATTCTTTTTCTACACTTTATCCTTTCCCTTTTCCTTACGCTTGTTTTATCACGCATTTTATGGTGGCATTGTGGCCAAATATGACCCTGCTTTCCATAATAGTGACAAGTCAATGTGAACTTACAACCACAGGGATTACTACGAGATTGTCCTCCACGTGATTGAGAACGAGACTTTTGAGAGTCTCTCTCACTGTGGTCATTTATCGCTCCTACCATTATTGCCCCTGACTGTCAAAGCATGAGAGGTACGGGAATCATCGATGTTCTTTCTATTAACCTCTTTATTCAAGAGTGCACCCTCTATATTCTACAAGTTCAGTCCATCAGTATAGGCATATTTGCACACATATAGTACAGAATATATCCCATAACTCAAGCAATATAACCAACAAGAACAAGGGAAGAAGATTATCCTTAAATTCAACTCCTTAAAAAGATAAGTGACTGAAAATAGAATGAAACTCTTTTAAGTGGGAGGATATGGAAGTCCTCTTCTTCATACGAAGGTCCATGAGTTTCTTTAGCCAATACATTTGAGAGACAAGGCTTTAGTTATCATATGCATTGCAAATCTTATTTCATAACTCCCATGCGGTTTGCTTGTCAAAGACAACATTATAGTAGACTTGCTTAGAGAGTGACAAAATGATTGTAGATTTACATAACTCATCCAATTAAGCTGGATCCTCTCCATCAAAGTGTTTAGGCTTTATATGCTCATGTTTCAATTGCTTAATCTATAATTTCTACACTAGAACTTGCCAAATTTGTGCCTTCCAATAGCCATAATTTGTGCCATCCAACTTCTCAATGTTAAAGATAGCATTGTCATTCAACCCACCAGCTATAATGCAAGAGATGAAAGCATAAACCAAGACAAAAAGGCTATTGTAAATGACAACAAAACAGCCCCAAAATCACAGCCAAATCAGAGGTTGAGCAAGAGAAGCTACCAAAAGTATGAGTTGCCCACTTCTTGTAACTAAGTAACCATCAAATCCAAGTGATTGCCTTCAAATAGAATGCATCAAACTGAAATGACAGGTTCTTGCAAATAAACTATAGCAATATACTAAAACAACCAGGTGTGAGCAACCAAGAAAGAAAGACCAGGAATAATCTACATTAGAGGCAATCATAACTACAATGTGTTAGTAACTATATATGAGATAGGTATACAATCTTGCCTTGTATTTAGGAAATGCATTAGATGGAGATACCTTCAACTTGTAGATCTACTTACATGGCAATGCATGTATGCCCTAAGGCAAAGGAACTAACTCCCAGATAGCATTCCTTTCCAAAGAGACTTGCTGGTTAAATGCACATTGTCTTTACAACTTCAACCCAAAATCCAACAGTGAGACCGACATTAAGGGGCACACTCTATGGACCATTCTTTGAATGGTCATGTTCATCTTCTTAGCTACACTATTTTGGGCAAGATTATCAAGAGCTATCAACTCTCTCTTGATACCATGGCTTGCATTAAAGTTTGTCAAGGCATGTGATGTATACTCTCTACCATTATTAGTCTTCAAGTGAGCCTCAAGTGCTTAAGCTTCTTGCTGCCTGATTGATTCTCTGTAATTGCCAAGAACTCCAACACATCAATTTTTTTGTGAAGGGAATAAGACCAAACATTTCTTGTGGCATCATCTATAAAGATGACAAAATGCAAAGCTCCATCCAATGATACCTTAGGAATCACTCCACACAAATTGCTATAAAGAAAATCAAGACATTCTATTATTCTACTCCCACTTCTCTTGTATAACATTTTTATTTGCTTTCCAAAGAGACAACGCACACAAAAACCAAGATTTAGACAAGATAGATAGTTTAAATGGCACAAAGCTTTCATTCCAATGATCAACATATCAAATGGTGATGCAATAAAGAAACATGGCTATTTAGTGATATTATAACATGGTCTCTAACACTAAAACATGGAAAGACTAGAAAAGATTTCGGCCCTTTGCCCACAACAAGAGATCCCTTGCAAATCCTCCACACATGATCACCAAATATCACTCTATAACCATAGTCATTAAGCTATCATATACTAATTAATCTCTTTGTCAAGTTTGGAACATGTCGTACATTCTACAAGATGAAAGAAGAAGTATTTGGCAATGGCAAGTGTATATCCCCAATGCCAACAATGTTGTGTGCATAGTTGTTTTCAAGATGGACACATCCTCCTTTTTTATAGCATCATAAATAGAGAATCACTTCATGTATGGAGTAACATGAAACGATACTCCAAAATCCATAAGCCAATTCTGAGGCATACCATTATCCATGGCAACCAACAATACATCACCAAAAGAGAACATAAACAAGCTATCGCCATAATCATTACCACACGTATTAATCTCCTCAATATTTACCTTACTTTTCTCTTTAATATCATCCTCATTGGCATTCTTGCCTTTTGACTTGTTCTTCCACTAGTAGCAATCCTTTTTTATGTGTCCTTTCTTACTACAGAAGTAGAATGATACATCCTTTTTGCTACATGACTTGCTTCTTGATTTACCTCTCTCATTCCTTTAGCATTTGACCTTCCTCTCACCATTAGTACACTAGAGCTCTTTGACCTTGCATTATTATTTCTATTCAGCTCCTCAATGAGTAAACTATTCTGTACTCATAAGATTACTTGTGAGGGTGGTGTTACTAATGGCAATCTTGAAAGTATCTCAACTCTCATGGCCTTCGTTGAATCATGAAAGACAATCTGCTAAAATGTTAGCTGACTGAAAATGGTGTTGAACTCATTGAGGTAATTAGATATCAAAGACCCCTCCTCCATGAGGAGATCAATGAGTTTTTTTCATCCAATAAACTTGTGAGGCTACACTTTTTTTTCATACAGGTCACCAAGCATTTTTTATACACCGCATGAACTTGTCGTGTCTTTTACATTAAAACACATAAACTTTGAGAGTGCCAACATAATACTAGAGCATATTAGCTCATCCAATTCCTCCCATATAGTTATATCCATGTCCTCAAGCTTAATCACACTAAATTTGATCAACTTTACCTGCTTCTTCTAGACCAATACATTATATATTTGCTCTTTTCAATATGAAAAGTTTGTAGCATCAAGATTTTCAATATTGAACAATGCATTGAAGCCATAATGAGAAAAGTATCTCTATGCAGCAAAAAATAACAAGGAATTCCCAATTGTAAGCTCAAAATAGACCAATAATTATAAATGGAGTGCCCTCTAAGGCCCAAACAATAGCTATTCTAAATATCAAATCATTGTAAAACTCATGAAAAAATGATATTTTAGCACTCCCAAAGGCATGTGAATTTTTCTACAAGCTCTCATCATAGGTATTTCAGTTATCTTTTGAGCATAAAACAGCCATTGGAGACCAAATACATGCAAACTACCTTTAGAAATCAAATTCAACCCATAAAATCTCTAAAAAGTGAGCATATACTAGCATGGAAAATCCTTCAAAATAACATATCCGTGGAAATCTGTGTGTAATCCCAAGCAAGGACTAATCCAACAACCTCTGAGTGCAAGTTATTGAGATACCAAGCTGAACACGAGTTGACACTCACGTACCTAGATGACCGTTTTGATACTCATATCATTGACATGGTTGGTACCTACATCGACATATCATTCTAGTCATACTTTATAGCTGGATATAAGTATCCTAATGTATCATTCATCACTACTTGTAATTACCTACAACTACTTGTAATATTGTTACAAAATCCACACACACCCTATGGGATGGGCTCCTTCCCCTCTTCTTTGATATGAATGTTAGAATTGATAGAGTGGCTATGATACAACTACATCTTTTTGCATTGCACCTGCCTTCTTACTGCACAAGTAGTTTGGAAAACATGATAGACAATGCACTTATCCATTCTATGTAGAGTCTCCACTCAACTTGAGACTATTATTAAAAGTGTATGTAATAAAGTGAAGGGTCTAAGTCCTAAAGCTAGGGCTTAGTAGCTAGAAACTTTGGAAGTATAAGCAGGATGCTTTTTCCAATGCTAAAGTCATACCCACTTAGGGAATAATATTTTTTGTACTAGGTATAATCATAAGCACACCTCTTTCGCCACAACAAAATCAAGAACCTTACACTAGCAAATTTGAAAAATGAAAACAAGATGCAAGAGCTAATTTCCACATGGTAGTAGGGTCAAAAAATCCATCCAAATAGAAGGCTAGTGCCAAAAAAAATATCAAATAATGGTCAAGAAATAGGTCAAAACATTATACAATATGGTCATGCTGCAACAAATTTATTATTGAAGCAACTTCTAGACCATCTCAAATCAAAAGCTATAAATAAAATATCTTAAAAGATGGAAGACATCATACAATTCCATAGAAGGAGAACTAAAACATTGTAAAAGGATGGTCAAACCCTACAATGCACTAGGAGGGCATTTCATGCTTCTAAAATTCTTGTATGTATGTCATAGGTTCTAACCTTGCTTGACACCTAAACTTCATATGAAAAGGCAAACTTATTTAAGACTTATAAGTTATAGACATTTTGTAAGGTTCTTTGGCTTGCCAAAATGTTTGATAATTTTTACCAAATTGATAGTGAAAAGCTTGATAAGAACAACTATCTTTCATGGAAGTTCAAGATATCAAATTTCTTGAAGGCTAAAGGCATTCAACACCATATAATAAGACAACATAGTGGCACCCTAAAGTTTCTTTGAGAAATTCTACTACATAACAAATAAAGGTTAAGAAAGATTGGCATTAGACATAGAGCAAAGTAATGTATTGACTATCCTATAAGTATCACAAATAACAAGACTGGCTATTCATAGGGACCTAAAACCTCTACCATTCTATGGAAGAATCTAGCAAGGCTCTTTGAAGTATAGCTTGATGGGCTATTTACAAGAATCTAAAGCCATGCCATTGCATGAAAGAATCTGGCAAGGCTATTTGAAGTAAGCATAAAGGCCAAAAAGTTGTAGCTCAAGTAAGGGCTAAAGATAAAAGAGGAAATATTTCCATAAATGATTATGCATTAAAGTTCATGAGTATTGTAAAATCCCATAGATCTATCAATGGAATAGTTGATAATGATGTTGCCCATGCATGTTTAGATGGACTTGTAGACAAATATAAGAGCTTTATCTTAGCCATAAATGTAAGGGATGACATTCTTGACTTTGCAAATTTGATTTTTGTGTTGATACTTGAGAAGAAAAATATTGGCTTGCATTCCTTTTCTTCTCAAAGCAAGAACAAATCTAAACAAGTATTTTACTCTACTAACAAAGATAGAGGCCATGGAGGTGGTGGTCATAGTTAAGGCTATGATACCCAACAAAATAGAAAATAGTAGTCCCAAGGAAGGGAAAACCAAAGAAGGCCAATCACAAATAATAAACTACAAAATTTCGGTGATAACAAGGCATATTGGCATTGTGGTGAGTTAGACCACATTTCTAAGAACTGCTCAAAAGAAAATATTGAAATTACAAATGGAAACAATTAGCAAGGCAACTAAGCTTCTATTAGCAAAAATAATAATGAAAAAAATGAGTAGTCGTTCGTTATGCAACATTTCATGAATATTATGACTACTAAGAGTTCATTGAAGAATGATTTGTGGTATGTAAATTAAGATGCCTCTAACCACCTAACTAGAGTGGTTAAGAGAGACATACAATCCAAAGTATCCAGGTTATATGGAGACAAGGGATGATATAGCTTGCCCCATTATTCATATTGGCAAATATTTCTTTGAGTGTATTGGATGGTAAAACAAAATAATTTAGCTAATGTGTTGCATGCATCAAACATAACTAAGAACTTGGTTTCTATCAATCAAATGGTAGAAGAGGGATTGCAAATTCAGTTTACATCTAATTGCTATTATATAGAGGGCCTTGAAAGATTGTTTACTCTTGATTTAAGTCTAGCTAAAATGAGTGCTACCATGTTTGCACAAGGTTTAGGTTTCATGGTCGATATTTGAATTTGGCATAAGCAGATCATCCATATGAATGTATAACATCTAAAGAATATGCAATCAAAATAGAATGTGGATGGTTTGCTAAAGTTTAAAGTTCATGGGATACATAAAATATGTACATTACATTAATTTAGAAAGTAAGCAATGAATGCATTTCCACATGAAATAAATATATGTGAGAAATCATTTTAGTTGCTACATATATTTTGATGTGTGGGATCCTACAAAGATAGCAAATATGAGTGGATGCAAGTATTATGTCACCTTTATTCATGATCATAGTCAAAAGATACAATTCTATTTTATACATTAACAAAAGTAGAAGCTCTAAAGCCTTGATTGTGAGCAAGACAGGATTGCACATCAAATGCTTAAGGTTGGATGGAGGAGGAGAATACTTCTCCAATGAGTTTTTTTCATTTTCTACTAAAAAATGGTATATAGAGACAGTTCACATATAATATTCCATAGCAAAATGGAGTTACTGAGCAAAAAATAAGCCAATTGCAAAGGTGCCTCGAGTACTAATGTTTGAGAGAAACTTGCCTCATCAATATTAGGATGAAGCAATTGTTGCTATTGTTGAATGCATTATGAATAAGACATCCGTGACTATTGTATATAGTGTAACAATTTAGAAGTATACACGTAAAAATCCAAACTTGTCCCATCTAACACGGATGTATTACTTATATGTACATCTTTAATGATTTGCATGGAAATTAGATCCCAAAGCAAAAAAATGTGTGTTCGTTGGATATTCTCTTGAGCATAAAGTGGATGGATCCTATAGTGATATGTAGAATCCAATTGGGGTTGATACGCATGATAATGTAGCTAAGGAAAAAAATATATCGACAATCACAAGTATTAAGTAGCCCACAAAAGTCTCTACTAGTCATGGGTTTGTTGATAGACCTCAAAGTAGTAGATTATAGCCACATGTTATATGGCTAAGATTGTGTAGCAAGATACGGACCCAAAGTGTTTTGAACATGTAGTTGCTAATGAGATTGTGATCATATGATGGATCAAGAAATGGTTGCATTTAAGGAAAACGACAAATGGGATTTGATGCACTTACTTGAAGACGAAAAAGTTATTAGCTACAAATGAATTTATAAGGTGAAGCATAAAGTGGATGGATCTATTGAGAAGTGATATAAGTTATGATTGGTTACCAATGGGTATGTATAGACTTGCGATTTTGAGGAGACCTTTACTCCAATGGTTAAAATGGCAACTGTGAGGGTTGTCATAGCAATGGCTACATCAAAGGGTTGGATCATCCATTAGATGGATATTCAAAATGCCTTCTTACATGGGGCGTTGTAAGAAGAAGCAACAATCTGGTTATGTGGATGAGAGTTATCCTAATTATGTATGTAGGCTCTATTAAGGCCTTGTTTGGGCTAAAACAAGAACCTAGGGCATAGCATGATATATGTAAATGACTTGATTATTGTGGGTGATAATGAGATAGAGATTGATCATGTGAGGGCTTTCTCAAGGCCAAGTTTGAAATGAAATATTTGGAAGCATTTGGAAGACTTGCACTATTTTCTTGGCATTCAAATAATCAAATTCCAAAGGGAATATGGCTGCCACAAAGACAATATGCTTCGGATATGCTAAAAAAATATAGCATGATTGACTATAAGACAATTTCTATATCACTTGATGAGTTCGATTTGGTAAGTTGGATCAATGACTTGTGATCGACAAGTTTGGCTTGACAAATTGTGGTTGATGAGCTTAGTTTGACAAGTTGGGTTTGATGAGTTGTGGTTGATGAGTTTGGTTTGACAAGTTAGGGTCGACAAGTTTGGTTTAACGAGTTAGGGTCGACGAGTTTTGGTTTGATAGGTTGCAGTCAATGAGTTTCGTTTGATAAGTTGTGATCGACAAGTTGGGTTTGATGAGTCGGGATCAATGAGTTTGACAAGTTGGGCTTGGCAAGTTGTGATTATGCTAGAATTAGTTGCCTCTTAAATGCAAATACATCCTGGGCTTGGATATTGGAAGGGATAGGTGCTTACCCAGAGTGGTGTTGTAGAGGGTAAAATTTGTTAAGGCTTTGAGTACCAAGCCTTGCCAAGCACCTCAAAAAATTGTGTATGGGTAACATAAATCCGATTAACATTGGAAAAGCATGGGATCTCAAATCGATCTCAATCTTCTTGAGGTGGCCATAAGTGACTCCTTGGAAGAAAACTAGATAATGCGGATCCCCCTCAAGGATATAACTTTTCTTTGGAGAATAAGTGTGGGAGTAGTGATATTTAGATAAAGAAGAGGGGAATTGTCGAGTTGAAGAATCCCAATCCATCTTTTTTTAATGGGTGCATTGCAAAAGAGTCTTGATGGCAAAATTTTCCACATCTAAGCTTGGAAGATGAGAAATGAAACATGTTTTTTTGGCATTGAGAAATGAAACATGTTTTTTTGGCATAAACATTCAAGAGCTAACACCAATTCTTCCTGCATATCCATCGAATTCTAGCTGGAACATTTCATCATAAAAGGCCTCTTTTCAAGGGTTTATTCTTGACAAGGCACGCTTGTTATTCCATTTATGACTTGCATTGGGGTAACAAAGTCATGTAGTGGGTGAAGCTTTACCGAAGATAGTGTAAATAATGCAAGTATCTAGAGTTACAAGGTGTAGCTATCATAATATCTAACTTGTTGTTTCTTACTGCTATCTAACACTAGGGTTCACATCTAAGCTTCTTAGGATCAAGTGATGCCAAAGTACCCTCATTTTGTTTTTGAGGATCTAAACACTTTTTAATGGCAAAGAATTTTATGCAATTTCTAATAATATAGCAAACATGGATGGCATGTATCTTTGCATGATAGACATGAGCTTACAGTGGGTAAGATGGCCTATGTGAATGTATGGTCAAAGGGAGTACATTATGCAAGTGGTCTACTAGGTTGAAGGGAGTCTCAAATGATTGAATGGTTAGTGCCACTAATTCCTTCAAGAAGTTAGTACTTGTTGTTGGCAACTTATATGACTTTGTTATATCACATCTTTGTCACTTTATGAGGCTAATATTGTAAACTCCTTATTCGTAGTTATGTTATTAACATATTTCCATCCAGTTATGGTATTAATATGGTATCGCCACGTAAAGCTTGTCATTCTACATATTTTTTACATAAAACTTGGGGTTTAAGTAAGAAAGAATTGAGGTTGCCCTCATAACAAAAAGTAAATGAAGAAGTAATAAGCGGAAGCTATCAAGCTCCATACCAAACGTGTAACATGGTTAACAAACATAAGTACAATGTTAAGATTTATGTTTACCATGGGGAAAATTATAACGTATGTTTGCATTCTCTAAGATTTTGTGAGCTTGTAGATTATTGCAAGCTCAAGATCCAAGCATTGATGCTGTTCTATGAAATAATAATTTTAGTAACAAAATTTAAACTCCAAAATCTATCAGGTACCAAAGTATTCTATCCATTGTAGTCTCGTGTATGGATTGGTTTCTTATTATACTATTATATTATCTTCTAATGTATGGCTAGCAAAGTATTCTATTCTTTATATTTTCTTACATTCTATTCATTATCTTCTCTATAGAAACTTGGACATCTTTATGCATATAGAATTGGATAGTCTTTATGGAAATGAAATGCCACTTTGCCTTCCTAAAAAGCCTAGTATGGGTTGATTATAAAAATCAAAAGAGAAAACCATGTCTAAGTTCAATCAATCGGTGCATTGGATTAACTTTGTCTTGGTACTTTATATAAGTTCAATGCAAATAAAGGGACAAGATCATCTAAAGTGCAACAAGCTATGGCGGGAATCAATGCTAAAAAATCATGTACATAACTCAACAACATCTTAATTAATTTTCATGATTTTGACATGCATCTCTTGACAAAAGAACCTAATCAAAGCTCAATCACAAATTGATGTTAAAGGAGACCTCAACATTGTGCATTAGAAACTTATAGTGGCTTAGTCAACCTTCAAATGCTAATTTGGGCATGTTAACATCCTTTGAAAAATGTGCATATCATAGAATATTTCAAGCACCTAGTTGAAAGAGATCAAGATCTTGTTTGAACAATAATGAGCATTGATTGAGAATTGCACATATACTAATGCACTTATGACTTAAGCATTGTATATGTATAGTCTTTAATGCAAATATGTAAGACTTTCTAAGAGAGGTTTGTTTATCAATTTATTATTCTTCTCCATATAAAATCAATTCTGTTTTAAATGTTTCAAACCTTTAGATATGAAAAATTTTCAAGAAATCTGAGAAAATGCAACATATCTTTGAATTGCTCAACTACACTTCTTGTGGTTTGTGTTGGTTGTTTTAATAAATTCTACATTAAGTGACTATGGTGCTTGTGTGAACAATTTCAATCGTGCAAATTCTTGTAGAAAACACCATGTACATGTTTCTTGTGCTTAGAATGTGCAAGCATGAATTTTTTTATACTTGCCCCCTCAAACCATCACCAGAATGCACGCTAAACATCACATTTTTATGTTTGTGGGGGAGCCACTCTACATTGACTTAAGTTCACATAATTTGACATATCCTTTGAAAATGAAACGATAGTTTGGAATCTCTCTTGTTCATGAAGTGACACATGCCAATCGTGATTGAGACACACAAGCTAAAGTTTAGCACTAGCCTACTATTGAATATTGACTTTGAATCCCAACAAGACAGCGTATCAACTAAAGGCACTTCACTCAATTGTGGTATATTGATATTCTCATTATTTTTAAAACAGTTTTCTCCACATTCTAATGTCTAATGACATCTTATTCTTTTGAAAGGGCTCTACCATTAATTTAACACTTCTATGTCACACTACCTAGTAACATCTTCAGCACATGTGTTGCTCTTGAGAATGAATATATGTTGACTCCTACATTCTTATATTCCAAATTCACATGTAATTACTATGTTATGTTTAGTAAGTTATGTAATGGTGGTGTTTATTTTGGATGCAGATTAGTGTCAAAAGGATAAGGAAAAGCCAATCTAGCACTCATGTTTCCAAATTAAAGTAAAGATGCATATAAACCAAGGTCGTTAAGAGAAATAAGCATTGTTCTTGGTGTTTAAGAAGTATAAATCTTGTGACAACATAGCCATAAGGACCAATGGTTTGATAGCTTGCGCTTTTTGATGAATTTGTTCAACACATCATGGATTCTAATCTTATATCTTATTGTCTTAGTCTGGTAAGAGGCCAATATGTTGACATACTCCAATAGGTGTATATATCGCACTCCAAGGTTGTGTTATTTTCCTCCAATGTTATGCATACTGTGTACTTCAGCATCATATAATAATTGTGATGAGAGTGATTATTCAACATTTTAAAACAATGTGTACTACCAAAACACAAGGTGCAATACATACTCTAGAATCATGTTGTATACATTGGGCTGAATCTCAAGCATAAAAAATCGTGTGTTATCTTTCTCTTTTTTGAAAATGGCCAAGCCAAAATCAACCTAATCAAGAGATTTGATAAAATCAAACGCTTCTAGCCATGTCATGAAAAATAATTAGTCGATTTGTTCCAAAAATCTTTGCATAGACTACACTTATAAATAGTCCTTTTAGATAATGGAATTTTCAAGTGCAAAATTACATGGCATGACCCTCTTAACACTTACGATAGTACACTATAAAAGACACATATAATACAATAAACAAGGTGATGTACACACAAACCTACCAAGATAAGAGTAAAAGCTAGGTTCAAAGGCTTAATTAAGGTGAGAAGCTATTTAACTATTACAAAGTAAATACTACAATAAATATGTGGAGTGAAATTACATAGTAATGCATTGAACCTCTAAAATTGCTAGGGGGAAAATGAATTGGCATTTCAAAGTTAGGTTAATCTCCAAAAATAAATTAATCAATTTAAATACCAATTTTTTTGTGAGGCTAGGTTCAAAAGGTTAATTAAGGAAAGAACTTATTACTATTAAAAAGTAAACACTACAATAAATATGTAGAGTGAAATTACATAGTAATGCATTGAACCTCTAAAATGGCTAAGGGAAAAATGAATTGATATTTCAAAATTATGTTAATCTCCAAAAATAAATTAATCAAATTGAATACCAAATTTTTTATGAGGTTGGGTTCAAAGACTTAATTAAGGTGACAAATTATTTAATTATTAAAAAAGTAAATATTACAATAAATATGTAGAGTGAAATTACATAGTAATGCATTGAACTTTGAAATGGCTAGGGGAAAAATGAATTGCTATTTCAAAGTTATGTTAATCTCAAAAAATAAATTGATCCAATTGAATACCAACTTTTTTATGTTGGTCTTAAATTGTCATTGTAGAGTCTTTTTGGTAATATGACACCATGTTAATGAAGATAATGAAGAGATTTGTCACATCTTAGAGATCATGTGAGAAGGTCTCCAAGAAAAACCAAAATTACTTCGAAATGGAGTTGAATCCACAAAAAAAACCTCAAATGTTAAGCAAATTTCCTAGCACTGTCTAAAACTACAATAATTGCCTCATGGCATTGACCAAAGGTCCTCCTAATGCAGATGTCCACCCTAGCCTCCCAAAGACGTTGCGATTCTTGAAGTTCTAGATATGCTCGATCACAACAACTTTGATTAAATTCCATGCCTTCTAGGATTCCTCATTTATCTTAAAACTTTCTTTGAAGGGAATAGGTCTCATAGAGATACAAGCATCCAAGCCATCTCAATGTACCCATATCTTAACTATCCCTCAAAATCCCCTAGCTTCTTGGCACTCCCAAAAGAGGTGCTCTTCACTTTCATCATACATTGTGGATAGTGAGAACCTGGGTGGAAGGTTAAACGATTTGTTTAGCTTGTCTCAATGGAGAGGCTTTTGGTAAACCACCTTCCATAGGATCAAATTTAATGTCCAAGATAGGGTGGCTTTCCAAGTAGCTAAGGTTCTTTTTCATATGGATTCTTTGTTATGAGAGTAGCTCTTTATCCATCTTCACTAACTTTAAGAAATAACCCACTATTGTGTGTTTCCCACTTGTCCTTTTTAATGAAATTTCAACCTCACCTTTCTTTCTTTATGCGCCATAAATATAAAGGTGTAATAGTTCTCCATTGTACCTTAGAAGTAGGCTATTGTTCTACTCCTCTCGAGAGGATGCTTTCCAAGTTGTGTAGTTCATGCTAGTTAAGTTCCCTCTCCAAGCTAAGCTTTTGTTTATTACATCCCCACATACCTTGATCCTCTTTAAGCCAAGGTTAGTCAATTCTTTAAGCTCTCTAATGCCCTTGTTTATTGCACCCCCCACACTTTGATCCTCTTTTAGTTTAGTTGAGAGCAAACTTTAGTTTGTTGAATCCCTAGGGGTCTAGAGGGCAGTGGGCTACCCTAAGAAACCATAATTTGCACTGTCAGGAAGAGTGCCCTTTGGTGGGCCCATACAAGACAACTCATCAAAACATATGTTTCAAACATTGACCATGTCTAAGGCCAAAGCTAATTGTTCAACATTGACGTACAATGCTTTGCACATTAATGCATTTCCCCAATTTAGACTCATGTCAACCTTACAACTATCTTAGAGCCATACTTGATGAGTGTGAACCATGGCGGCTGGGGCTCATCATCCTTTTGACATGAGAGATCATAAGCATGTCAACCACGTCTTTTAGCCTCTCAATGCCCAATCCTCCCTTGCCCTTTTTGGCCACTATGGTTTCTCAAGGAATAGGAGGTCATCCTCTCACATCCTTCTTTGCTCATAAGAAGTCATAGAGGCATTGCTCAACTTTTGAGCCAAGATCTTTGAGAAAAGACATAGGATGTGGAGACATGAAATACTACTACCAAGAGAAAAAATTGGTGACCGTGAGCTTTCTAGAGAAGGAGGTAGCTCTACTTGAGAAGCCATTGACTATGTTCTCAACCTTATGGTAAAACTACTCAAATTTTTGTGTATCACTTAGTGCCATTCCTAGAGGATAGCCTAAGTACCAAAACATGCTTTCTATTGGGGATAAAGGTGTTTGTGCCTAGCTGCCTATGTATTAGTTACACTGTTAGGACTCGCACACCTATACATTGTAGGTGGTAGGTGCCCACTATTGTCACTTCATTCTTTATTCTTTCGATGTCATTTGAGTAAGGGAAGGCCGGTCACACATTGTGATTGTTGGAGTTTCCATATCTTGTGTCTCCTACTCTTGCTCTTGCTCTCTTGCTTCTTCCACCATAGCTCTTGCTTTTGATCATGGGCTTCCACTTAAGGCTCACTCCTTTCAACTAGTATTGGAGCTAAGATTGAGGAGCTCTTCCCTTCACTTTTGTTTAGCTTAGGAATACCTACAACAATTCAAGATTTGTGGCAGCCTTGGCCCCTTCCATTCAAGGTGAGCATTGGCCTTCATTGCTTCAAGGCTTGTTTGTGCCTTCTCCAGGACCGTGTTTTGCCCTTTTATGGAGTTCCTTGATCTCATCATGGCTAGTGGTTCTCGTGATAGTGCTATCTTCAATATTGAAAAACTAGATGGGACCAACTATAGATATCGAAAGACATAGATATTGCAGGTTTTAGTGTAGAAATTACAAGCTAGACCACTAAAAAATGAGGGTGCCAAACCCAAAACATTGAGGCCAAGGATTGGGCTAAACTGGATAAGCTATGCAAGTCCACCATCATTTTAGCACTCTCTAATCTAGTTCACTATAATGTTGTGACTAACAATTAGACTTCATATGAGCTTTAGACATAGATTAAGAATCTTTATGATAAGCAAAGTTGTGCATCTCAAATGTATTAGCTAAAATAGTTGATGGACCTTCTCATGAAGGAAGGGACTTCTATGTCTGCACATTTAAATGTGTTTCACTCCATCATCAATCATTTAGCTTTGCAGGAGATTGAGTTCAAGGATCCTTGCATCCTTTATTTCTACTTGATACTCTACCTGAGTTGTGGGACACTTTTTGTATAGCTCTATATGTGCTAACACCTCAAAGGATGGGCTAAAAGTGCAGGATGTTGAGAGTGCCCTCTTGACAAAAGAGGTGAATAGAAAGAATGTAGATGCTTCATGTACATCACATGCATTGACTATGAAAGGCCGGTAGGATGAAAATGGCCATGGCAGTGACTCTTAAAGGCCTCAGTCTAGGATATGTGGATTGTCTTGTAGTAAGTCTCATGGCTATAAGTCCAGTCTTACTTGTCATTATTGTGGGAAAGCATCTCATATTCAAACATAGTTCCATAAAATGTGCAATACCAAGTGCAAGGAAAATAGAAAGAGTAAAGTGTAGGAAAAGAATGATGATCGCAACATTATGCCTAGAAAGTCTGGCATCAAGATTGAGGAGATTAACGTGGGGTAGCTTGATGTGTTTGATGATCTCATATTGACAACATCTTCCTTGGACGCTTCCCAACAGTTAATTGATGCTTCATCAGCATATACTCAGTGCTGTGGTTGATAGATTTAGGGGCTTCCTTTCAAGTGACCCCTCATAGAGAGTGGTTTCACTCCTATTGCAATATGATATGATTTTCCTGTTTGGGTAATGACTTGGCATTTGAGATAGTCGGTATTGGTGATGTCCAACGATAGTTTGGGTTTCAGGCAACATGTCCACTCTTCATGATGTACGTCATGTATTGGCTCTCATGAAGAGCCTTATCTTTGCTGGCACCTTGGATGATGTAGGTTATTTTGTCTATTTTGTTGATTCCTCATGGAAGAATACCCATGGGAATCTTTTAATTGCATATGGTGCTAAGCCTAGTATCCTCTATCCCTTGCTTGTATCTAGGTTAGTTGACCATGTTTTAGCTACAACTATAGTTTCACATGTATCTCTTTGGTGTCGTCACCTTGGGCACATGTCTTTGAAAGGAATGAAAATGCTTACTAATTTTTAATATCTTCCACCCCTAGACTATAAGTGTTTTGAGTCTTTTGATCATTGTTTATATGGCAAGCAAATACGTAGTATGCATAAAGTACATGGGTGAGCCTTTGGGTCTTGTCCATTTGGAAGTATGTGGTCCCATGTGAGTCACTTGGTGGTGTGAACTACTTTGTCATCTTCATTGATGATTACTCACATAAGGTCTGGTCTTACCCTATTAAGTAGAAATCACATGTCCTATCTACCTTTCAATGTTGATTTGCTCTTATTGAGAACCAATCTCGGTATAGCCTAAAATGCCTAAGGTCAAATAATGAGGGTGAGTATGTCTCAAAAGCTATGATGTTGTTTCCATGAGAAAAAGATACATAAGTAGCTTGAGCATGTAGTTGAGGTACACACGGTGATCTTTTAGGAGGAGCCTCCTACTCCCATACAACCAGTTAGATAGTCTGCAGTTAATGTTCTAGTGGCCTAGGATCCACGCACAACCTATTTTGAGATGCTCTACTAGAGCTAAAGCCTTAATAATAAAGAGCAATAAGGAAATCTAAAGTTTTTCTCTTTGTTTAATACATTATGGGATTTAAGGAGCCTACTTGTAAGTCCAAAGAAGGGGAATTATGAAAGTAGGGGACTTATTGTTGCTTTATATCTTCTAGCTTTTAAGATTTGCCGTTGGTGCATTAAAATTTTTTTTGTGCTTTTAAATTTTGAGAAGCAATTTAATTTGAGAGCCACATGGAAGAAAGGGAAGAGAAGAAGGCAAAACTCTGTATATAAGAGGAGGAGACAAGAGTAGGCCTTTAAGGCTTCGATCTCCATCATTTCTTCCCCTAGAAACAGGGTATCACTATTTAAAAATAGTTGGCATTCATCATCATGCCCTAGACTTCATCTTGGCACTTTATGCCCTCCAGGGATTATGTTATGGTGCCAGATGTAGGTGAGCCTTTCTCTTATGATGAGGCCATGCACAAAGATGATAGTCACTCATAGGGCTATGCAATTGAAGTTTAACTCTTTACAAGAAAACCATAGATGGGATTTGGTTCCTTTGCCTAATGGCAAGAAGGCATTGCCATGCAAGTGGGTATATAAGTTGAAAAGTATCCATGGATGCCCGAAGCTCCCTTATAAGGCCAAATTGGTAGTTAAGGGTTTCAAGTAGGAATATGGTGTTGACTTTAATTAAGTCTTTTCTTCTATGGTCAATATGACAACCCTATGCTTGGTACTAATATTGGTTGCTCAGCTAGACCTTTATCATATGGATGTAAAGATGGTTTTTCTACATGGAGACATATATGATGAGATTTATATGTAGCAACCTAAGGGCTTTGAGAAAAAAAGTATAAGAGTTTTCATCTATTAAAAAAACTACAACATATGAATTGGTCCATTAGGGAGTGTCAATCTTATTATAGCCCCTTCTTGAACCTTTTTCTCCACGCCCTTGAGGAGGGGTTCACTTACGATGATGAAGATGAGGAAGGCTAGAGGGCATCCTTGCCAAACCCACCTCATTAATGTAAAGAGCTATGAGTAATGTCCATTTACAAATATACTTGTTGAGACATTAGAGAATAGAATACATACCATTTACAAAGACACTTTTTGAGGGATTAGAGAATAGAGTACATACCATTCTCTTGAAGTTTCTTTCAAAGACCAACCATGAAATTGAGACTTGTCAAGATGAAACTCCAGCTGATTGTATTGTGAGTGTCAAAATTCATATTCAAGAGCACAAAATATTTTCTCAAACTCACTAATGATTTAATGATGACAAAGCTAGACTTAAGACAATATCATGGATTTTCCTATTATGAACAAAGTCATATTACCTCGGGTGGAAAAATAGAGGGAGAATGAAGTTAATGTGATTATCTAGGGCTTTCACTATTATTTTATATGCTACATTGAGCATAGAGCCAATGGGTGCCATCATGCCATCTTCTCCTTTTTGTGTAGTTTGGGGATGCAATTGATGATATTTGTATTAATTGAAGGAGAAAGAGCCCCTTTCTACTACAAAATTTAGCTAATTAAGCTAAAAATGAGAGGAAATTAGAATCTTGTGCTGCAACTTGTAGGGAATCTCTTTGGTTTTCTGTTAATATCAACTTGATAAATAAAATCCCTTGCAAACTCTTGTAAGGTCTCAAAGAGTGCCCAGCTATGTTCAAGAGCTCAAATTGCAACCAAGGGGGAAGTGTGAGATCCTAGAAAGACCCCCAACGACTTATATTTTTAAGCAATTAAGGGCAACATATAGTAGGAGACCATTGTGAATATCTTCCTAGACAATGGCAAGGTCCTCAATGAAGATGAATAGATTAGAAAGGCCTTTAAAGCCCACCTCTCACTAATACTCATGAAATCCCTCCCCTCTCTAGGAGACCACTATACATTACTAAACCAAAGGATCACAAATTTCATGGAAGGATATCCCAACCTTAATTTTTTGGAAGGATATCCCAACCTTATCCCTGATCACCTAGTGTTTAGCTTAAATGGGTGGCTTGCTATAGTGAACCATAGAAGCCCCTACTGCTACAACGATTGGACACTGGTTAAAAGAGGTAATCACTAGGAGTACTCTCCTTCCATTAGCCACCATCCACACCATGGTTAAGTTATATTCTATCCAAGCATGGTACTTGCCACATTAGGCCCCTGTGTTTGTTTCAACTAAGTGAATTGCACAATCACTCCACCATTGTGGATTAGCACTAGGTCTCGAAGTTGGTGCTCCAAGGATAGCATGTCTCATTGTTGCCACTCCTTGACTATCATGGTTGAGACTTAGCAAAGTGTGTGAGGTTCATATCCCAATTCCCCCCATTAGAACACTATTATGTCTAATAGTTCTTTCCTTAGGCTCTCCCACATATTTTCCTAAGTTGTTGAGTTATTCAGAACATAGATAAACCAAATGTCAACTTCCTCATGCATGGGATTGATAGAAGCCATAGCCAAATCTTTTTTGCCTCTTCTCAAGGTGAGCTTGAATGATTTCTTAAAAAGTACTAGCTCTTTAACCCTCCCTCTTTGATAGCCACTAGTGAATAATGCATAATCTTTAGGGCTAGACCAATTAACCTATGCTTGCCAACTGTTCTTCCTATGATCTACTTGCATTCTTGCGTTGAGCCAATGAGTGCCAAGAAGAATCCTTTGTTGAAAATTTTGAACTACTACAGAACTACAATCAATTGATAAGTTTACAAGAACCATCATTGAAATTCATCTTTAAAGGAAAGCTTCTCCATGAAATAGAAATAAAGCCATTCATAGATGGGGGTGCATTTGGTAACATTGTGATTTGCCAACTCCTTTCACAAATCAACTTCAATAGTAATATGATCATTCCTACCACTAGTAGTAGCATGTTGATAGTCTAGCTACATCTATATTCGAAACCTTCCATTTCTTGCCATGGCTATCCTGAAAGGTTCCTTCATCTAAGGACTTTTTCCCCCTAGGACTACATGCATATAGCTGGGGTTTTCAATAGATGGCAAGGGGAGCCTTTATCTACTACTCTACCACATGGAGCCAGATTAAAGGACACACAAATGGAGCAAATTCACACATGTTGATCATATTCCAATCCCCACTCCTAAAATTATCCCCTCATTGTAGAGTTAGATGGAAAGACACATATTAACGCACGTTAGAATTTGCTCCATTAGGTTGTATTATTAGTATTAACTAGTAAGGCCAATTGATTATAGATTGTGCAATTTGTAGTTTGGAAAACTCACAACTTTGCACTTTTACGAGCAAAGGAAGTAATTACTTGGTCTAACCATAAAAGTTAATTGGTCTAAAATCCCAACAATTTTTAAGAGATGATACATTATACTTTTATAATGACCAATGAATCATTTAAGGAAATTATGTTTCAATATTAAAAGAACAGAAATTCTAAAGGATCTATGTTGTATCTTTGTGAAAAGAAACTCTACATAAGACAGTGCACATAATGAAACTGAAATAATTAAAAGCATCTTTCTTAATTCCTAGAGTGCACACCATATGATTATTTGAGTGTGACTCAACTCTTTTGCACATTGTTTTTAGGCCTTTTGCAAATTGAAATCCACTGCTACATGCAATACCTTAGCTGGTATTCATATAAACAACTTGTCATTCACAACTTTATGTGTCTAGCTTGATACCAAAATTTTGCTAGCCTTAACAGTTTACACTCAGGCACCTCTAATGGTCATTATAGACTCACAAAATCCATTATTTTGCATAAGAAGGAGGGTTCCTATGGCCAATGTTGAATGTTGGTGACTTAGATTATTGTTGATTAGTAGTCTATCTCATACGTTAGCATAATGCGCATCCATGTATATACATCCTTGGGTGTCAAGCTTGTGGGCGTGAGGCCAAAATCAACCTATGGAAGTGCGTGAAAACCACACTCCCGGGAACCGAATCAAAACAAAATCTATGATGACAATGATCTCCCACTCATGGAATGGAGTAGAAAATAACCAAAAATCTGAATCTGAAGCCTCTTCCTCTCCATCCTCAATGCTCTCCATTAAGCAAAAAAACACAAACCACACCGAGGGAGAGAAAAGATACTTCTTCTTTAATACACGAATCATTCAGGTCTGCATGCGAGAGAGAGAGAAGGGGTGTTTATGGAAAGAAGCACACCCAATCATCCCCCACATGCACCCCTTCATACGACAATTTATTAAACTAATATGTATTTTTGGTTTACATTGCCCTTTACCACATTTCTTTAGGGCCTTCAAAGTTATGGCCTTCTTATACAAATTCAACGTTTGATAAAACATAATGAAACTCTATTGGTGTACAATGTTGTTCATGTAGATGCATTAGGGTGCCAATTTTTGAGCATCTCTAGGCTTCATCAACCTATGAGACAAAACCATGTATAATTCTAATTGTCATTTGACATCAAAGTGTGGCATGCTAAAAGATCAATGATGTATTATAGAAAGAAGCTAAGGTGGTGTACAAGACAAAATAGTGCTCATAGAGGGATACAATTCATCTTTGTTGCATATGTGGATTTTGTACACAAGAATATGCATCTATGTGCATTGTGTGGTTTTACATATCATCAGTGGATGTCTAGTTGTGTGATTTCTTTAGTATTTTGTTATTTAAGGGTGTGCAAATGAAGGTCCCAAATTTATGCACATGTGTGCAATCATGCATGCACAAGTTATTGTGTGCATCTAGGAGTTGTTCTGAGTGTTTATGCATGCATATGCATTTTATGGATTTTGAGTTTTCCAAGGAGGACTATAAGTGGATGTGTGTGTGCATGTGTGGGTGTATGTATTCTAGATGTCTACGTGCTTACTTGGGTGGGAAGGACACAAACCCACATGCACTTATGCACACATGAAGGGTATACATATATATAGCTATTTTATTTTGGTGCAATTATGCAGGCATATAAAGATGTATCAATTTGAGTGCATGTGTAGGTATATAAATACCAAAGTCAAGGGTTAGTTTGAATGGTTTGCACATGGTAGTGTGCAAGCAAAAGTTGTATCTATCACCTATACAAACCTAAAGTTAAAACGAATTGTCATTATCAAGGACTCAATTTAAAAGAATACTCTCAATCTCTCCCAAATAGACACCCTCTAATGCCAAACGATGGACAAACTTCAAGCAACATCTATGTGGAAGTGGACTTTGATGGTAAATGCCCACATATGTTGTGTGTGTGTGTGTGTTGTACACGAGAGAGAGAGAGAGAGAGAGAGAGAGAGAGAGAGAGAGAGAGAGAGAGAGAGAGAGAGAGAGAGAGAGAGAGAGAGAGAGAGAGAGAGAGAGAGAGAGAGAGAGAGAGAGAGAGAGAGAGAGAGAGAGAGAGAGAGAGAGAGAGAGAGAGAGAGAGAGAGAGAGAGAGAGAGAGAGAGTGTGTGTGTGTGTGTGTGTGTATGATCATTTCTCAACATTAGCATTAGCAACAAAACTACAACTCGATTCAATATGTGTAGAATTTATCACCTCACATGCCTTGCATGACCACCCTTCAAACTTGAAAATATTTGCCTCTAAATTGTTTTGCTCAATGGGACATGAGGATTAAAGAAGAGGATGTAAGAGCCTTAACTTGGTAAGGTGCAAACCAAGTAGAGAGAACGCTTTAAGAATCAATGCTAGCATCAATGGTGGGCACATGCAAGGCTATCCATGTGTCGCATTTGCACGCACATGCACACGCGCGCGTGCACACACACACACACACACACACACACACACACACACACACACACACACACACACACACACACACACACACACACACACACACACACACACACACACACACACACACACACACACACACACACACACACACACACACACACACACACACACACACACACACACACACACACACACACACACACACACACACACACACACACACACACACACACGTACATACGTATTTGAAAATTGGATATGCGAGCTTTTGAATTCTTCTTGCAAAGAATTGTAAACAAATTTTTCCTACAAGTAGAAGTAAGTAAGAAAACAAAGCATGCCACTTTGACGGCTTGTTTCTTTTTTGCATCCATCTTATGAAAGAAGTTGAAGGGACCTGAGAAACATTCTAGATTAGTCTGCACTATGAAGTGTGCTTATGTGTGTGAATCAAAAGTTAAATCAATTGGTATAAAAAGGAGAGAAAAAGGTTGATGGTGTGGAGTAAATATAGACACTCTTCAAGTTGTTGAGATCAATGGTTGTATCCAATGTTAGTGGTGCATTCTAAAAGGGTTTTCTTTTTTTTGGGAGAGGGGGAAAATAGATCTAGAGGAATTTAGAGGGAATTTGAAGGGCATAAGTCAAGGAAGAAGGTGATGAGCATGGGAAAGGCTACCTAGCATGAATTTTGTTTATTAGGTTTATTCTCCACACCTTACTTTTATTTCACCAAAGGATCTTCTTATGTTATCATGTAAATAGACTAGAGCCTACAAATAGCTCCCTTGATCTTGTATCCCTATATGTCTAAGAGATGCTCATAATATTAGAAGCTGTGGCTAGAAAACAAATTCAACATGATATCAATTTCCTTATTATACAAAGACAATCATGGGATTCCTTATGTAGGCTTTTTATTATTGGCATGTAAATAAAGTTAGATATCTTAAAAAGGTTTCATTGACATTCTAGTTCATTTGTAAATAGGAGGAATATTTTATTTTATTTCATATGTAGTAAAGCTTAGATGTGTATGTGGGTGGTCCTACATCATAGACGTTTATCTTCATTATTGAGCACCACAAAAGTTAGATGCATGCATATCAATGTTCCTTCATATTAAGGTCCAATTTTTCGCTAGTAGTTCATTTACAATTCCTTTCCCAAAAAGGGGAAAATGACACATTGATTTCTTTTCCACATTTAAAGGCCCTCGTAGTTGAATGTGCAAAAGACTAGATTAATACAATAACTCCTGCTTATTCCCATGGGCATATAAATCCTAGTTCCAAATCTCTAATCCCTCTAACTTGGACTTTCATGTCTCTCCAAGATATTCAAAGAAAAAAGTGGAGGTTAGATGCTTTGCTCCAAACTACATGCTTGTACCTTTACAATGACCTTAGGATAGTGCCTTGGGTTTGAGAGTGAAATACTTTTGCAAAGAAAATCATGTAAGCTAGAAAGCTTTTCAACTTCATAGCTAGCTCCACATTTACATTCCTCACATTCATAGCTAGCTCCTTGTTTACATAGCAATGATGTAGAATCCACTGAGAGATGTGATAAACATGCACCAAAGATAAAGTAGTGTCTTTTTAAAGTTTAAGGGTGGAGTAAGAGCATCAAGTGTCTTACTCATGGGGCTCTTTATGCATAAGTGAAGGATTGTGAATATGATGAAAAGCCATTTGCTTTGCATGCCAAGGTTTTGAAGGGGCCTCTTGAGTGACTCTAGAATATCCACTAGGTTGACACTTAGATTCTTAAGTCATGTTAGAATATCGAGCATATAGCATTGTGTGCAATTCATGGAACACATGCAATTGCATGATGGGGACATTGAAATATATTAAATAACTTTGTGTTTATGCTAGCACCTTTTTGCTATCCAGGCTATGGAGAGTAACAAGAATGATTGGGTTGTTGATGTCTTTATCTAATTAGTACATAAGAGCAAAGCATATTTTACAAACCACTACATTTAGCAAAACATTGTAGAAGTAAGAAGTGCTATTGTTAGAGTGTTTAAAGTCATGTATGTAAGGAGTCATCGATCATATGAGAGTTTTTCACTTGGCTTAGCAATTTTTAGGGTCATCTTGAGTGAAAACCAATCCAATGTAAGGCTTTTCACTTAGTTTAGTAGTTTTTGGGACTTATATCAAGTGAAAATTTGTAATCAATAGGTCCTATCCATCCCTCAATAATTGCATGAGGCTAGCAACCCAAATTGGTTGATTGTTAGGAAGCAGTAGCAAATGCAAGTTAATAAGCAAACCCTTTGATGTCAATAACACCTAAGGTGTTCTCATTGCATGCTCAAAGTTGTATACCTAAACATATAATATGCATTTAAGGTGGCTAAACAAGAAGAGACGAGGGTTGAGCACCTAGAATGGGACATATTTAAATGACAACATACATATATCTAGTGAATGTGAGCCTAGTCTCATCCTCATGCATACATGGTATGCTTACATAGGTGGCATAGAGTTAGTTTGATTGGCTAATGAAGGTATCAAGCACTTTCTAACAAAGGAATCATGATGCCTTTATTCAATGGCATCTACTCAACTAGCCATTGGATTCCTCTCTACATATCATTATGTTTTTATGGGCCCACTAAAAGCATGAGTGAAATCTCTAAGCATAAGGAGGATCCTGGAAAATTTGAAGGGAGAGTTAGTCAAAAATATGCATGGTAGGACATAAGTCCAAAAATCACCAAACCAAAATGAGGAAATTTTTTTCCCATGGAACTACTAAAAACATACCTATAGAATGTAATGTTGAATGAACAAAATGAAAAAGTTTTGTATGTGAAGGGGCCAATACCTAGCAACTATCTCCCTCTCAAAATCTCTTCTTTGAGTAGATATTTATGAAACTCACAAATAGTGGCTTGTAAAGAAATTAAGCGAGAAACCAATTTCTAAAGGAGTTCTTTTGAGCATGTAGGAAATGTACGTTAAAATACATGAAAAGAACTAGAAGAGTTAATAATATTTGCAACCAACCACCATCACATTAATGTTCTAATATTAAGTGTTCTAGATTTTAGGAGTTCTTATACTAATCACTTTATTCTAGGAAGAAAGGATGGATTGATGAAGGATTAAGAGGGCTTCTAAAATCTCAATCTTCATAAATATAGAGCTTAGTGTTGAAAGCAAATCTGTTTGATTCTTGATTTTCCTCTTGCAAATCTTGGTATTACATCTGGTTTGCTCCTTCCGTTGCTTTTGTACCTATGACAAAAAAGCCCAATATAGTTCTAATCATATATCAAACTTGTATTGTTCAATTCCATCTGATCCTTTCTCAAACAACAAACCAAAGGTGGTTGGAGGTACCAAGCTCAAATTCTAGTCGGTCATGACTCAACTAAGTGATCTATTTTTGACTTTTTAACCTAGTATAGAAGAGATGAAAAGTTAATGATATTGTGCAACACATTAGTATAGAAGGGTTGAAAACTTAATGATATTGTGCAAGAAATCCATGCCCTTTTTGTTCTCCTTGCAATTGATGAATATATGGGTGGACCATCTCCACTTTTTGCTTGCACCTAACACAAATCCCATTTCTTATACCAATCTTAATAACATTTTCCTAGATAAGCTTATGCAATGTAAGTTAAAATAGAATAGAAGCTTTATCTTGAATGTTGTGACCCCAAATGGCCTTGAATGTATCCCATCAATAGGTATTGTGGTTCAATCCCCATCTTTTTTAAGGCTACTAGTCAAGTTTAACTTAATAGTCCTTTACATTTGGCAAGGGTAGGAGAGGATGGTTTTCTTTCTAGCCAAGGGCTCTCTAATAAAAGGGCCCTATGATTTTGATTGCCTTACATAGGTTGTGGTCCCATTATCAAAATATATTAATGACCAAATCTAGCTTTGAATATTTAGGTTGTACCTAATTTTTAATGGTAGAGGTTTCCACCCAAAATGTTTAGTACTAAAGTCCCAAAAGTCTTCCCATTGCTTCATGCCTTTACCTAAAGGCATGTAGACCCAAATAATAGAGATCTATAAGCAAGGGAAAATAAAGAAATTAAAGCACTTTGTGCCCTTCTAGGGCTAAGGATGGAATTGGGTTTACCACTCCTTACAATGAGAAACCATAATAGTATAAATATATTTTTGCAGTAGGAAAGACTAGTTGTCATCAAGAAAAATGATACTTTTGGCATTCCATTTGGCCACCATTTTATATCCCATGATTTCCACATCGTGCAACCCAAACCCACCCTTGTCTTTAGGCAACAATCAAGTCTACTAAGCCAATTTAGGGGTTATAAATTTTTCCCCATCCCCAAATCATATGAAGTTCCTACATAAAACTTTTATTTCCTTGACGCTAGACATGGGAGGCCTCCCCAACAAGAATAAAAGAGGGAGTGCAAGCAACTAACAATGCGAGACAATTGGCCTAGATGCCATATTAGCCTAAAAGTACTTTTGAGAACCTAGCTACTTTTTTAGCTTGGCTATGACCAATTGCTATTCTTGCTTCTAGGAAATCATAAATCCCATACTAGGTATATCCAATAATCTAAAGATTTTGTCATTTGCAATCACATTGAAGCTTTGATTCAATAGCCAAGTGGGAGGAGGATTATTTAAGCTTTTAAGGCTAGTTTAATTGAGGTTAACAATAGAGTACAATCCATACAAAAGATACTTATAGAATCCAAATACTCATCGGATAATGGCCATAACTATGAATAGTACCATTGGTATCATTAGCAATTTGATTGAGAACCATACTTGTCAACTTCATTTTGGAACACCCACCCTAAAACATTGGTAGAATAGCATCTAATGGAGCTTTAAAGCATAGAGTGATGAGGACACCATCAATAACTACAAAAGAGGAGGCCTTAGCAGAGAGGGTATTGACAAACCTAATAAACTTTGCAAATCCCATGTTTTCTAGATGTTCAAAAATGAAGTCCTAGTCCACTCTATTATGAGCATTATAAAAATAAATCTTAAAGGGAGAAAAATATTAGTTGGTGTTATAGTTAGGCCTTTCCACAAGTTGATGATACATCCTATGATAAATCTATATCCAATTAAACATATTAGCTTTTTCTTACTCCAATTGTTAAGTATCAAAGATCTTTCCAATTATAGGACTTTGTTGCGACCTAAAACGGGCCCGCCGACACTAGCTTTATGGCACTAGCCATGACTCCACTACACACCTCAAACCACCCAACATGGCCTTGCGGCCAGGAGCATCTATAAGGGGTTCTACCCTAACCTCTAATATAGAACTTTGTGTTTGTATGGATTGTAATCTAATGGACAACCCTTCCCACACTCCTTAGAGAAGGGAGTCCCTACACATATTGTTGTTATACACCATGTAAGCACACACAAAGGGAGCACCCGGTTGATTGTCGAGGCCCCACTACAGCTCTCCTACACCTCAAGGATTGGTCCCAAAATGCGCTGTGTGAACACATAAAGCACATTCAAAACATGTTCCACTCTTTTAACTGACCGATCTAGGAGATAATAGGTAGTTGTCACTGAGTATTCCCAAAGAACAAACTACTAACCCTACAGCATAGGGTACCTCACACCCTCAACATAGGTCATTGTTCATGAACAATTGCTATGTATCCAGGATGATACCATGTGGTACGTGCAATGCAATTGCATATGACTATACTGCTCAAACAAGTTTATTCACTAACAACCAGCATTGTGAAGGTGCCAAAATAGTTCTTTTTATGCCTTTATTCTAAACCACAATTGTTGCATTGCTTAGGGCCAGCACTGAGCATTCTCGTGCTACTAGACCCTCTTAATTTTAACACACATGTATCCTCTATACCATGCATAATAAAAAAAATTACAATTTAGCATGTTTTAAGCACTTAACAATCCCCTTTTCCCTATTGTTTAAGATTGTGCATTTGGTGGCAGGTTTAGGGCGTATTTTTCATGCATTTTTATTTACAAAAGCAATAAAAATCCACTTTAATATAGAGATAGGGATGAACTGAGGCTAAAACTCATACCTTAGCCCTACCACGCATTCACAAACACAAATATTATTTTTTCCTATTTTTTGGATGTAAAAATTCTATTTTTGTAATTTTATTCACTTTTTGCTATTTATTTATTGATTATTACTCATATTTTTTGATTTTACTAATTTATATTGATTGATCTGACAGAGAATGATTTTTCTATCACATTTCATCCCATATGAACACTATATGCACGGCAAAACCCCAAAATCGCATATTTTTCTTAAATCGCAATGTTGCGGGTTTTGTGTATTTACAAATAAATTATTAGATGATGGATCTTTCTTGATTTCTTTAACATATATGATAAAACAGAGTTTTGGCAACTAAATACAATCATTTCCAACCAAAATTTATCATAAAATAATGAAATCTATGACTTACTCATAAAACTGCGCTTTACGACGTACGTATCTCGTAATTGGAGGCTCGCTAATGCTTCCCAACAACCATTGACGATCCTTCCAACCCTTATCTACTCTCTTTTACACTCCTGTATCATCCCACAATCAAAATATTTCCTCTCAACCCACTCCCTTCTCTCATATATTAATCCATGGGAACACACAACAACAAGAGGAGAGAAGAGAGGAGAGAGAGAGAGAGAGTAAAATCAAATCTCTTGATTTACTCAGTCATTTTTCGATCAGATTCAAGCATTGGAGAATATCAAAATTCGATGTCTTGTTGCCTCCTTGCCTTCTCCTGATTCCATCAGTCAAAAAATTGATTAAAAATGCCAAAATTGGGGGCGCTGATAAAAAATTCGCCTCCTCTCCCCCATTCATGACTTTTCATTTCTCATTTAGTTAAGCTTTAAAGCTTAACCACAAAAATAACTAGCTCAAATTTTTCATGTTTACACTGCACAAATTGGGTTTTTTGTCAAACGGAGGTCCAAACGAACGCGGATGCTTCAATTTGATCAAACCAACTAGGCGGCCGGCTTCATGATGCCGAAATCTATAAACTTGGCCTTCGTCATACACTTTTAGGCTCCCAGATCATATAGCTGCTTTATAATGCCAAACCTTGCGAGGATTAAATGGGGGGTCAAATGGACTCCAATCGACGAATCAAGACTTGCGTTGGGTTCTTGGCATCAAACTCCATCTAGGAAAAGTCTAGCTTATCGATTCGAAACCATTTCATTTTGCTAGAAAAATTGGTCTCTTACGGCTTTTAGACCACTTTTCTGCTTCAAAATGGGTTCTAAAATCCAGCTTTCATCACAGGATAGGGTGACTTAGCCCATCAAATCCCATGAACTGATCTGCACAAACAATGACCATAAAAGCATCAAGCTACTACAAAATAGAATACACAACAAAGCACAAGCACAACTCTCACCCTATCCCTTGACAAAATAAAGGCATGAAAATCCTCAAGGGATAGGCCCACCATAATCGGACAGAAATCCAAAGCAAGTCGCTAACCAACTGCTCCAACATGAACATGCTAAAAGAATGCCAAAGAGGTCATCCTACTTGTGGTCTAAACTACCTATCTAACTAGGATAACTAGACCAGGAACTCCTACTAGGTGAGGACTCCTATAGCATGGTCATCATAAATTGTTTCTTTTAACACACTTTTCTTTCAAAGTTTCTATACTCGGATGTGCAAAAAGGAGGGAGTTGAGTGTAGAGTGACTCAAGAAGAGCAGGGCATTTGCCTTAGGTCTTGACTTAGTACCCAAGAACCTACCAAGCTCTCGCAAGGCGGCACTTAATCATTTTTTCTGCTCACTTTTGTTTTCACTCCAACCTTCCTTAGTATTTTTTTATTTTGGCTAGCTGCTACCCCAAGGAAAGCAAGGCATCAACCCCGGGTTTGACTCGTCCCCAAGAACCTACCAAGCCTTTGCAAGGTGATAATCAATTGCACTTGAGATTCTTTCTTTCTTGTCTTTTCAATTTTAGGGTTAGAACCCCTTTTTGCACACCTCTATATTTTTATATTACAAGTATATTCATGCTTGTTTCTTCCTTTTATTTCGACAGGCTTCTCTAATTGCCTCGCACTAGCAGGGAATCCTAAAACAACTACCTAGCAGGATAATAGAATAGGGCCACTAGGAAAGCCTTCTAACACAGGTCTTCAATGCCTAAAATGTCTTTACAAGAGGTAGGCAACTACTCAAACCTCCCCCAAATAAACTTGACCTAACCTTGGGACTTCATGCATTGATTGTCTGTCCCCTATAAAAGAACAATTTCTCACAAGCACATAGACACATATAACAAAAAAGAAAAGTACTCATAAAGGAAGAACATCACCTAAGATTGGGCCATAATAAGCTTTCGCATAGCAAGAGGCTCCCTCTAGGTCCTTTGTCAAATCTATTTGATGCAATCACTAAAATAGAAAGCCATTAAATGCACCCACACCGAACAGACACATGGCCCACTTAACCTAATGAAATGTAACATTGCACTATAGAATAATTGGCTCTCATGGCCTTATGAGATAATTCACTTCACTACCATTCAATATCATATTGCTAAAACAAGCCCTTGGTCACAACATAACTCTACTGAAGCATAAAACTGTAAGAGCTCTTCAGGCCCTACACTAAATGCATCAGGTTATTGGCTAGCCCCCTTGCATAAATAGCAAGGAGTGTTCGACGAATATGACGATAAACAATCCTATGCATCCATGATAGAATAGGAAGGTGCTCAATTGCTACCACTCTCATAACCCAAATTAGCCATTGATGGCCAAAATAGGACATGTCAGTAAGAAGACCCCAAAGTAGTCTTGGGCTAATGTTAGAAGGTAATTGTAAAAGCTCCTTCGGACCACAATTGAAAAAGACATCTTCAACAAAAGCATAATTGGCCAGGGAATCCACAAAGTGATTCCACTATCGAGGAACTAGCTGAGAAGTCACCATCTCAAAAATATGCAATATATCCAAGGTTGCATGTTGGCACATCCATAAGATGGGATTCCACACACTATAGGTCCCATTCAACTGATTGATCACTAACTGCGAGTCACCTTTCACCAATAATCGGTGGATACCACCACATTGGGCTACATTGAGCCCCATAATCAAGGCCTTATATTCTGCGATATTATTAGTAAAAGAGTGTCCTAAATATACTTCCATTTTCATAATAAACCTACATTGGGGGTCTTTTTAATGACCGCACCAACACTCGCATATTTTAGCAGGCCCTCTAGAAGCTCCATCAAAATACAAAGTATAGACCTAGTCTTTAGTGATAGGCCATGCCATACCAATTAGCTCACTCATACTTATACTAATCAAAGTCAAGCCGAGAGAGAGGATATATAACATGTACAATCCCTCCTTCCTCTCGCTGAACTTGATAGGCATGCTAGTAAGAATCCTTTGACAATGGTGGCAGTAGACCTTGATATCCCACGTGAAAGATTTGTCTTGCCACTCGATAACCCGATAACCTTTACTCCACCAGATCACTCAACCTTGGTGATAACGTTGCTCTAAATACGGATGCTCAAGATAAGGAATGATTCTTCCCATTCGATTGTCTTGATACCTACTGCAAGTTAAAACTGATCACAAAGGACCTGCATAGGCACCAAGGCTGACGTCATCCCTTACACATAGTAAGGCTTTAGCTTATTAAAGTTAAATTTATTTTTAAACTCTACCCCCTAAAAATTTGCTAAAAGGGATGTAGAGCCATTCTTTTCTATACATACAATTTTATAGCCCATCCCATTTGGGTTCTAGTTTACCAGGAAAAAGCTCACGACAAGCATTATAGTACAACACCAACTGACCCTTCACAAATTTATATTTCTTAGCTTGAAGGTCGTGGAGTGCTTTCATTCTCTTCTTCCCTACCTCTTGATGTAAGAAAGCCTGCAACTGAATCTCGTCAAGATGTGCAATAGAAAAAACTCTTTCCTGTAATGCTTATGTCTCAACGAATGATTGAGAGCGAATCACACAGTAGGCAACTCTATTTCCAATGGTATAAGACACACTCTTTCCCATATACTAGCTTGAACAGGGTGTGGCATGTAGCTCTCTTGAATGTCGTATTGTAAGCCCAAACCACCACATACAATTCCTTATCCCAATCTCACTTTCTTTCAGACACTATTTTGGATAAGATCCCTACAAGCTGTTTATTTGTACTCTCAACTTGACCATTTGCTTGTGGATTATATGGGGTGGTTTTATTGTGTTTAATCTTGAAAGATTCTATCAAGGCTACTATAACCTTATTGAGGAAGTGTGTTCCTCGATCAAACACTATCTCCTTAGGTGGACCAAAACAGCAAACAATTTGCTCCATAGTAAAATTGGCGGTCTCCTTAGCATTGTCCTTCAATGTTGCTCAAGGTTCAAACCACTTTGTAAAGTAGTTCATCTCGCTACAATAATATAATGCTTACATGTAGTCGATGAAGGGTATATTGGTCCCACAAAATCAATACCCCATTTTTCAAAGGGCAATGTAACTAAAATAGGGTTTAGAGGTCACTTACGATTCTCCTTGGCATCGTGTCTTTGTTGGCAGACATCACATCGCTTAACATAATTGAAAGCATCCTAGAAGATCGATGGCCACCAATATCTAGCATGAAAAGATTTCTAGGCGGTAAGTCATCCAAGAAAATGTCTCCCACATGCTAAACCATGGCATTTCTCAAGAATGAATGGCACCTCCTCAGGTATTACACATTGGTGATAAATCTTATCCATAGCTCTCCAATACAAGACACCCATTATAATCAAAAAGCGATGCTTGTTGCTTAATCTTTCTCTTCTCAAACTTTGATAAAGCAATCCCAAATCCCCTTGTAGATAGATAATGCGTTATAGCTGCATACTAGGAAGGGATGGAAGCTGTATCAATCTTAAATAGACCTTTGATATCACTTCCTTAAGCCATAATTTTCTTTGGCTCCTCAAGTTCCACAAGATATTCCACAATATCCTGTAGCTTTAGTGGCTTCTCCTAATCTCATAATCGAACTCCTGCAAACTAATTGAGTACTTTGCTAAACGGTCATGCGGCTCCAACTTGTTTGTCAATAGTCTAAGCCTTTTTGCCTTCGTAAAAAATACAACTTTCTCATAGAGAATATAGTGCCTAAATTTCTTTATCGCAAAAACCATTCCAAGGCACAATTTCTCCATGTAAGTATAGTCAACTTCAGATATCTCCAATTTACGACCTAGGAAAGGCGCTTGGATGATACAAATTCTCTTCCCAAATTTGGGCTAAACAACAGCTATGCATTGTTGTTGCTGAAAATATATAAAAAACCTCGCATCTTGTGGGTGCTTCTAGGGTTGGTGTTTTTGCTAATTCTTGCTTCACATCCTACAAACTGCACTACTGCAAGTAAACAAACAGTTAAAAGATAACAAGTTCATCAATGGCAATGCTCTTTCTACTAGTTCATTGATAAATCTTTAATAATATCCCACATTGATGAGACAAAAAGTTGTGCACCTCTTTTGGAGTACGTGGCACTCTCATAGCGACTATAACCTTTATCTTTTCTGGGTCAGTCATAATACTAGCCGAGCTAACCACATGGCCTAGTAACAACCCATAGGGCACTCCAAAAACACACTTCCTAGGGATTAAGAGCAATGCAAAACTATTTGCAATGCTCAAAATATTTCCTTAAAATAATCAATTGTCTTTCCTTTGTGGTGACTGCCCCCAGATAATCAATGAAGACTTTAAACTCCTCTGGGGAGATATCATCGAAAGTTTTATAAGCTTTGCGTTGCTAAGAACTAGGCGCATTGCATAACCCAAAGGCCATCACATGATATGCAAAGGTATCAAAGATAGTGATAAACATTGTTTTCAGCGTATCTTCCTTCGCAATAGCCATTTGGTTGTATCCAGCAAAGCAATCCATAAATGAATAGATTTTCTTACCTGCTAATTGATCTAAAATTTGAACAGTAATCCTTAACCATTTGCTTATTAAGCTCTTTGAAATCTATGAAAAGATGAATTTGATTATTATTCTTTTTCTTGACAACAACTGGTGAACACCACTTTGTGTGTTGTACCAAAAATATTAGGCCAACTTTCCATAGTTTTGCCAAATCCTCGAATAGCCGGTCCCTTAATTCTAAAGGCATACGCCTTACTTTTTGTCATAGAGGGCAACTATCTTCCATTAGGGGAATGGTATGCATAGCCAGGCTGGAAAGAATACCTCTCAGTTCGTCATAACTCCAATCAAATATGTCGCTGAATTCTTGAATCAAGGACACATAGTCCTTCCTTTTATATGAATTGAGCATGGACCCTAATTTAATTGGCCATGAATCATTCAATGTACCAAGGTCTAACTCAATTACATCCGTGTCTCTTATTCTATCATGAGCCTCTATCAGTTCATTCAAAGTTATCTGATAGATATCCTTTGTAGTGGACCCCTCGTTGGATTCATTACTTGATGTCATCTCACTACTAGCTGCATCCTCCAATGTATCTATCTCTGTAGAGGATAAAAAAACTCTCTCACTTTGAGGAGATTCAGGGTATGCATCTAGTCACGTGGACTATAGTAATGCACCCTTGAGGTTGTCTTAAACTATCATTAGCCATTTAGAGAATTGTGGAGGTATCTTTTTTGATTTCTAACCCTAGCCTCTCCATCATCAATTCTGAACTATAATGTTGACGGAGGATCCTGTATCTACAATAGCATGCTTCACTAATATTCCATCAACATATGCTACTACCCTTAGACAATGCTTTTCAGCATGCTCAAACCAATCATCTCCTACCTATGCTATTTTCAAGGGCTCCATGATGTACCTAGTACTTAAACTCTTTACGTATTCTTGGAGACAACTTAACTAACTGCAAGTGTTGAATGTTGAAATGACTTGTTTTTTGGGTTGATTTTTGTTGTTTTTGAGGGATGAATGGTCGATTTTACACCATGATTGATTGGTTTGGAAGCGGTTTGAGAGTATTTTGGATAGGGTGGAATGGTTTTGATAATCTCATGATGTTTTTCAGTAGAGATATGAGGTTCTGTTATGTTCTATGATGTCCTGATAGTGTCTGATAGTGTCTGATTTATTATGATAGCTTCTATTTTGCTTATGTTTTGTTATGTTTTTCTTCTGTATGAAGGATGGAGTAATGAATGATGAAGCTTGAGGTTGTATAAAAGCTCATTGAATGGTTTTGATTGGTTTTAGTTGAGCTGGATACTTTCCGTTGACCTTTTGTAACCCTCTGTTGAGCTTTGATAAATCCTATGTATGCCTCTGTATGTATTATGTTGGATGAGGGTGTAGTATGGGAAAGTTTTCTAGCCTTGGAAAGAGATGAATGCAAGTTCAAAAGAGCTCAAATAAGTGGAAGAAGTATGTCTTGAAGACTCAAGTGAAGACTGGAGTGAAGTGATAATGATGAGCTATGAAGAGTCACTGTAGTGGCTTTGGTGACCTTTCATATCAAACATACCTCTTGGGAGGGGTATCCACAACTAAAGAAGGGTTATTGTGAGTGATTATTGAGTATTGTAGTGAGGATATGATGTACTATTGAGAGAGAGAGAGAGAGAGAGAGAGAGAGAGAGAGAGAGAGAGAGAGAGAGAGAGAGAGAGAGAGAGAGAGAGAGAGAGAGAGAGAGAGAGAGAGAGAGAGAGAGAGCAAATTCTGTACAAGGCAATGTATCTACTTATAAGAGATTATGAGAGAAAGCTATGGAAACTTTGAATATGAATAATATGTGACACATTTCCATTCAAAGTGGTGTATTATCTTGTGTTTTTTTGGTCTATGAAAGAATTATATGAAGAATATAAAGAGTATGATGGATTTTGTTCAAGTTAAAGTCGTGGGAGATTGTTTCTATGATATTGTGTGAAGATTTCTTATTCATAGTGTTCTTTTCCTTATTGACATCATATCAAATATGAAAAAATATGGTCATTGATGATTTTCTTGTAGTAGAATCCCTATTTTCTTGGTGTCTCTCTTGGGGCTCCATGTTTTTGGTGTGTAGTTGGGGAAAACTTCCATCAACAAGCATCAGAAGAGGTTGAAAATAAAGGAAATGGCATTGCAAAGAGGAGAAGAATTCAATGGATGCTTACAAAGTTCCTTTTACCACTGAAGAATTGGTGATTCTTATTGCCAATGCCACTTTCCACAAGAAGTTCATTCCACAATGGCAGAAATATATTACCATCATGATGCAGGCTCTATGTGGTGGACTATTTCCTCTCCCTATTGAAGCAACATAGATGTGCATCTTGGTAGCAAATTGAAATGCAAAAATAGAGAGAATGATCATCCTTGGAAGATATAGCATTCATTGAGAAGTTTCTAGACATTATCAAGAGAGAGATAGTGTGAAGAGGCTTCAAGAGTTGTTGTCAGTGGAGATTCATGAAAGTAAGAAAGAAAAGAGTTGGAATTTGTTTGTGGATGCTCAACAGTAGGATACGTGGGACACATGGTGCATTGAAAAGTCCAATTAGCAACTCATTGTGAAAGCTACTAGACAGAGTATTCTTCACAACATATACTATTGAAACCATCAGAAGTTAGCATTACTATGATGATGGCACCACAACGATCCTTAGAAGAATGAGTTTTGATACCTTCAGAACTGAATACCTTACACTTTGTAGCAGTCTAAAAGCTGAATTCAAAGACATTGAAAAATAGGAAGTAGAAGAAATGTTGGCTAGAGAGTCCTCTAGAGACTGAAGCCTCCTCTGATTCTATTTTGTGGATTACAAACCAATTGGGTGGAGCTAACTCCCTGATGAATGTCATAATCAAGAGGCAAGCACTAGAACGAGTCCAAAGGTATGTGAGAAGAGAGAAGGCAAAAATCAAAATTGAGAATGCGCTAGCAACATAAGCCTCCTTTGATGCCCTAGCAGCACTCTTTATAGTAGTCCCCATGGTGACTCAAGGTCCCCTTCCTAGTCAGATCCGTCCTGGAAATATTGATGTGACAGGCCAACGAATGTTATCCCATTGCCCATCTTTAAGGGAGAGTACAACGAAGACCCTGATCTTCATGTAGTAGTGTTATGGTAGCATGTGTGGCTAACAATGCTAGAACCCTTGAACATTGGTTAGCAATGTTTCCCGCCTTTTGCGTAGCATTTCAGTGGTATGAGAGACAAGCAATAGGAGAACTTTTGGCACATGGGATGACTTGAAGTTGGCTTTTCTCACTAAATTCAAGCGTGAAGGTTTTGAAGAGTGGATGCAAGAGGAGTTCATGAACCTAAGTCAAGTCCTATGGTGAACGAGTAGAAGCTTATGTATTGTGAATGGAATCCATACTGAAGAGGTGGACCAACCATCATTTGGATGAATGCATCCAGAAGGGAGTTTTCCTTAGAGGCCTACAACTAGAGGCTCGCAAGTTTGTGGAATTGAGAAGACCAGTCAATCTGCAAGGTGCAATGGAAGGTGCAAGATTATATGATAAAGTTAAAGCAAGGCTTTTGATGACCTTAGGAAGAGAAGTCCTACCTCCTCCCATGCCAGGAATGGCATACCCACCAAATGCAGTCCACGGGATAGTTTCCTACCCCTATCCCTAGATGCAAACAGTGTTGCAGTACAATGCACCGAATCCACAGTGGCCGCAGATGATAGTGTCTCAAATGATGGTTCAACCACAACAAAAGTGGCATCAAACGATTCCCCCAATGGGGACTCAACAACAGTGGAATCCTACCAATTGGAATAAATAACCCCTAGTCTCAACATGAGCTCTTAATAAGAACTAGAACAGAGGACCCTCTAGATCAACTCAACCACTGTATGCAATGATTACAGAAGCTTCCCAAAATCCTACTAGAAGTACTTTAGGAGGTGAAAATATGAAGGACTACATGTCCAATTTAGTCGCAAGCATCAAGAAGGAGCTTATGGATGTGATTACAAAATAGCTACAAATATTGAAGGTAAATACCGCCAATATATCCACTCCTACTTTGTTGGAGGTGGGAGAGATGTGATGCATTCTAATACATGGTGTGGAAAGTGCCATCAAGCGAGACATTTAACCAGTGAATGTATCTAAAAACCAGCCTTCTATTCGTATTGTTTGAGGAAGAACCATACAGAGGATATTTGCTCTCTGAAGGAGATGCACGAAAGAAGGAAGAAAGATGAAGAAGCAAGGTTCAACTTGCTGGAATCCAAGATGACCACCCAGGATATTGGACAAAAGCCTAGGGAGTTTGGTCCTAATTTCGATTTGAGGAGGTTTCTGTCAGATTTATAGAGGATGATACTCTGGCGGTGGCTATAGAAGAAGTGGAGTGTATAGATGTGGAGAAAAGGGACATATCTCACCGAACTGTCCAAACCCTAGAAGGTCTATGGACTACAAGCCCTTATGTAGTCAATGCGGAGGAGAAGGCTACACTGCAAAAGACTATCCAAGTCCAGCTCCTATAAAAGCTACTTTTGATACCCAACAAAAGACCCAAGAACATGTTTCCAATTTGGTAGAATTGGAGGTTGCCGCAATAACGCATGCAAAGAAAGGAGAACCCATAGTTCCAAAAGAGAACATTCCCTTTGCCAATACAGTCAAGTTCAACCTTCCTAGGGAGAAACAAAACAGTGCAACATAGAATAATGTAGTACAGAGTCACAGAGAGAGCTATAGAGTTGCAGAGATATGATGAGAGGTCCAAGAGATAGAGGATATCAAAGTACCTCGTCAAGGAGAAGAAGCGCAGATGTTCCCGTTCCTAGAAGAAAAAGGGAAGATAAAAGTGGCTGTGGCCCCATTTTCTAGCCGATTGGAGAAGCCTGTGGATCTTATCAAAGAATATGACTTGGTCAAAGACCTAGACACTTTTAAACCAAACCTAATATTTCGATAGTTTTTGATATTGTCTCCTAGTTGTCGAAAGATATTCACAAGCATATTGACAAGAAGAAGAGGCCTAAGGATTGCTCCCTCTCCATCAACCAAGTCCAACAAAGCTCTAGAGCCTATAAAAGAAGTGGATATGGCTAACTCCTTCTTGGATCCTGGAACCCCAGAGATTGGCATATGGATTGAAGGATGCTTTATAGTAGACACATTGATTGATGGAGGATCATTAGTAAACATAATGATGGATGTGACAATGAAGGATCTAGGCTTGCAAGGAATGCAACCTATGTAGTGGCTTATCCAATTGGTGGACCAAAGCAGAATCAAGCATTTGGGCATTCTCCCGTACGTGAAGACAACCCTTGCAAGAAAGGATTATTGGCTGACATATCTGGTGGTCACCAAATTCCTACGGGACCTCATACCCATTGCTGCTGGGAAGACCTTGGCTTTTTGAAGTAAGAGTAAGGGCAGATTAGTTCAAAGGAACCCTAACCCTAGGCACATGGCCTAACAAAGTGGTGTTGAAGTTGTATGGATCAAAAAAAGGCAATGGATCCACGTCCATCGAAGTCTTAACAGACTCTTTCAACATAGTAACAGATGGTACATCATGAGATGAAGAAGCCGTCAAATAAATCTTTCCGAAGAAAATAGACACAGTCCCTGATAGTGGGCACTGTAAGCCAACTGTGGAAATAAGCAAAGTCTTTGTCAATGAGTGAATACCTCCTACCTGAACCCGAATTGACTTTTGAAGTCACCTCTCTAACAGCAAGATAGAAGTATGGATGTATTGTTCTCCCTGTTACATGGCCGTAGCAGAGCCAAAGATAGATGCAGAAACAGAGATAGAGACAAACACAAAAGCAAAAGCATAAGACATAACAAAGAGTATTTTCTTCTCTTATAAAGTCCCCATAGAGGTAGAAATAGAATCTAAAGAGGATGAAGATAATAGTGCAAGAAGAAGACTATGAAAGCGAGCTAGAAGAGTCTATTCTACTCGTAGAAGGCAGAGATGAGGAAGAAGTTCCAAAAGCCTCCAGAAGCAGAAAATCCCATGGTGTTTGATAGAATGACCTTGGAACCCTTTGGACTAGCTAATGAGTCATGTCATATGCAAAACCTCTATAAGAGATGGATTAAGAAGAATAAGCCTTCCTTTAGTAGTGGCTCTTGCTGCCCTAATAGTATCCTTCTGAAGAGGGGATGATGATAATGCACCTTGCCAACAACCACCAGTTCGACAGCTTAAATGGAACTCCGAAGGTTCTTGTTATGTGACATTCTTGGATGCATCCTTAGAAGACGAGTCCTCGAGCCAAGAAGAAACTCATCCCCAAACCAAACTTGAAACCACAATGATATCCTTTCAGCTTCCCAAGGAGCAAGCTAAGTCTCCACTGAAAGAGGAAGTTGGTTCCAGTGAATCATCAGAAGAGGATACTAATCCCTTGAAGGAGCAGACCTATACCTAGAAGCCGTCTATGGGACATTCATATGCGAAGTGTAAGGAGAAAAGCAATTAATATTTGTGGATGTTGAGGAACACCACCTAAAGGTGGGTATAAATCTTCTAGAAGAAGAACTATTGGTCCTGTATGACCTACTGAAAAAGAACTTAGACATGTTTGCATGGTCATACAAAGATCTAAAGGGGATTGATCCCACGGTGTGCCAACATCATATCGATCTAGAGCCACATCCTATTACCCTAGAGCCAATGACCAAGTCGAAGTTACTAATTGCATCCTTTGCTCGATCCTGACAAGAATGATAGCCACACATTGTCGTGATTGGGACGATCGACTTACAGAGGCCCTCTTGGCATACAAAACCTCTCATAAGGCTGCTACATGATAAACCCCTTTCGAACTGGTGTATGGAACAGAAGCCGTCTTCCCAGTTGAACTCAAGCTACCCTCCCTAGGCATGGCTATCAAGAATACTTGGGAGATGATGAGTCAATGCAATGCTATCTCTTGCATATTGAATGTTTAGATGAGACTCGTAGGATGGCTCTACAGTGTATGGAAGCCACACAAGCTTGCTAAAAGGCCTATCATGGTAAGATTTATCAAGCAGAAGGAGTTCAAGGAAGGTGACTTAGTCTTGGCCTATGATTTGCAATTTGGCAAGTTTCCAGGAAAGCTTTAACAACGATGGATGGGCCCCTATAAGGTACTTGTTGTCAACCCTAATGGCTATATCCAAATCTAGATAGTCGATGCTTCGGATGATCCCTTCCTAATTAATGGCTACTACCTTAAGACGTATGACCCTCCATGGGGATCCTGATAATCATCGCCAATAGCTCTCTCATTCCTTGCATAATAGTCGATACGACTTTACCTAATGCTCATGGTCGCCTTCTTGGTGATCCTGATGATGTGGCTTTGTTCTATTAGCCCCTCACGGCCACCTTTTCCTCCTCCTTGGCTTCCTCTCTATATGATCCAATAGAGGTGGCGAGGATGGTTATGATACATGGCATTTGCCATTCTCCTTTTTTAAAATAAAAGGAAATATATATATATATATCGATCATGGGAGAAAAGGACTTCGATGGTCCCTGTCATGCCGACCTATTCTTTGAGAAAAGGTGGAAATACCCTCGAGAGTAGGGCAAAAAAAAAAAAAAAAAACTATTATGGGAGAAAAGAAAGAAATTCCATGTTATAACATGCCTTATTCTAAAAAAACGGTGGCACACACACCTTGGACGGGAAGCTGGCTGTGGAAAAGGTGGTAACACCCCACAATCAAGGAGGACATCTAAATCTCTAGTAGAACTCTTGCCGTAGAAGTTCCCAGGCCATCTCCCTTAGTGCGCGGAATCCTGTAAACCCATCGGTGCTTCTACCTCCTACAACAGACAATATTTCTCATTTGCAATCCAAGAATCAGACTTGTTAGCTACCTCCCTGGGTATGCCTCTTCATCAATCAATCCACATGGACATCACCGACCAGATGAATCCAATCTTCATCGACAAATCTAGAGCGATGTGAGCTTTCATCCTAATCGGATGCGGATGTGAGTATGGGCTGCCCTTTGTAATCATCAATAGAGCCAGAGACAGAGAATGGGGTGAGTGTCCAGTCCTTGCCCTTTATATCTAACAGAGAGATGAGATGTGTGAATGGAGAGTTGCACACACGGGATGGGCCTCTCAATGCACAAAGCACAAAATTGTTAATGTGCATGACAATATAAGGCTCCATGGCCTTCCCTTCTCGTACCGTATGTTGGCATAGGGCGGGATGTACTGTTGCACCATCAATTACACATGAACGCATACAACCTTTGCAGAAGTAACAGTGAGGATTTAATCAACGGGATGTGAGGAACTTGGCTGCCCTCCTGTAATAATTAACAAAGCATGAGACAGAGGGGGAGCTGAGTGTGATTGATTTTCCCTTCATCAATTGAGACATGAGGATTGAGGGACGTTCAGACACTTGGAGACATGTACATTCTCATTTTCCTATGCACACACGGGACACGCCTCCTCTGCCATCACTCTACATCTCATTCTCTTTGGCGTGCTACACGATAAGGCTCCATGGCCTTTATTCTTGCACCTATGCCAAATGGGTTGGAATGCACGGATGCACCATCAACTGTGCATATTGGCATACTCCCTTTGAGCCATTTCCTTTGTTGATTTCTAAACTAGATGTGAGCTATGGGTTTCAATCATTATGCTACGAGTGACATGAGCCATGGGATGAGTGATCATTTCAACATGAGTGCTTGTCGAGACTGAGTGCTGTATACCTCGCCACATCGACAACCTAATAAACACTTCATCAACAAAGCTATCTCCCTGGGTGCTGCTGAGTGGTTCTTACTATGCTAGACAAGTGTGATGTGGCAAGTCCTAGTACCTCATGTCGATGACTCCAATTTTTCACGTGCTAGCGAACATGTCACCTCGATCTTCTGCAAATTGGGCCAAGTTTTTCTAACCCTACCCCTTTTGATTTCAAGAGTCAGTCATGTTTTGAGTGTGGGGACGTAGGTGTATGGGTTATGACCTTGTGTTAGGACCCTGTTGTGTCATCAATTTGATTTATTAAGGTCTTAAGTGTGGGGACATGTCCCTGCGCATCTGCCATGTATGTCCTCATGGAAACATCCCTATCGGATGATTTGAGCATACCATGTCTTAATCCTGCCCTAATGGGGTCCCTTCCCTACCCACCCCTCCTCGTTTCAATCCGTCTTGGGGTTGTTCCTTGTCTGTTCATCTTTTTCTTTTGTTTTGCCACTTTGTCATGTGAACGCATCCTACGTTCACTAAAATTACAATTTGACCTTACAATCCTATTCATCCCTTTGTACTGGACACTTTTCCTTTTTACAGCCCCTTGTTCTGAGCCATGGATCATGAGTTATTCATTTTTGAAGAAAATTTTACCCATTCTACATTTTTCCATGTGAATGTGTCTTTTTCACTTCAAAACAACGATCTGATATGATAGCCCTGACCTACACCTTCCTCAGATATTTTTTCTTTTCACTACTCATCATTCCGATGTCCGGTTTTTTGGTTATTAATTTTTTCATAATTTCAAGAATTCTCACGTGCATTTTTGACTGTTTTCCATGTGAAGTTACCTTAACCACCTTGGAATTTAATTTTGATTGACTAGCTATCTGGCTTGGTCCCTTACATGAATTTTCTTTTTCCCCCATCCTGATTCGGCTTACCGATTTATTTTATTAAATTTTCAATGTGTTTTTGTGCTCCTTTTTCTTCTTTTTTCCATGTGAATGTCCCCTAACGCCATTGGAATTGCATTTTGACCTGAAAAACGTGTCCCACAAGCTTTCCTTAACATTTTTTCTTTTCTTTGCCCTCCGTTTCGATGCATGGATTTTTCCATATTAATTTTTGACTTTGTTTTTGTTGGTATTTTTGCAGTTTTTCCATGCTAACACGCTCCACCATCCCCAGAACTACGTTCGACCTTACCACTCTTGTCTAATATCTTTGTGCAGCCGGATTTCTCTCTCTCTCTCTATTAATTATTCTTTCCAATTTTGGGAGCATTTTTATGGTTTTTCCCATGGGAGCGCATCCTATCCCTGTCGACACGACATTCTCATCTGACAGGCCTGTCCGACACATCATTTTGTCCACTTTTCCTTGTTTTCATGTTTTATTTCGGTGGCCGAATATTTTGATATTATATTTTCTATGAATTTACGTTTTGATATTGCGCGTGTTTGTGCGTGACAATCCCCGATTATGGCTTCTAAGGCATGTCGACACGTCCTCATGCCGTCCTCCACCTATGCGTGTTCTTGCACACCCTCTCAATCCCCAAAACACAAATTCTTTTAATCTTGCCCATGCTCCTTATGCCCACCACAACCACGAAACAACAATAAATAAATAAACACACAACAAACACTAACCAAAGCCAAACCAAAAAAAAAAAAAAAACAAAAAATAAACAAAACAACCACCACAACAACTTACAAAACAACCCCCCCCCCCCCCCCCCCCCGAAAATTTCAAACCCCCTTACCACCTCCCCCACTCCAACCTCCCTCCTTCTCCTCCCCCACCTGCGTCCCTTCTCCATCTCCCCCCTCTCCACCCACCCTCCTTCTCCTCTCCTTTCCCCTCTAGCACCACCTTTACCGTCTTGCCATTTGTGGTCACCCCACCCTCAGTTTACTGCTCGCCCTGCCACCTAGTACGCCGCTATTGCCGGCCCCTCAGGCGTCGCTGTCGCAAGTTGACGCCGCGACACGGGGACAGGGCGTTGTATGACTTGCCGTTGTATCATCCTCGCGCCGCCCGAAGGAGCCGTCGCCGCCGCATCATCGTCACGCTGCCCGAAGGAGTTGCCGCTGCCCGCGAGCGTCACTGTTGCATTCTCCCTTTCCACCCATCCGCCCACCTACCTCCTATCCTATCCCACCCCAACCCAAGTGGCCACCCGCCTACCCTGTCCTATCCCACCCCAACCCAAGAGCGCCCCCCACCTTCCCTCCCCCGCCCAGCGCTCGTGAGGTAACTCCGCCACCACCTTTAAAAAAAAAAACCTCAAATCACCCTAACATTTATTACCATTTACCCATTAATCACTATATATATATATATATAACACCACCCACACACACCTTAGAACATGATATATATTTATATATATCTCCTTTCTTCTTTACAAAAAAAAAAACCAAAAGAAAACATAATGAATGCAACATAAACACATACACACCACCCATCACACACCCCACACACACACACACTCCTTTTCCCTCGTCTTCCCCCTTTTGATTCTTGGCCATTGGGTATCTTTCCGTATCGTGTGCGTGTGTCCCCCTTTGTAGGTTTGTTCGTGTGCGGGGTTTTACATCTCGATACACGTGTTCATGATTGTAGTCGTTTATGTGCGAGGACGTGTGTGCCGTTTTTCCGTGAGGTGACGTGTTAGTTGATGCTCACACACAGCTAACACGCAAATCCATTCTCGAGTACATTTTTTGAAATTTTTATATCTTTCGAAATTGAAAAACACTTTAAAAACACATGAAAACTTATACGTAAAAAATCATGAAAATTCCATAACAATACCAAATAAATATTAAAAAATTCTAAAAAATTGATGAAACAATTTGACACTTTTTGAAAATTTTCAAAAATTTTCTCATTTGAAAATGCCCATATAAAAAAAGAGAAAAAGAAAAACCTTCTTAAACCATTTAAATCTCATGAAAAATTATTATTTCCATAGGAAATAACTTCTTAAATGAGTCTTGTTTTTTGAAAAATATTTTATAAATATGAGAAATAATTGGAAAATTCCTCAAAATTGTGAAATATAGAGTAAATTTTGTATTCAATTTTTAGCCACAACATAAATGGATAAGCAAACAAAAATTTCAACACTGCACTACAAGTATATTGAAAATTTTTCTATTGTATTTGTTCTTTTTCGCTTATGCCCTAAATTTTTCCAGCTAGTTGGATTTCTTGTTGACTTCCCTAGTCTAGTGATTGCATCACATTAGTAGACGAGTAAATATTCAATTTTTAGTTGCATACATAACCCTCCCAAGTATTTTTTTCTTTATTTTTTAATTTTTGCTACCCAAAAACTCACAATTAATTCTTAAAAGGAATCATGATCATCACATTTTTCACTCGCATCCACACCACCATACATTTTTAAATTAAAATTAACTTGCCGTTCACTTAGCATGTGCTTCATGCACTATGGACACGCTTAGTTTTAATTAAAAAATGAACCAATCGTCACCAAAAAGTGTGCATTGGTAAAAAAGTGTCCAACACATAATTGATTTTTAATAAAGTAAATTGCATTTAGAGACCCTCAGTCAAGGTCCAAAAAAAAGGTTACGCTAAAAGCACCCTATCAAACTTAATAAATTTTAAATAAATGATAACAAGGAACCATCGTTTTCTTTTTAAGGTTTATTACCTAATAAAATTTTACCCATTATAATAATTTTATTAAAATGAATCCTTTATTACATTTCTTTCCCTTACATTGCACATTTCCCTTTTTAATGAATGCACTTTGTGGGGATGGGAACGGTGCAGTCTTGTCTAGTCCTTCTTGTCGATGATGGTCAAATAGTTCGAGTGTCATGTTGGTATGATTAGTTCTTATATGACTCTATATTTTTGTTTTGATCATGTTGACGAGTCAGTGTATGATATGTATTTTTCTTTTTATTTTCTGCCTGATACAAGGATTTAGGGTGTTTGTTTATCTGCATCGCATGAAGCTTTTGGTTGCACGTGTGTAGAGGTCATGGTGGATTTTTCCTAGGATGTGGATTGCTTGGGGATGGTTAGTTAGTTGGTTACATCGTGTGAGTTTATTATGATCGATATCTTATCTATTCCTATCCTATTGTTTTGCAGGCATTCATTGTGATTTTTTTTGTGTGTGTGTGTGTGTCTGTGTAAACCATCTAAATGGTGCCTCGAACCCCTCCCCCAATCTAGTAGGTGCCTTTGGTATCACATGATTATTCCTTGTTACTAGATTTGGACCTCGTTGCCAAAGCATGATTAGCCAAGTTTGTGGGCCTTTCCTTACCGCTAGTTCTAGATGATCCTGACATCTGTGATCAATTTTTAACATCTTATAGTAAGAGATCTGGTCATGTTCGTGGTACAACTATTCTTATGATGCCTAAGAGTTTGGGGAAGGCTCTTTCTTTGCCATATTGTGGGGAGTCGTTCTCTACTGCCTGTCAGTTGTTCTCCAATGAGGATAGTTTGATGTTATTACAAAAGCAGAGTTTGGATGTTTTGGATCCAAAGAAGGTTATTACCACGTCAGGGATCAGTGTCAGGGGTTAGTGTCTTTATGATTTCCAATTCCTTATGGAAGTTGTGCCAATTTCTTCAGAATAGGCTTATGCTTTTGCCAAAACCTTGTCTCATTACCTCTCCAAGGAGTTGTTTACAACTTCTCGTATGGTCCTGAAAGGTATTACCATTGATTGGAGTACTTATCTCTTGGCAAAGATGGATAACCATTTCATTAGAGCGACTAGAGAAAATGTGACTAATGTCACATTTGGTTCTTACCTTTACGTATTCTTGATGCATGCTGCCCCTGCAAAGGAAGTCCCTTTATCTCCGATTGATCCTCTAGAGGTTCCTCCTCCTCCTAATGAAGATGATAATGTGATAATTGAGGACGATGATTCTCCCCCACCTCTAGTCATTCAAAGAAAGTGCCTGAAGTGAATTGCTGAATGAGTGCCAGTTTCTACTCCTTCAGTTCCAGTTACAATTCCTGCTCAATCTTGCAACACAATGCCTCCCTTTCTTCAAATGCCAAATCTTTTCAGAGCCCATAGGGATGGTATGCTAGACATTTCTATTCCTTCTATGCAACACTTGGTAACAGGGGATGCCATTCCTTTTTTGTGCAAGGATATCCAAAGTTCAATTGAACTTGTAGTTATTGCCTGTATCCAACAGCTTTCTGTTAGAATATTAAGCTCTAGTTACTCTTCAGTCAATTTATCTTTATGTGTGTGACTGATATTAGCTGGATACAACTATATATATGTGTGACTTTCAATAAGTTGGTGTAGTCAGTGACTTAACCACAGTTAGTCTTGGTTAGTCATACCTATGTGTGCAAGTCTCTTTCAGTTAATATGATGGAAGAATAATGAAAAGAAGAACAATAATGAGCTGAGGCTCATCTTCTGCTCCACTCTATCACTCTCCCTCTCTTCCAACATGGTATTAGGGCGAGAACTCCTGAGCCTAAAGGTTTGGTAGTGGCCATTTGACATCAAGACATCAGATCTGAAGAAAACGTCATCAAAGGAGACCGTGCCTCCAGCTCGTTTTTTTTGCAGAAGCTATATCTTGCTACAGAAACAATTTTTGGAGAAATGGCATGCGATTCCTTACTCTTTTGACGTGGTCTACAACTTTGTAACATAATTTTTTTTCAAATTCCTCACAGATTTTGAGATATTCAGCACAGACCTGTATAGACTGGCTGTTTACTATAGTAAACAATAGGTGATTCTAGGGCACTGGTGGCTTTCATACTAACAATGTATATGCTCTTATTATCATGTATTTGAGCATGATATTGGAGTGTTAAATGCTCAGTTTTGGAGCTTATTTGCATGTTCAAAATAGTGAATTGGCTGCTGTCCTGAATTTGGAAACAATATACCTACAGGGTTGAAGTATATTTGATGCTTATTTGCTAGCGACAAATGCTTGGATCATACCACTTGAGTGGTAGATGCTTTTTGGGATATTGTGAGTGTTGAAAGTCCAAAATTTGGACTGATTTGTTGCTAGTTATACCAGGGTATTGACTGGTTATTGTTTGCAGGAAAGATACCTATCATCTTCACTTGACATACATGTAATATATTCTGACCGGTTGGACATGTATCAACTCCTGCATAGAGTGGAAACTGAATGAGATTTTTTGGGGTTGTTTTGAGGTTTGAATACTCTTATTTTATCAGAGAAAATACTGTTGGATATAGTAGTGGGATGGCTGTATTTGGTACTGCTACTTGCATATAGTACATACATTGATACTTGTATGGACATAGTTGGTTGCTTGGATGTTTTGCCACTACCATAGAATGTTTTGAATTGATTTGAGCTTGGGTCATGCTCAGTTGATTGTGTTTTTTCATTGTTGGAATATAGTTTACAGCAAGCAGGTTGTCAGGAAAACTATTTTGAATTACAGGAAATTGTCATGAATAGGAGGAAACTGGTCCTGAACTATAGGAAAAGGAGTCAGATACTTACAGGTTGTATACACCACTGAATTCCTAAGCCTGCAACTATGGCAAATGCTCAAGGCACTAACAATATCACTCAAATTGTGGGAGAAAAGCTAGAGAACAAAAATTTTGCTTTATGAAAGTTCTGTATTAAGAATTTTTTGGTTGGCAGAGGTTATTGGGACTTCTGTACAGGTGATGAGGTTGAACCTGAAATGCATGAAAAGAATCTGACAAATGATCAGAAAAGGGCTCATAAGCTATGGACTGAGAGAGCATGCAAGGTGCTACATTGGTTTTCCTTATGTATATATCAAATGCTATGGTTATACAGATTATTGGATGCAGTCCCCCAAAGGATGCATGGGACATACTCATGAAGAATTATGGAAATGTAACACATGCAAGAAAGATTCAGCTAAAGCAACAGTTCAATAACATGTCTAAGAATGGCAGAAGCATTCAGGCCTACACTATAGAGATCTAGAACATAGCGGATTAGCTTGCCACCATTGGATCTTCAATGTTTGAGGATGATATGATTGCAGTGACATTAAATGGAATTGGCAAAGAGTATAAAGCATTTGATATGCCTATTCTTGTGAGAGCTGAATCCCCTGATTGGGATGAGATGATTGCTTTGTTGCTGCATGAGGAAGTTTAGCTTGAGTTGAATATAGGTTCTAGTACGTCTCAAAGCAAAGACACTATTATGTACTCTAGCTAGTGTGGTAGAGGCGGTAGAGGCCATGGCTCTTTTCAAGGTCGAGGAGACACTCAAAATGCTTATGGATAGCATCAACAGAATGCCTGGCATGGCATAAATACATAGGGCCACCATGGATCTAGCGGCTTTAGAGGTAGGGGGAGATCACCCCATGGTAGAGGTTGTGGATCTGGTTCATGGTAGTCAAATGATCAGTCAAACAGAGATAATGGCTGTCATTAGTGCGACAGATATGGACACATTACAAAGGATTGTTATAAGAAGCAGGGAGATATGAAAGCAAAGGGCAAACATCATGGGCACTATGCATCTTCTAGCGGTGCTCATGATGAGCAGGTTGATAGATTGTTTGCCATGTAGCATGTGTCTAAGAATGCGTCTAGGCAGAACATAGATGAGAGATGGTACATTGATTCAGGGGATTCGAATCATATGACACCCCATGGAGAATGGTTTGATGAGACGGTTGCAGGTTTACATGGACATGTTTGTATTGGGGATGACACCCAGCATACTATCTAGCATAAAGGAGTTGTACCTTTGTTGATGCTGCCTGATGGCAAGAAAAAGAGCATGCATGATGTACTACATGTACCTACAATAACCAATAATCTTTTGTAACTTGGACAAATGGCAGAACAGAATTTGTAGCTAAGATTTAATAGAGATGGATGCCTTTTTGAAGAATATGGTAATGGCTGCAAATTGATTGCTAGATGTCGAAGAGATGGCAGAATGTTTACTCTTGATGCGCCAATTCTAGAATTGAAAGCATCCATGTTTGCACATGATGATGGTGCTATACGGGATGTTGAGATATTGGATAAGCGGATTGGCCATGTGAATGTACAAAAGCTGAAATCTATGCAGCAAAAGGAGATTGTGCTTGGACTGCCTAAGATTAAGTATCATGACTTTGGACATGTATGTGATGCATGTCAGTTTGGAAAGCAAGCACGGTTTCCATTTATGAGACATGTACAAAATAGCTCATGACCCTTGTAGTTGGTACATTCAGATGTATGGGGTCCATCTCATAATGCTTCATTTGGTGGTGCTCGTTACTATGTATCCTTCATTGATGATTTCAACAGGTATACTTGGCTTTACATACTGAAACATAAGGATGATGTGTTTGATACATTCAAGGACTTCAAGAAGCATGCTGAAAATGAGTTGAGTTGTAAAATTTCATGTCTTAGATCAGATGGAGGTGGAGAATATGTCTTTAATTACTTTACAGGTACCTTGCTAAACATAGGATCAAAAGACAGTTAACTTGTAGCCATACACTGCAACAAAATGGTGTAACAGAAAGGAAAAATAGGGTACTGATGGAATCGGAAAGAGCTATGTTGAATGAGAAGAGTTTGCCAAATGGTTATTGGGATGAAGCAGTAGTGACTGCTGTCTATTTGCTGAATAGAACTCCTACAATAGGGATTCATGATGTAACTCTATATGAGAGGTTGTATGTTCATAAACTTGACATTTAACACTTGAAGATATTTGGTAGCATTGCACATGTGCATGTTCCTGATGAAAAGAGGAAGAAATTGGATGTTAAAGCTGTCAAGAGTGTGTTCCTTGGTTATGCACAAGACCGAAAAGCTTACAAGTGTTATGTGCCATCTACACATGAGACATTGATTAGGAGAGATGTTGTTTTTAAAGAGCTGGCATCGTGGTATAGTAATCCTATTGTAATGGCTACTGATGGATTAGCTAGCATTAGTAATGCTGAAAATACACCTACAGTAAGTACATCTATGACTAATCCTACAGGTGATGGGTCACCTATAGTAAGTCCTTGGTTAGGATGCTTGCGGAGTCATACTCCTACATCCACTGACATGGATATGTCAGTGAGGGGGAGATTGGATAAGGGAAAAGAAAAGATGCTTGAGGATGTGACAAGTCTAGTTACAACAAGTTATGAGTCATCTAATAGTGACAATTTGGATAGTGAGTTGGGCATTCCATCTATTATGACACTTGGAGCAAGGGAGAGTCATTATGTACTGCCTCATGAGAGGCAAGCTCACAGTGAGCCACAATTACAGAGATCTGAGAGAGTTAGAAAACCAGTTGACAGGTTTACATACACTGGTTATTCAGCCCGCAATTATGCATATATGGCTAGTATGACATGTTACAAAGAACCTACAAAGTTTGATGATGCAATTATAGTTGATAACTAGTGTGCTGCCATGGATGAGGAGTATGAAGCCCTAGCTGAAAATGAGACATGGGAATCGGTTTTTGTTGCTTGAAGGGAAAGTCCCCATTGGTTGCAAATGGGTATACAAGGGTAAGTGCAAGTGAGATGGTTCGTTAGAATGCTATAAGGCCAAGCTGGTTGCAAAAGGGTATGCACAACAATATGGCCTTGACTAGGAGGAGACTTTCAGTCCGGTGGCTTAAATGGCAACAGTTAGAATTGTCATTGATTTGGTAGTATGCAAAGGCTAGAAACTATGGCAAATGGATGTCAAGAATTCTTTCTTGAATGGTGATTTGGTTGAGGAAGTCTATATGTAGCAGCGTGAAGGCTATGCTCACTTGGACTTTCTTACACATGTAGTAACCTAAAAAAGGCTTTATATGGACTAAAACAGACATTTAGAGCATGGAATGCTCGGATCAATAGTTATTTACAGCAACATGGATTTAGATTGGGTAATGCAGATCACAGTCTATTCATGAAGAAGACAGATCATGGATATGTGTTTCTAGTGGTTTATGTAGATGATCTTATCATCATTGGAGATGATGAAGAGGGCATTGCTGAAATTAAATCATGTTTAAAGGCTGAATTCATAGTTAAAGACCTTTGTGAACTAAAGTATTTTCTTGGGATTGAGGTAGTCTCTATGCCTCAAGGTATATGGTTGCTATAAAAGTAGTATGCTGATGACATGTTACAGAAGTATAGTATGGATGAATGTAAGCCTATGGAGACACCTCTTGATCAGAATGTCAAGCGATAGATTGATGTTGGGAATGACTTAGAGAATGTGACCATGTATTGACAGATGGTGGGTAGCTTGATATAATTGACTATTACACACCCTAATTTATGTTATGTAGTGGGGTCGATTAGTTAGTTCATGTAGAAGCCTTGGAAACCGCATTTAGATGCAGTCAGGAGGGTCATGAGATATGTAAAGGGTACTACAGATGATGGGCTATTTTATGCATATGAAAAATCTCTTGACTTGATAGGGTTTACTGATGCTAATTGGGCTGGTTGTGCCTATGACAGGAGGTCAACTAGTGGTTATGCATTTGGATTGGGCAACAATATGATAAGTTGGCAGAGTAAGAAACAGTCTACTGTTGCATTGTTTAGTACATAAGCTGAGTACATAGGAGTGGCCTTAGTGACTTGCGAAGCAGTTTAGTTGATGAAACTGCTGAAAGACTTGGGAATACAACTGGAAAGCAAAGTGAGATTGCATTGTGATAACCTCAGTAGTGTAATGTTGGCTAGCAATCATGTCTACTATGCTAGGTCCAAACATATTGAGGTTCCTACCATTTCATCAAAGAAATGGTTCTTACAGTAGTGTAGATTGACTTAATTCATGTGAAGATCAAAGACGAGGTAGCAAACATATTTACCAAGTCAATTGGTAAAGAAAAGTTCATATACTTCAAACAACTACTTGGAGTTTATAAGACAGGTTGAGCTTGAGGGGGAGTGTTAGAATATCAAGCTACCGTTACTCTTTAGTCAGTTTATCTTTATGTGTGTGACTGACATTAGCTCAATATAGATGTACACGTGTGTGATATTCAATAAGTCGGAGTAGTTAGTAACTTAACCACATTTAGTCTTGGTTAGTCATACCTATGTATGTAAGCCTCTTTGAGTTTGTATGATGGAAGAATAATGAAAATAAGAATAACAATGAGCGAAGGCTCATCTTCCGCTCCACTCTGTCTCTCTCCCTCTCTTCCAACACTTTCTTCATCTTTTTATAAAGAAGTTTAACAATATAAGGAGGAGTTATATAAAGCTAATATTGAGTTAGCTTTGCTTAAGAGAAATTTTCTAGCCTTTGTATACAAATGGAGCAACAAACTAAGGTCATGCATACATAGAAATATGAAATCTCTACTTTGACAACTCAACTGGCTGAAACTCAATCCCAGTTTGTTACTGTAACAGAGGAGAGGGATAAATTACAGAAGGAGGTTCAAGAGGTGAAAATTGTGATAGCTGCCCAAACTGAGAAGCTTAAATCCACTATATCTATTCTAGACTAGAGCAATGCTCAAATTCAGCAACTCAAGGATCAATTAGCTCAGTCTCACTCTTCTTTACAGAGTCCTGTGTAGCTAATTCCTTCTTTGTCCCCTACAAGCTTAACAGTTCTTCAAAGACAAGCCACATGATGCCCTTTGTTTCATGCTAAGGTGGAAAGACTTCATTCTCGAATGGATTTGTTGTGGTCTTTATTTGAGCAATTCTAAGAATATGCTCCTCTAGATCACTACTTGTTCATGCATCATTAGGAATATAAGTTGACCTTTTATATCAAGCTTTCCACGATGGATTTATCTCTCCTTGAGGATTATTGGAGTGGGGCCTGGTCTTATGATTCCCTCCCCCCCCCCCCCCCCCCCCCCGCTATAGGAACTCACCCCCCTTCAATTTTTTTCAAATTTTTTTCTCTCCCCCTACCGTGTGCATGGAGAGAGAGAGAGAGAGAGAGAGAGAGAGAGAGAGAGAGAGAGAGAGAGAGAGGGAGTGAAGTGTGGGAGATGGGGGGGCATGCAGCCCCCCAGGTGGCGGGAGGCACCGCCTTACCACCTCCCCCTCCTCCCTCGCATAGAGGGCAGCGGTCCCCCCTCCATCACCGGCCGTCACTTGCAATTGCAACCCCTCTCCATCCTGACGACAGGTACCCCCCCCCCCCCCCCCCCCCCCCCAACCCCACCCCACACCCCCCCCCTCCCTCCAATGAGTAGAGAAGAGGAGAGGGAGAGAAGAAGAGAAGAAGTAGGAGAAGGAGAGAGAAGAGGGAGGGAGAAGAGAAGGAGGGAAGGAGTGAAGGAAAGAGAGAAGAGAGAGAGGGAGAAGAGGAGGGAGAAGAGAAGGAGAAGAAGAGGAGGGAGAAGAGAAGGAGGGAAGGAGTGAAGGAAAGAGAGAAGAGAAGGAGAAGAAGAAGGAGAAGAGGAGGGAGAAGAGAAGGAGAGAAGGAGTGAAGGAAAGAGAGAAGAAGAAGAAGGAGAAGAAGAGGGAGAGAGAGGAGGAGAAGAGGAGGGAGAAGAGAAGGAGAAGAGAGAGAGAGAGAGGGGAGGAGAAGAGAGGGAGGGAGAAGGGTAGAAGAAGAAGGAGAAGAGGGAGAGAGAGAAAGAAGGAGAAGAAGGGGAAGAGAGAGGGAGAAGAAGAGAAGAAGGGAGAGAAAGAAGGGGAAGAAGAGGGAGAGAGAAGGGTAGAAGAAGAAGGAGAAGAGGGAGAGAGAAGGGTAGAAGAAGAAGGAGAAGAGGGAGAGAGAGAAAGAAGTGGGAGAAGAGAAGAAGAGAGAGAGAGAAGAAGAGAAGGAGGAGAAGAAGAAGAGGAAGGAGAGAGAGAGAAGGAGGAGAAGAGAAGAGAGAGAGAGAGAGAGAGAAGAAGAGAAGAGGGAGGAGAAGAAGAAGGGGAAGAGGAGAGGGAGAGAAGAAGAGAAGGAGAGAGAGAGAGGGGAGGAGAAGAAGGGAAAAAGAAGAAGAGAGAGAAGGAGAAGAGAGAAGAAGAAGAGGAAGAAGAAGAAGAAGAAGTTGAGAAAGAAGAGAACTTGAAGGGACATCAGAGGATGTCATTGACCACCCCCCTCGAAAATGGTGCCCTCTAACCCTCTCGCTATTCTCATTGCTTATTGTTCATGGTTTCTCCTCTATACCTAAAGTGCATGATTATGAAAGCTCAAGTGCGTGAGTCGCATGAAATATTGACTAGCCTAGTACATGAAATATTAAGATTTTTCATGCACAAGGATGATAGAGTACATCATGCACATGTCGATATATGTTAACTCGCACACACAATGGGATTGCATGATAAACATTGTTAGAACATTAGTTCTAAAAGAAAATTCTGTTTAGAGATCCTTGTCCGAACTCTAACCGATAGATGAAGATTTGATAACTTATGGCTAATCAGGTTGGAATCTCGTTAATGTACTTTTGGTGATGTACTAGCAATATGGGTTAGAACTTGGTGACCTATGATATTAGATAGCTACTCTAGGAATTGGGTTGATTTTCTACCTTAAACAGGTGACCATGATTAATAAAGGTCACGGTGAAATCACTTAGATCATTTAAAGGATCTAGGAGGAATTTGTTAAATTGACCTTGCGAAGACCTAACCCAAGGGGGAGAGTGAACTTTAGGATAATTGATTTATGCTAAGCATGTTGCTTGGAACTGTTGAGATGGTTTCTAAGGAAGGTTGATCTTGTTAAAGATGGATTGTTGACCCAAGTTATGCTTGGTTGTTTGAAAAGGTTGTAAAAGTGTTTTGATACATCCAAGTTAAATTTTGATTGTGCATGCAATGGGATTATGATGCCCTGAAGCAAGAGGTTGTGCATTCAACTGTTTGTTAATGTGGTTTTGGATGTTAACCCAAGTGGGGTGTGATTGATGATTGCATGGCCGGGTCTGAGATGACTGATTGCCATGGAAACAAGAGGGATGTTTTCCCTAGTGATTGTTTTTAAGCTGGGTGCTTCGGCTGTGGTTGATTTCCTAAAGGGATAATTAAGGAAGGATGGTGCTAGCTACCCTCGTGAACTGCCTAACCGTAACCAAGGGGGTTGTAAATCCGCCCCGGGAATGTGGACCGAACCCGCCGCGAGAGGTCTCTCCGTGGAAATTACTTGGCGTAGGAGGACGCTTGGGTGCCAGTGGGGGCTCTAGCCGTAAATCCCAATGCCTCCGGGCCCTAAACAAGTATTCTACATGACTCAGATGGGATCTTGAGGCCTTGATACTAGTTACAAGGCGGAATCTTGGTAGGATAAACCTTCGGGTTTTATTGCCGAAAGACGGAAGGATTTTTCTGCGGAGGCAAAAAGGAACACTTAATTCTCCTGTATGGGCGGGAGATAAACACTAATCTGAAGATAAGTTAAGGAAGTGTTTGATCTTGTTTTATCTTGTCTTCATGTCTGTGCTCTAAATTATGTAAAGGAACCTGTGACTAACGGGTTAATTAAGGAAGCTGCTTTTACGTGTCAAACGTAACGTGGTAGGTAATTAGATAACTAAAACAACCCCCGAGGGAAGCATGGTGGATGTGACCAATGGGTCTATCCTACGGAAGGGTGGTCTCGATTAGCTGAGAGCTTTCCTCAAAGGAAATGTTAACGAGAAATGTTAGTCAGTCTATGACCTTAGACAATGTTGACTAAGAACCTGGACTTCAGGTCAATCTTAGTGGAAACGGTCGAATAAGTTCTGTTGCGGGGTAGACTCAAGAGACCCTAGTTGGCAAACCCCGCGTCATTCCTTGGGAGTGTCAGGCAGCGTCTTCTAGATATATCTCTTGATGGGCTGCTAAGACGTGTCCTGCGATTTGAGGAGCGGGCACGCTATATATGACTTGTTGACTAAAGTAGTCAGAATGGTTTTTGAGGACTCTGTGACTTCAGATACTATGCTCCTGTCTTATATGTATTTGAGAGGTGATTTGCTGATTCTAGATGATGAAGACTTGGATTGGTATGTTGGGGATGCGGTACTACAAGCCGCTTTGTATGTCAGACATTTGGAGTTGTGGATAGATGAGATATTTCAGTGTTATTCCTCCAAAGTGGCTGATTGTCTTGAGATTTTGTGGCATACCATGATTGACTTTGTCATTTTGAATCAATGCCAAATCAAAGCTTCAATTCATGCACAAAACATTAAGCAATCGAGGGTGGACCTTTTAGCCCATCTTTCCAAGCAACCCCCATTTGATTCCTCCTTCTTTGAAGCTTATCATCATAGATCCATCAGTACCTTGTCTATCTCATTATCAATAGATGGCCTATAGGTACACCACTTATCTTTTCCTTTATCAATCTAACTCCTAGGTCATTTCACCCTTTCTCTTTCAACCTCGAGGTGCTCCTCAAATTCCTATCTTTACTCATTGTTCTTTTATTGAGGATCAAGTATTTTGCCCTCCTCCTTCTTGTCCTTCCCTATCTACATTGTTTCTCTCCACTTTTCCTGCCTATCTATTAACACCTTTCTTAACAAATTCTCCCAAATTTTCAGCTAATCCCTCTTTAGCTCATTCTTCATTTTATGATTTTGCCTACCCATCTCTTCATCCTCTTTTACTAGTTCCTCTTCTATCTCCTACAATTTCTATTCCTCATCCCCCTTAGTTGGTTAGTGGGTATATAGGTTTCGATTAGAAGATTCCTAGAAGATGGGGGTGGAGTTCAATTGATTCTCTTACTGGATCTTAGATTAATTGGCCATTGATTCTAGGGAAGTGGACGACTGCTAGTCAAGCATATCAGAATTATCTACATTTTGCTCAACAACATTCTTAGTCTAGAGATCCTTTAGTGAGATTGACTGCTCACTTTGCTTGGTACTTGGCGTATATGCACAACCATTCACATAATGATTCGAAGTCCATTCCAAAGTTGTGCATGAATGTGAACGTGAACATTGATTCCCAACTACTGGATGTATTGTACTATCATGCCCTTTGTTTGCCTAGCAGATATCTTGTCTTGCTAGAGAGGATGGGTTGCCTTCAGTTTTTCCAAAATCCTCCAAAGACTTTTGTGGATGAATCCTTATCCATGGACTATTTTCGCAATCACCAAGCTTTTAAGAGGGATCATCTTCATTGATACCTTTGGATGTATATTTCATGATTCATAATGATATATATCTCTTTTGGAGGTGCCATTTTTGTGTTGTGTTTGTGTTGCGTGTTAATTTATATGTGATGGATTCATGGTGGTTGGATATTCGATTTGTTTGAGAGCTATATTTTTGGAGATTTGTAGTGATGGTGATGCTGGATGGATAGATCAAGATGCAAAGATGCAGAATCTCTTATATCCTTTACGAGTTTGTCATGATTTTTTGTTGTTCATAAGATATATTTATGGATAAAGGGTTTTCCTTTCATTGTATTCTTTATTAGATGCAGGTTATAAGTTGGGGTCGTGATTGGATGGTGTTTCCTAAAGATTATTGTTGAATATCAAGTTGAGCTACTTAATGAACTTATATTCTCTTTTTCCTAGGTCACGAGGATGTTGAGATATCGAGCTCCACTCATGATACGCCAGGGTGACCGTTGTGTATTTATGTCACCGACTTGTCAGTTGCAGACGCGGTTGGTACACCGCCCATGAATAATAGCTACATGATAGCTATCCTTATCTACTCTAGTTCGTGGCTCAGTTAGTATGCCACCTTAGTTAGTTGAGTTTGGTTTGAGACCCATATATAGGGTTCTTCTATTTCTTTGTATTTGAGTTCTTTTGGCTTACACAACTAAGAAGAGGAAAACTGTTTTCAGCCTTCACCCTTGTGTGTCTTCCCCCATTGTGCAAGCAAGAAAGCTTCATGCGAGACTCCTTCCTTCTCTCCCACAATCTTGACACGGTATTAGAGCCTTGTTCGTGGTAAGGAGCTCAAGAAAGCAAGCCAAGCTCGCGGTGTTCTGGTAAGAGGAGCAGTGTTGCTTTCATTTTCTGTTTTGGGAGCAGATCTCTGCAGGTAGCACAGCCGAAAATTGCAAGAGTGCATTGTCTCAGGTTGAGACGCCCTTCGCGGTGAAGCAAGAGGGCAGTATATGCTGCGGGAAAGAGTTTTAGCTCTTGGCGACCCTGTTTTTTGATTTGAGGCCATTTCGGGGCCTGTTTTGAAGGCAGAAGTTTTCTGCACGCACTCAGGAAAAGGCCCTGTTTTATGCTGTGCGACCACTGTTCTACAGGTCGGTGAAAAGTTACCACAGAGATTGCATCGTATGCTTGTGTGCAGAGACATTGGGAGTTACAGAATCATCCCTGTTGCCTGTTGATGCAAAATCGTCACTAGGAAGTGATTGTGTGGTCAAATACCACTTTCGTCAGTTTTGCAGATTAGCCCTTGTGAGGCTGAAGCTGTGTTCTTTGCAGTGACAGAACTTTTTGCAGTGTTCTGTAATGGCGTCTGATTCTCTCTCACAGATTGTCACTGAAAAGCTTGACAAGAACAACTTCCAAGCATGGAAGTTTAGAATGACGAATTTCCTTATGGGAAAAGGATATTGGGAATTTGTTGCAGGAAATGAAGAAGAACCAGTTCTTCCTGATGTTCCCAATCAACAGCAAATGCAGGCATTTAAAGCATGGCATGAGAGAGCCAGGAAAGTTATGTATTGGCTGTCTATCAGTATTTCAGACTCTATGATTGTACATATTCAGGATGCAAGTACGCCAAAGGAGGCATGGGATACTTTGTCAAAAATGTATAGCACAAATACTCAAGCCAGGAAAATGCAGCTCAAGCAAGAGTTGCATAATGTGCAAAGAGAAAATATGAGCATCAATGACTACCACATGAAGGTGAAGAAGATTGCAGATGCACTTGCTTCCATTGGGTCGCCAGTGGAAGATGATGATTTAGTTTCTGTGACCTTGAATGGTCTAGGAAAGGATTATGCACAGTTTCGGACATCCATTTCAGTTCGTGAAAGATTTCCTGATTTTGAGGAGTTGATTGCTCTTCTAATTTCTAAGGAGCAGAGAAATGGTGGTGCATCTTCTTCAGGAGGAACTTCAAAAGAAGCTGTCTTCTACTCAAATGCTGGAAGAGGTAGAGGCAGAGGTAGAGGAGGCCGATTTGGAGGCCGTGGTAGAAATCAGAATATGCAGCAAACTCAAGAAAACCAGTCCTATGGAGGAGGACATGGTAACTCTAGAGGCAGGGGGAGCCAAAGAGGTCGTGGTGGATGGCAAAGAGGCCAAAATGCAAACAGTAATGTTGAATGCTACTACTGTGGTAAAATGGGTCATATGGCTAAAGACTGCTATAAAAAGTAAAATGACATCATGAATGGAAAACTGCAACAAGGGAATTATGCATCTTCTAGTAGACAGGGTGATGACAGAAATGAGCATTTGTTTATAGTGCAGCACATAAACAATTCTGTGACAAGTGCAGAAGAAAGCAATGATGTATGGTATGTTGACTCAGGTGCATCAAACCACATGACAGGTCATGCAGAATGGATGGAGGATGCAAGGAAAATGGAAAAACCAGGATTTGTGGAGACTGGTGATGATACTACACATCCTATTGTGCAGATTGGAAAAATTCCCTTGTCTATGCAGGATGGGAAAAAGAAATACCTGTCCGATGTATTTCATGTCCCGAATATCACCAAGAATCTGGTTTCTGTCGGTCAAATGGTTGAGCAGGGCTTGCAGGTCAGATTTAATCCTCATGGATGCTTTGTTGAGGATATGAAAAATAAATGTCGCTTGATAGCAAAAGGAAAGAAGAAGGGCAGAATGTTTACGTTGGATGCAGACATGTCTGAATTGAGTGTAGCAATGTTTGCACATGGGACCGGTGTAGTTGCAGATATTGATATTTGGCATAAACGCATTGGTCATGTTAATGTACAACGACTTAAATCAATGTAGGCCCAAAATATTGTTGCAGGATTGCCAAAATTCAAGGTTGCAGAAATGCATAAGGTATGTGAAGCCTATCAATTTGAAAAACAGGCAAGGAAACCATTTCCTAGACATGTTCAAGAGAGTGAGAAGCCATTGGAATTAATCCACTCTGATGTGTGGACTACTAAAGCTGCATCTCTTAGAGGCTGTCATTATTTTGTCACTTTTATTGATGACTATAGCAGAAAAGTTTGGGTGTATTTTATGAAAAAGAAAAGTGAGGTTTTTGGGCATTTCAAAACCCTTAAAGCTATGGCTGAAAAAGAAACAGGTCTGCAAATAAAATGCCTAAGGTCAGATGGAGGGGGAGAGTACCTCTCAAATGAGTTTGCAAGGTTCTTGCAGGAGCATGGCATAAAGCAGCAATATTCATGCAGTCATACCCCACAGCAAAATGGAATTGCAGAAAGAAAAAACAGACATATTGGAGAGGTGTCTCGTGCCATGCTCAATGAAAAAGACTTGCCAGATTTTTATTGGGCTGAAGCAGTTGCTACAGCAGTCTACATAATGAACAGGACTCCCACTGCAGCAATACATGGAATGACTCCAGAGGAGAGGTATACTGGTAGGAAACCAGATATTTCTCATTTGAAAATTTTTGGTTGCATTGCCTATGTACATGTGCCAGATGAGCTGAGATCCAAGTTGGATCCAAAAGCTGAGAAGTGCATCTTTATTGGTTACTCTCTGCAGCAAAAAGGGTATAGATGCTATAACCCTTCTACTCGTAAGTTTACAGTGAGCAGAGATGTTGTTTTTGATGAGATGAGTAGCTGGTATAAACCAGTAAATGTGATTGATGATGTAGATGCACAAAATGGTAATGCTGCATAGAATTCACAACAGCAGTCACAAAATATTAGTGGACCTGGAGCGTCCTCTAGCAGTGGTTCACATTCTTCGCCATGGACAGGCAGATTGAGATCAGGAGAATCTTCTCAAAGCAATGCAGATAGTGGTATGCAGGTATCACGAAAAGGAAAAGAGAAGGTTGATCAGCCCATGTTTGATGTGAATGCAGGTCACTCTTATGTGGATGGTGAATCCAGTGGCTCAGAACAGAGCATTGATGATGAGTTGGGCATTCCTTCTATTGTTATACCTGGAGTAAGGAAAACTAGGGATGTTTTGAGAGCACCTGGGAGTGAACCTACTTTGCGCAGGTCTACGAGAGCTAGGTATCCTGTGGATAGGCTGAAATATGATGGATTTACAGCCATTCACTATGCATATATGGTCAAAGTGATACATGAACCAGAATCCACTTCTTTTGAGCAAGCCATGGGAAAAGAAAAATGGGAGAAAGCCATGGATGAAGAAATGGATGCCTTGGAAGAAAATGCTACATGGGAATTGGTACCTTTGCCTAAAGGTAAAAATGCTATTGGCTGTAAGTGGGTTTATAAGGTGAAGCACAATGCAGATGGTTCTGTGAACAGATACAAGGCAAGACTAGTAGTCAAGGGGTATGCACAAACATATGGCATTGACTATGAAGAAACATTCAGTCCGGTTGCAAGGATGGCAACCGTAAGAGCAGTCATTGCTATGGCTGCATCAAAGGGATGGTCTTTACATCAGATGGATGTAAAGAATGCCTTCTTGCATGGTGATTTGCAAGAAGAGGTCTATATGGAGCAGCCACCAGGTTATGTGTATGCTGTTCATCCTGAGTTTGTTTGCAGGTTGAAGAAAGCCTTGTATGGCTTGAAGCAAGCACCTAGAGCATGGTCTGACAAGATAGGACAGTATCTTGTCACTATTGGCTTTCAGATTTCCAAGGCAGATTTCTCACTTTATGTGAGAAAAACAGAGAAAGGTATTATGCTACTTGTCATTTATGTTGATGATTTGATTATGACAGGTGACAGTGATGAAGATATCCTTCATGTGAAAATGCTATTGAAGCAGAAGTTTGAGATGAAGGATTTGGGAGAGCTGCGTTATTTCTTGGGCATTGAGGTGATTAGATCACCAAGTGGGATACAGCTCTTGCAGAGGCAGTATGGATTGGACATGCTGTCCAAATATGGGATGACAGGCTGTAAGCCTATTTCAGTTCCTTTGGAGCAGAATGTGAAGCTGAGCGCAGATGCAGGTGAGCTTCTGGAAGACCCTACTGTGTACAGACGCATAGTAGGAAGCTTGATTTATATGACTATTACCAGGCCAGATTTGAGCTATGCTGTTGGATTGGTAAGTCAGTTTATGCAGGCTCCAAGGAAACCGCATTTGGATGCGGCTAGACGCATACTCAGGTATGTGAAGTCCACATTGCAGTATGGACTATTTTATGAGACTGGGGTTCAGATACAGTTGCATGGATACACTGATGCTGATTGGGCTGGTAGTATTTCTGATAGACGATCTACCAGTGGATATGTGTTCTCTTTTGGGAGTGCTGCAGTCACTTGGAGCAGCAAGAAACAGCCTATAGTTGCCTTGTCGAGCACAGAGGCTGAGTACAGGGGTGCAGCAATGGCTGCATGTGAGGTAGCTTGGTTGCATAAGCTACTTTATGATATGCATCAGCCTACAGATGGGCCAGTTGTCATTTATTGTGATAACATGAGTAGTATACACTTGGCAAATAACCCAGTCTATCATGCTAGAACAAAGCACATTGAGGTGCATTATCACTATGTGCGAGAGAGGGTTTTACTAGGTCTTATTGATCTAGTTTATGTCAGCACAGAGGATCAGGTTGCTGACATATTCACGAAGGCATTGGCCACAGAGAAGCTGCGCAAGTTTAGAGACCTGCTTGGTGTGCAGGAATTGGGATTGAGCTCGAGGGGGAGTGTTGAGATATCGAGCTCCACTCATGATACGCCAGGGTGACCGTTGTGTATTTATGTCACCGACTTGTCAGTTGCAGACGCGGTTGGTACACCGCCCATGAATAATAGCTACATGATAGCTATCCTTATCTACTCTAGTTCGTGGCTCAGTTGGTATGCCACCTTAGTTAGTTGAGTTTGGTTTGAGACCCATATATAGGGTTCTTCTATTTCTTTGTATTTGAGTTCTTTTGGCTTACACAACTAAGAAGAGGAAAACTGTTTTCAGCCTCCACCCTTGTGTGTCTTCCCCCATTGTGCAAGCAAGAAAGCTTCATGCGAGACTCCTTCCTTCTCTCCCACAATCTTGACAGAGGATACTCCCCTATTAAGTGTGGGGATATGTTGAATATTGAAATGACCTATTTTTTGGTTGATTTTTGTTGTTTTTAAGGACGAACGATTGATTTTACATGATGATTGATTGGTTTGGAAGTGGTTTGAGCGTGTTTTGGATAGGATGGAATGGTTTTGATAAGCTCATGATGTTTTTCAATAGAGATATGAGGTTCTGTGATGTTCTGTTATGTTCTATTGATGTCCTGATAGTGTCTAATTGATTATGGTAGCTTCTATTTTGCTTCTATTTTGTTCGGTTTTTCTTCTGTATAAAGAATTGAGTAATGATTGATGAAGTTTGAGGTTGTTTGAAAGCTCATTGAATGGTTTTTGATTGGTTTTAGTCAAGCTGGATGCTTTCTGTTGACCTTCTGTAAACCTTTGTTGAGCTTTTGTAAATCCTATGTATGCCTTTGTATGTGTTATGTTGGATGAGGGTGTAGTATGAAAAAGTTTTCTAGCCTTGGAAAGAGATGAATGCAAGTTCAAAAGAGCTCGAAGAAGTAGCTATTGAAGACTCAAGTGAAGACTAAAGTGAAGTGATAGTGATAAGCTATGAAGAGTCACTGTAGTAGCTCTGGTGACCTTTCATATCAGATATACCTCTTGGGAGAGGTATCCACGACCAAAGAAGGGTTATTGTGAGTGATTATTGAGTATTTTAATGAGGGTATGATTTGTAATATTGAGATGTGTGTGTGTGTGTGTGTGTGTATGTGCGTGTGTTGAGAATTAAGCTCGTGATCAGTATCACCGACATGACCAACCTTATCTAGATAGATGTCATCTTAGTTGTCACTCTACATGTGTGTTGTAATAACCGAGTAAGTTAGACTCAACTACAGTTAGTGGTATAGTCAGTTAGTGACCTAATGTGTTTATTAGTTTTGTGTGATTAGACTTTAGAAAGAATTATGGAGGAATGAGAAGAAGAGAACAATGGGAGTTCACTACTGTATGTTATAGCTCCATGTCTTTCTCTCTCTCTCTCTCTCTCCCTTTGAATCTTCAACATGGTATCAAAGCTTGAAGCTTGAAGGCTTGGCAGTGGCCATTTGACATCAAGACATCAGATTTGAAGAAAACGTCAACATAGGAGACTGTGCCTGCAATCCATTTTTTTTTAGTGGCAAAAGCCATATCTTGCTATAGAAATGGTATTTGGAGAAATGGCCTATTAAATTTGACCGTTTGGACGTGGTCTACAACTTTGCAGAAGAAAGTTTTTTCAAATTCTTCATAGATTTTGAGATATTAAGTACAAACCTATGCAGGCTGGATGTTTACTATAGTAAACAACAGGTGGTTCCAGGGCACTAGTGGCTTTCATCCTAACAATGCTGGAAATAGTGAACTAGTTGCTATCTCCTGAATTTGGAAATAATATACATACAGGGTTGAAGTATATGTGACGCTTATTTTCTACTAACAAATGCTTGGATCATACCACTTGAGTGGTAGATGCTTTATGGGATATTGTGAGTGCTGAAAGCCCAAAGTCTGGACTGATTTGTTACTAGTTATATTAGGGTATTGACTAGTTATTGTCTGCAAGAAAGATGCCTATCATCTTCACTTGACATACATGAAATCGATTATGGCCAGTTGGACATGTATCAATGGACATGTATCAACTCTTGCATAGAGTGGTAACTGAATGAGATATTTTGGGATTGTTTTGAGGTCTGAATACTCTTGTTTTAGCAGATAAAATACTATTGGTTATAGCAGTGGACTGGTTGTAAACAACCTATGGTTCGAGTATTTGGTACTGCTACTTGCATACAGTACAAACATTGATGCTTGTTTGGTCACATATTGAATCCCCAATGTACTAGGACATGTCTATGGTGGTTTAAGGATATTTTTGAGTTGAGAATACCTTGATTATTGTAGAGTTTATGCTACTGGTCATAATAGGTTGCTTGCCTATCATAAACTATGGAAAAGTCTAGTAAATATTATCATGAGTTCTATGCATCTACTGATGCTTATATGGACATAGTTTGTTACTCTGGGATGTTTTGCCACTACCATAGAATGTTTTGAATTGATTTGAGCTTTGTTTATGCTCAATTGATTGTTTTTTTAATTGATGGAGTACAGTTTACAACAAGTAGGTTGTCAAGAAACTCTACTTGAAGAACTGTAGGAAATTGGTCCTAAATTGCAAGAAATTGTTCCTGAACTGTAGGAAACTATTCTTGGACTACAGGAAACTGTTCTTGAATTGCAGGAAGATTGTTCATGAACTGCAAGAGATAGTTTTTGAACTATAGAAAGTCTGTTCTTGAATTGCAAGAAAACTGTTCATGAACTGTAGAAAGTCTTTTCTTGAACTGTAGGGAGTCAAGCACCAGATTGCATATAGCATTGAATACCTTAGTTGCAAATATGGAAAATACTCAAGGCACTGAAAATATCACTCAAATTGTGGAAGAGAAGCTTGATAATAAAAACTTTACTTTATGGAAGTCCAGGATGCAAAACTTTTTGATTGGTAGAGGTTATTGGGATTTATGTATGGGGGTTGGAGTTGAACCTGAATTTTGCTTGAACGGAATCCTACACATAAACAATGAAGAGCTCGCCAAAAGTGGTTAGAAAGAGCTAGTAAAGTACTGCATTGGTTTTCTTTGTGCATTTCTAATGTGATAGCTATGTAGATTACCGATTGCTATTCTCGGAAGGATGCTTGGGATGCACTAATGAATAATTATGATAATGTCACACATGCAATGAAGATAGAGTTGAAGCAATAATTCAACAACATATCTAGGAATGGCAGGAGCATTCAAGCATACATGACAGAAATAAAGACCATAGTTGACCAGCTGGCTACTATTGGATCTCATGTTTCATAGAATGATATGATTGCAGTGACATTGAATGGGTTAGGCAAGGAGTATAATGCATTTTATATGTCCATTTCTGTGAGAATAGAAACCCCTAATTGGGATGAGTTGCACTATTGCTACATGAAGAAGTAAAGCTTGGCTTTGTTAGAATATCAAGCTCCCGGTACTCTTCAGTCAATCTATCTTTATGTGAGTGACCGACATTAGCTGGATACAGATGTACATGTATGTGACATTCAATAAGTCGGTGTAGTCACTCAGTGACTTAACCACAGTTAGTCTTGGTTAGTCATACATATGTGTGCAAGTCTCTTTCAGTTTATATGGTGGAAGAATAATGAAATGCTCAGTTTTGGAGCTTATTTGTAGGTTGAAAATAGTGAACTGGTTGCTATCCTGAATTTGGAAACAATATACCTACAGGGTTGAAGTATCTGTGATGCTTATTTGCTAGTGACAAATGCTTGGATCATACCACTTGAGTGGTAGATGATTTTTGGGATATTGTGAGTGCTAAAAGTCCAAATTATGGGCTGATTTGTTGTTGGTTATACCAAGGTATTGACTAGTTATAGTCTGCAGGAAGGATACCTATCATCTTCACTTGACATACGTGAAATATATTCTGACCCGTTGGACATGCATCAACTCATGCATAGAGTGGCAACTGAATAAGATGTTTTGGGGCTGTTTTGAGGTTTGAATACTCTTGTTTTAACAGAGAAAATACTGCTGGTTATAGCAATGGGCTGGCTGTATTTGGTGTTGCTACTTGCATACAGTGTAAACATTGATACTTGTATGGACATAGTTTGTTCCTGGGATGTTTTGCCACTACCATAGAATGTTTTGAACTGATTTAAGCTTGGTTTATGCTCAGTTAACTGTGTTTTTTCATTGTTGGAATAGAGTTTATAGCAAGCATGTTGTCAAGAAAACTATCCTGAATTACAGGAACCTGTCATGAATAGGAGGAAACTGGTCCTGAACTATAGGAAAAGGAGTCAGATACTTACAGGTTGTATACGTCACTGAACTCCTAAGCCTGCAACTATGGCAAATGCTCAAGGCACTGACAATATCACTCAAATTGTGGGAGAAAAGCCGGAGAACAAAAATTTTGCTTTATGGAAGTTCTGTATTAAGAATTTTTTGGTTGGTAGAGGTTATTGGGACTTCTGTACAGGTGATGAGGCTGAACCTAAAATGCATGAAAATAATTTGACAAATGATCAGAAAAGGGCTCATAAGCTATGGACTGAGAGAGCATGCAAGGTGCTACATTGGTTTTCCTTATGTATATCAGATGCCATGGTTATACAGATTATTGGATGCGGTTTCCCAAAGGATTCATGGGACACACTCATGAAGAATTATGGAAATGTAACACATGCAAGAAAGATTCAGCTAAAGCAACAGTTCAACAACATGTCTAGGAATGGCAGAAGCATTCAGGCCTACACTACAGAGATCAAGAACATAGTGGATTAGCTTGCTACCATTGGATCTTTAGTGTCTCAGGATGATATGATTGCAGTGACATTAAATGGACTTGGCAAAGAGTATAAAGCATTTGATACGTCTATTTCTGTGAGAGCTGAATCCCCTGATTAGGATGAGATGATTGCTTTGTTGCTGCATGAGGAAGTTAAGCTTGAGTTGAATATAGGTTCTAGTACGTCTCAAAGCAATGGCACTATTATGTACTCTAGCTAGTGTGGAAGAGGCGGTAGAGGCCGTGGTTCTCTTTGAGGTCTATGAGACGCTTGAAATGCTTATGGATAGCATCAGTAGAATGCCTCGCATGACATAAATACACAGGGCCAGCATGGATTTGGCGGCTTTAGAGACAAGGGGAGATCACCCCATGGTAGAGGTTGTGGATCTGGTTCATGGTAGTCAAATGATCAGTCAAACAGAGATAATGACTGTCATTAGTGCGAAAGATATGGACACATTGCAAAGGATTGTTACAAGAAGCAGGAAGATATGAAGGCAAAGGGCAAACATCATGGGCACTATGCATCTTCTAGCGGTGCTCATGATGAGTAGGTTGATAGGTTGTTTGCCATGCAACATGTGTCTAAGAATGCATCTAGGCAATACAGAGATGAGAGATGGTACATTGATCCAGGGGCTTCAAATCATATGACACCCCATGGAGAACGGTTTGATGAGATGGTTGCAGGTTCACATGGACATGTTTGTATTGGGGATGACACCCAGCATACTATTTAGCATAAAGGAGTTGTACCTTTGTTGATGCCTGATGGCAAGAAAAAGGGATTACATGATGTACTACATGTACCTATAATAACCAAGAATCTTTTGTAAGTTAGATAGATGGCAGAACATAATCTGCACGTGAGATTTGGTAATGGCTGCAAATTGATTGCTAGATGTCGAAGAGATGGCAGAATGTTTACTCTTGATGCGTCAATTCTAGAATTGAAAGTAGCCATTTTGCACATGATGATGGTACTATACGATGTCATAATATTATGAGGACACAGTGTGAAAAAGTATGGAATGCATCATCATCTGACTTCTTATTAATCAAGAGAGTCAATGTGATCTGAGCCATTAGTACTAGTGTGAGTTGCATGGATTATTTGAAAATACTAGATTTTTGGATAATTTTAGTATATTTTTGATATTATTTATTGTAAAAATCCGAAAAAGTTAGAAAAAGCTTCTAGATTAGGATGGTATGCAAATAGCAAGTGGCTTTTTCAGCCAGTAGGAGATTTTTCACAAGAAGGATAGATTGACGAAATCGAGTGGGTCACAATCATTGTAAACAGGCTGAAAACTACAGATTGAACTGAAAGAAGAAGAAGGAGTGATCTGGGAGATTCGTGAGCAGGTGTCCTATGGTTTTACCCCCCTTTCGGAGCCAATGGAGCCATCAGATTTGGGTTTCGAGCCAATGGAGCCATCAGATTTGATCTTTATTTATCAGTCTTTGGAATACATCATATAATCTAGCTCAATTCCATAATCCACCCGAAGGCAATTCCAGCAATCCTCAGGGATCGCTATTCCAAGTTTCCGCCCGTAGATTAGTATGCAGGCCTCGAGATCCAATCTCGAGTCACATCGGCCTCTTGTGCAGGATCCGAAGGCAAGGGATTTACGACCAGATCCCCCTTTGGCACCCAAGCGTCCTCCTGCTCCAAGTAGCACCCACGGAGAGACCTCTCGCGGTGCGGGTTCAATCCACGTACCCGGTGCGACTAACAACCCCCTTGGATAGGGTCAGATAGACAGTCGGGGGTAACTGATGCTGCCTCTCCCTCCAGGCTTTTAACCACACTAGTTATTTTCCAGCATTAGTTCATTGAGCAAAGAAGTACAAACAGTGCTCCTAAGTATACAATCACAATCATTCCAGTGGTCGTTTGTACGGCCAACTACTAATGTGTGAATCCTTCTCTCCAAATGCATCCAGCATTCAATTTGGGATCAATTGCAACTTGGCAAGATCCCAAGGATTTCGTAAGCTAAGTTGCTTGTTTACCCTTTTATCCTTGGGTTAGGGTTTATACCCAGTTAACCCAAATTGTTTCTACCTTACGTTTCCATTAAAGACAATAAATCCTGGGCAACCTCGTCACCCTAACTTGATTGGTCTATTGCTTGCTAGGCAATTCATAATTACCCTAACTTGGCAAATCAGCCTCACAGAAGGGTGATATAGCAGGATGTCTACTCATCCTCTAGAAAATTAGACTTGTCCTTAGAACTTGCCAACCATGCGACGTTGCAACCATTTAGACACAAAACCATGCGACGTTGCAACTTGTTGCACGAGATAAGTGTCACACCTAACTTGTGGGATTATTTCTTCCGACACACGGTATTCTTGGGTCAAGAATACTTTGGTCAAGATGTAGGGTTTGGGAGTCCTCTTGACCGAATCCAAACCTTAACCCTGCTAGGCCGATAGTCGTTTTGGCCTTAGGGTTTCTAAATTCATACGGAAGTCTAGTATTTGGCCAATTGATCCTTAGGGTAAGAACCCTAGATCATTCTTGCATGGGTGTTTAACTAACCCTAACATTCCGTGAATGTGGATAGGACCTTTGAGGTCGAATTAAGTTGGTTTCTCGAGTGCGATACTAGGCAGAATTTTAACGCGGCTTAGCTCTACCTAGTGCATTGAGGTGATCATCATTTGAGTTACACCATTACAAGCAATTTACCTAATTGATCTAATTATCTTGTGACAAGAGGTGACCTTTCCTTAGAGATGCAAATACTTTTCCTAAAAGATGTAAATAATTTTAGGATATAACATTCCATGCAAATATGCGATTCATAGACTTTTTTCTTCTATGCAGCTATAAGTTCTACAATGATCGTTACTTTTCCTTGCCTAAACTATAATGATTGACAATTTAGAGCTAACTCGTATAAACCCTACGTTGATTTACATCAATAACTATGCCTATAAATCCTTCGTTTAACGCATTGAATTCAAGCTTCAATATGAAAATGCATCCTTTCCTAAATACAAACTTCGATAAAAGAACTCCATGCATGAGCGAATGCCATGAGACCATTTATGATTTAACCCGTTCTTTAGCACTTAACCGACCTAAAATGTAACCATCCTCGCATGCAATTTGGAAGTTCATAATTTCTTTCCATGCATTACGACGATTTGGACAACAGTCAATGGGCGTCTAAGATTATCCTCTATATGAACCACAGCCATGAATTTAATTCATAGTGCATCATGCGACATAAGCTCTATCCTTGTTAGCATGATATCATCTTCTAAGTTATGCATTATACGTTCAAGAAGATTGCAATTACCCTTGTCCACGGGATTGCAAGCAATTTCAAATATTCGACATGCACTAAACTTTGTAAAACGAATGAATAAATGCATTTTTAACTTCCCTACGAAAATTTAAACTTGCATAATGCATACTTTCATGCGAAATTAATTTTTAAGAACTTGGGCACTGAGGTTCGAGGTGTTGTCCACACGTGTACTAGGGGTGGAAGCTCCCGCGTGTGCACCTCTCACCATTTTCTTGGGAGCCATTGACGAATCAAATCTCGGTTCAGCAACTTCCTCTTGGGTCTCTTACGCATTACGAAGCCCTTTCTGCTCGGGATTCTCTTCTTCTGCGCAGGAATGGGCTGCTACAGTCGTGGTTTTTGAAAAACCCGAGAGCATGGGTGAATAAGACTTAAGGAGGCCTTTAATTAGAAGCTTCCAAAGAAGCTTCCAAGCTTCTGTGATCTGACAGAAGACGTGGAGAGAGAAGATGAGGATAGAGGTGAGGAAGATGACGATGTTGATGATGATGGTAATTATGATGATGATGGTGGTGAGGATGATGGCAGCGGCAGCGCAGTCTGGCGACGACAGCAGGCGGCGATGATGGGGGCGCAGCAACACGTCCTCTCCCTCCATGGTGCAGCAACAACACGACCACGATTCCTTCCTCTCCCTCCCCTCTAGCTTGGGGAGGGTCATATAGAATGAAGGGGGGAGGGGATAGCCACACACGTGGCTATTGCATGCTCCCCTCTCTCATGCTTCCCCAACACCTACTTAAGCCCTCTCACACTCCCTCTCCCCGCCATGCATCGGCTGGGGGGGAGGGGTTAAAAAAAGTTGCCAAAATTTAACCATTATCCCCCTTTTTTTTCTCGTGAAGGGTGTTCCCGTGTGGGCTTGCAGTCTTCAAGCCACGGCTCTTGTGCACCATGCGGGCTAGAGTTCGTTGATGCACGCGGAGTAAGCACTTAGCCAAGGGTCTTTTGTCGCGGGGAGATTATTTTAAACTACTTTTTGCACGGGGTGTGCAGGGTATAGGGATGATTAATATTTCATTGCGGAAATATTACAAATTCTTATTGGGCTGAAGTAGTGGTTACTACAGTTTATGTGCTAAACCAAACACCTATAGCTGGGGTTCATGATTTGACTCTGTATGAGAAACTATATGGGCACAAGCCCACATTAGTCACCTAAAAGTATTTGGCTGCATTGCTTGTGTACATGTGCCTAATGAAAAGAGAAAGAAGTTAGACCCGAAAGTTGTCAAAAGTATTTTTCTTGGCTATGCACAGGAGAAAAAGGCTTACAAATGCTATGATCCGCGTCCACTCGGGAAACCCTAATCAACATGGATGTAGTTTTTGATGAGCTGGCATCATGGTATGGTAATCCAAATGTAGTGGTCTCTGATGGACTAGCCAACCCTACTTATGTTGAAAATTATCCTTCAGCTAGTATATCTATGAGTGGCCCAACAGGTGATGGTTCATCTCTTGTTATAGTCCTTGGACAGGACGACTGTGTAGTGGTACTATTGCATCCACTAATACAGATATATCAATGAGGGAAAAATTAGATAAAGGCAAATAAAAGACATTTGATGATGTGGTTGGTCCACTTACATCTGGATATGAGTCACATGGCAATGATAGTCTTGATAGTGAATTGGGCATACCATCAGTTATGATGCCTGGTGCAAGCCAAAGCAGGTATGTGCCGCCTCATGAGAGGCAAGCCCAGAGTGCACCGTAGTTGAGGATGTCTAAAAGGGTTAGAAAACTAGTTGATAGGCTGACATATACTGGGCATTCAGCCAGACATTATGCATATATGACTAAAGTGTCAGGCTACAGAGAACCTACGAAGTTCAATGAGGCAGTTATAGATGAGAATTGGTGTGCTGCCATGCTTGAGGAATATGCAGCATTGGCTGAAAATGAGATATGGGAATTGGTCCATTTACCTGAAGGCAAAGTAACCATTGGTTGCAAATGGGTTTATAAAGTGAAATGCAAGTTAGATGGTTCGTTGGAAAGGTATAAAACACGGTTGGTTGCAAACGAATATGCATAGCGATACGGCCTAGATTATGAGGAGACTTTTAGTCCAGTTGCCAAGATGGCAACGGTGAGAGCAGTCATTCATTAGTGGCTTCTAAGGGCTGGAAATTATGGCATATGGATTTCAAAAATTCATTATTGAATTGTGACTTGCTTGAAGAGGTGTATATAGAGCAGCTTGAGGGTTATGTATACCCTGATTATCAGACATATGTATGTAAGTTGAAAAAGGCCTTGTATGGGCTGAAATAAGCATCGAGAGCATGGAATGCTTGCATAAGCACTTATTTGCAGCAGCTTGGTTTTTAGATAGGTCATGGAGATCACAGCCTATTTACAAAGAAGAGAGAGCATAGTTATGTTTTTCTAGTGGTTTATGTTGATGATTTGATCATCACCAGAGATGATGATCATGGGATTGCTGAAATTAAAGCAATGTTACATGCTGAATTTAAAGTCAAGGATCTTGGTGAGCTAAAGTACTTTCTCGGGATTGAGGTTGTGTTTACACCTCAAGGTATATGGCTACTACAAAAATAGCATGCTCAGGATATGTTGTTGAAATATGGCATGATGGAGTGTAAAGCCATGGAAACACTATTGGATTAGAATGTCAAACTTGCAGTTGATGTTTGGATTGAGATTGAGAATGCCACTATGTATAGATAGATGGTGGGTAGCCTCATTTACCTTACTATTACCCATCCTGACTTGAGTTATGTAGTGGGACTAATTATCTAGTTTATGTAGAAATCTCGTAAGCCACACTTAGAGGCAGTTAGGAGGATTATGCGGTATGTGAAGAGTAGAGCTGATTATGGGCTATTTTATGAGCATGGGAAATCATTTGACTTGACAGGTTATATGGATGTTGATTGGGTTGGTTGTCTCTATGACAGGAGGTCAACTAGTGATTATGCTTTTAGTTTGGGCAACAATATGATCAGCTGGAGTAGTAAGAAGCAGCTGATCATTGCTTTATCTAGTACAGAGGCAAAATGTAGGGGTGCAGCCTTAGTGGCATGCGAAGTAGTTTGGCTTGTGAAATTGCTACATGACTTGGGTATATAGTTAGACAGCAAAGTCACATTGCATTGTGACAATCTCAGTAGTGTCATGCTAGCTAGTAACCCCATCTATCATGCTAGATCCAAACACATAGAATTTCATTACCATTTTATCAGGGAGATGGTACTTGCTGGAAAGATTGATATACTCCGTGTGAAGATGGAGACCATGTAGCAGATATCTTTACCAAATCACTTGATAAAGAGAAGTTTGTGCATTTCAGGGAGCTACTTGGAGTACAGAATTTAGCTTGAGCTTGAGGGGGAGTGTTGAGAATCAAGATCATGATCAGTATCACCAACATGATCGACCTTATCTAGATAGATATTGTCTTAGCTATCACTCTATATGTGTGTTGTAATAACTGAGTCTGTCAGACTCAACTACATTTAGTGATATGGTCAGTAGTGACCTAGTGTGTTTATCAGTTATGTGTGATTAGACTTTAGAAAGCATTATGGAAGAATGAGAAGAAGAGAACAATGGGAGTTCACTACTCTCTGTTATAGCTCCATGTCTTTGCCTCCTTGTCTCCCTCCTCTGAAGCTTCAACGAGAGAGAGAGAGAGAGAGAGAGAGAGAGAGAGAGAGAGAGAGAGTTAGAGAGCCAATTCTATGCAAGACAATGTATCTACCTATGAGAGATTGTGAGAGAAAGCTATGGAAACTTTGAAGATGAATAATATGTGACATCTTTTCATTCAAAGTGGTATATTATCTTATGTTTTTGTGGTCTATCAAAGAATTCTATGAAGAATATGAAGAGTAAGATGGATTTTCTTCAAGTTAAAGCCGTGGGGGGCTGTTTCTATGATACTGCGTGAAGATTTCTTGTTCGTGGTGTTCTTTTCCTTGTGGAGATCATATCAAATATGCAAAAGATGGTTGTTGATGATACAAGATAGATTTTCTTGTAGTAGAATCCCTATTTCATTGGTGTCTATCTTGGAGCTCTAGGAAGAGGTTTACATTTGGCTTAACTTGACAAAGAGAACTCGCTAAATCAAATTCATGATAACTAGAAAGAGCTCTCATTTTTGCCAAACCATTCTTTCCTTTGGTTTTTAAACCAAATTTAGTACCTCTTTCTTGGATTTTGCCTTGTTCTTTGGCAATTCCTTATCCTTCTTGGCATCAACTTTGCTATCAATGGCTTTTAGAGGTCTGCCTTCCATGTCAGGTTTAAGGACTTGCATCCCCTTATCATCTTACTTAGGGTTTCCCTTGATAGGTTTTACCTTGCCTTTGTCAACGTCCTTGCCCTTTTGACCTCTTGTAATGACATGTAGATTAGAAGCTTCAGTGTAATTGACACAAACAACTTCAATGAGGCTGACTCCATTGCCACTAGGCAACTCCTCTAGAATAGCTTTCCCTCTTTGCAATATTTGTTTCGGTCGCTCATCTTGCTAAATATTATTCCCTTGCACTCAATGGTGGTTGATTGGACCTAGCTATTTACTTCCTTACTGGAGAGAGCTAATCTTGCTCCAATAAGTACTAGCTAAATGGCCAGACTTCTTGAATATGTCACATTTAACATTTGGACAATTCCTAGGAAAACATTGGCTGCCAGACCACTTACACCTGAATCTTGAGGGGGCACCCTCTTCAAGGTGTTGACTCCCTATCAAATTCTGCTACTTTTTAAGGAAATCAACATCAACAACTATTTTCCTATATTGTTTAGTGATCATGTTAGTATAGTGCTTCATCATATCCTTAGCTTCACCAAGGACATTCAAGACACTTAACTCATAGCTGTGATCATCTACCTATAGTTCCATTGGCCTAACCACTTGATTAGGAATTGGCTATTGATTCCTTGGAACAACATTAGGGTTTATTTTTTGGCCTCCAATGCTTGGTGGAGCCATCTGATGACTACCCATAGGCATGTTCACACTGGGAGGAGTTGGCAACATTGGCACATTTTGAATCATACTTCCTCACCCACCATTGGGAGTACTCATGGGTATTCCTTGACCTCCATTTGTCAATGCCAAAGGATTTCCAACACCTGGACTAAGATTCCATTTTTTCCTAGAGGTATATGCTGCTTATATCTACGATTTTACCTCATCTGCTCGTGTAATAGATGTATCAATGTCATGAGAGCAACACCACTCAACTACACATGAATGTTAAAGTCTAGACAATGCAAAAAGTATTGCAACTGAGCATTAGCAGGAATATGAATATAGGTTTGTGTTGAGATGACAAGCTCAACACATGCTTGTGCATTCTGTGTGTGTTCGGCGCAGTATCTTGAGCAAGTCCCCCCACCATGCTATTCTTGACATGGTATCAGAGATGCACCACTGATTGAGGCTAGTTTTGAAGGCTAAAGCGAAGGAGAGGAGCCAAGGATTTGAGCAAGCAAGCAACGGGTAATAAGCTCTTCCATTCTCTACTTCTTCTCGTGGATAGTACCTGTGGAGGCACCGGAAGTAGGGCAGAGCAAAAATCTCAGATTGTAGTGAGATTTGGTGTGCGCGAAGAGTGCTGTGTATTATGAAAATAAGCCCTTCAGGCCTATTTCGCTGACAGTTGCCATCCTAGCAACTGGACTGAAGGCTTCTTCATAATCTATGCCATATGTCTGGGTATAGCCTTTCGCAACCAGCCTAGTTTTGTACCTACTAATAGAACCATCTGCATCGTGCTTAATCTTATAAACCCACTTACATCCAATAGCTTTCTTGCCCTTCGACAATGATACTAGATCCCAAGTCTTATTGGCCTCTAATGCAGCCATCTCCTCATCCATTGTTGCATCCCAATGACCATGACCAACAGCCTCCTCAAAACATGTGGGCTCAACATCCTCAATCACTTTCACCATATAAGCATAATGGTGAGCTGCATAACCTTCAAAACCAAATCTGTTAACAGGGTATCTCACCCTGCTAGACTTGCGTACCACTGGATCACTCAATGGAGTCTTTCCATTGATGCGTGCTATTTGCATCATCCAAGCTCTCTAAGCCACTGGAGTCTCCATCAAGAATTGCATCAATGCCATCTGACACTTTATTCTTTCCTTTGTCTTTACTTGTAGTGCTACTAGATGCACCTGAAGATGTAGAGATACTCTTTAGTCTCCCAAACCAAGGACTGCTAGATGATGTCTCTAGTCCACTAAGAGTCCGTGATTCTTACTTTTTAGCCTGCACATGAGAGTCATGATCATCATCACCATCCAATGCATCACCACTAGATGCATACCAACTGCTTAATTTATCAAAGATGACATCTTTGCTCACTCTGAACTTACATGTGACAGGGTTATAACAATGATATCCTTTTTGCTCTAAAGAGTATCCAAGAAAGACACACTTTTCAACCTTTGGATCCAATTTCTTCTGCAACTCATTTGGCACATGAACATATGCAATACAGCCAAACACTTTCAAGTGTGAGACATCGGGCTTCTTACCTGTAAAACATTCTTCGGGGGTCATGCCATGAACTGCAGCTGTGGGAGTTCTGTTCATAATATAAACAGTAGTATGAACAGCCTCAGACCAAAAATGCTTAGGCATATTCTTTTCAGCCATCAAGGCACATGCAACTTCTGCAATATGCCTATTTTTCCTTTCTACAACCCCATTTTGCTATGGGGTATAGCTGCATGTGAACTCATTCGAGAGGTACTCTCCCCCTCCATCTGACCTCAAGCACTTTACTTTCAAGCTTGTTTCTCTTTCAATTGCATCCTTGAAAGTTCTAAAGTGCTCAAACGCTTCACTCTTTTCCTTCATAAAATATACCCACAGCTTTCTAGAACAATCATCAATGAATGTGACAAAGTATGAACTGCCTCCAAGAGATACATTTTGTGTAGGCCCCCAAATGTCTGTATGCACGACATCAAGGATATTTCTGCTTACATCTCTGTCATGTGAAAAGGGTTGTCTTGCCTGCTTACCAAACTGGCATGCTTCGCATACCTTATGAAATTCTGCAACTCTAAATGTAGGCAAATCTGTAACCAACCCTTTGGACTGCATTAATTTCAGCCTTTGTATATTTGCATATCCAATGCGTTTGTGCCAAATTTCAATGTCTACAACAACACCTTTTCCTTTAGCATACATAGCAGCATTCATAGTAGGAATTCTAGCATTGCATTAAATCTGACTTGCAACCCTTGCTCTACGATTGACACCAAGTTCTTTGTAATAGATGGCACATGTAATACATCGAAAAGACTCTTTGTCTTACCATCATGCAAGGACAAGGGAACTTTTCCAATGTGTGAAATTGGGTGGCATGAATCATCACCCATCTGCACATAACCTGTACTTTGCAAATCGTGCATCTCTCCAAACCATTCTGCATGGCTGGTCATATGATTGGATGCACTTGAATCAACATACCAAACATCATCATGTGTTCCCTTTCCTATAACAGCATTCAGCATATGTTGCATAACAAACAAACGTTCATTTTTGTCTTCATTCTGTCGTGAAGACGATGCATAGTTTCCTTGCTGCAACTTACCACTGCGAATATAATCTCTCTGATGGACCTAAAAACGGGCCGGCACTGGCTCATGCACTAGCCGGACCTCGTCACTACGCACAAGACAACCCCTCGGCCTCGCGGCCAGGAGCGTCTATTAAAATCTCTGCCTTCCTAAACATTGCGTTTGTAATACGTTGTAGTCCAACTGATCCTAACCCAATATTGCTCCTCAGAGGGAGTCCCTTTCACATAGCCAAAAGGCTCGAATCACACACACATGGGGTTCCTCCTACGGCTGAATGCCGTCAACCCTCTGCGACTCTCCTACACCTTGGGGATTGGCCCCTCGATGCGCCGGTCAACATTTAGACATTTCGCACAAACGTCACTCAAGGTACCAAATAAACGTATCCAGGAATGTACCGTTGTCCTTACTTGACTTCCCATTTATGATCCCACGACTAGCCTACAGCATAGGAACCTCACACTCTCAACGGTGGGTCACAGGCTTGCTGAAAACAATTGCTATGCATATCCAGGAGCTAACTCTGATACTTTTAATTTCCTCAAAAATGATCATGCAAAGAGGTGGATGCCTAATGCTCAAACATTTTAAAAACCAGCAGCGTGCAAGTGCAAAACATCTCTTTCATGCTTTTCTTTCTAACCGCTTTGTGCTTCGCTGCAACACCTAGCACCGAAGTGATCTTCGTGCTACTAGGTTTTAATTCTTATCATTATTATTCCGTCCTAGATGCAATGCATATAAAATCAGCAAATTATTCCTCATGCTCAGCGTCATTTAACCATTTTTTTCCACAACTCTACCCTTCCCCGTTGATAGTGCATCATTGCATTCATTTCTTTTAGGGTTTCCTTGTCATTTTATGTGGAGAAAGGAAGGAAACACGCACTAAAACATATAAACAAGGCTGAACTGAAGCATAACTTCATGCCCCAGCCTTGCTATACATCAACAAACATAAATCCTATTTTTCTATATTTTTCATAGCCCCAAATGTATTTTTTCCCTATTTTTCATGGTGTTTTTATCATTTTTCCCCATTTTCTTCATTTTCTTGTATTTTTTTTTAAATTGCTGAAAATGAAAACCAGTTTGTGGGCTGTGGCCCTTAGTTCATTTGCAACAAAATTGAAAGATTAGTTGATGTGTATCGATGGTATTCCCCATTTATATGCCCAAAACCCTTGTTTTCCTTTATTTTTATGGTTTTTCGTGTCTCGGTTCCCTATTTTCTGCTATCCCACACATGTTTTCCAGATTTTTAAATGATGAACAGCTAGAAACCAACTCAAAGCACGACATACTCAAAACTCAATCCATATGAACACATTTTTATCAACCAAATTTGCATCAAAAGACCATTTTCTTTGTAAAAACAATTATTACCGTGTCTTGCGGGTTTTTTCATTAAATTTGGCACGTCCCACGATTGATTTCCAGCCATGAATTCTGCTTGGAATCAGCAATCTACAACGGTTTTGCATTGCTCTTTCATCCCGTCAAGAATCGGCATCCATCCAGCCGTCCATCTCCATCCTATTCCTTCAAGCACGAACGGGGGCCAAGAGGAGAGAGAGAGAGGAGAGAGAAAGACTGATTTTCTCTCTCTTCAACCAGTCCACCATTGCGGGAGCGGAGACCGGCGATTTGATCGGCATGATGTCTTGATCCGGCCTAGAGGCTCGTAGCTATGGCTTATGTGTAAGCCCTGCAATCGATTGGGGGGGGGGGTCGCGTTTTTTTCGGCGCGTGCAGGTCGTCAACCTCCTCTCGTCCTCACGCGAAGTTTTTGTGGGGGGGAAGCCCCCAAAGGGCACCCCCCACTAACTATGCCTTTTCATTCCACAAATTTTGGCCCTTCTTGCGGGCGGTCGGCCGGTTTTGGGCAATCTTGAGCATCCGGCATCGAAACTGAGTTCTGGAAATTTCTGTGAGTTCGTCTCGGACCCTCGGACAGGCCTGCGGCTTCACTGACTGGCACGGGCGCACGGAAAAATTATGGAAATTCACGGAGTGTCTCATGGGCGCCCGTCAAGCACTTAATGCTTAAAATCGTCCTAGGTCGAGCTGCCGCCTTCGTGGTTGAGCATTTTCCCCCGCATTTCCATATTTTTCTTCTATTTTTAGGCATGTTCCGAGGCCTAAAATCCATCCTTCATTGGCGACCACGGGATAGGACGACTCAGTCCGTCGAACCCACGAACATATCTGCACATAAACAACCAAAGAAGCATCAAACTGATACAAAACAATTATCATCATAAAACTCAGCACAATGCTCCCCCTACCCCTAGACAGAACCAAGGCATAACATCCACAAGGAGTAGGCCTAGCATAATCTAATAGAAGATCCGAAGTGAGTCACTAACCAGCTGCTCCAACACAGCCAAACTAAAAAGAACTGTCAAAGAGGTTGCCCTAAATGGTAGTCTGAACTACTTACCAACTAAAGACAACACCACTAGGAGCTCCTACAAGGCGAGGACTCCTATAGCCTGAGCAAAGGATATTTTCTTTCAGTCCATTTCTTCTTTTAGGATTTTTATGGGATGAACATACTTGGGCATGTAAAAAGGAGGGAGCTGAGCGTAGTGACCCAAGGAGAACAGGGCATCGGCCTCGGGACCTGTCTCGGCACCCAAGAACCTACCAAGCCCTCGCAAGGCGACACTTAATCCTTTTCTAACGCTCACTTTTATTTTCGCTCCAACCTTCCTTGTTTTGATATTATTTTTTCCAGCAAGAAGCCACCCCTAGGAAGACAAGGTATCGGCCCCGGGTCTGACTCGTCCCCAGGAACCTACCAGGCCTTCGCAAGGCAATGATCAACTGCTTATATATTTTCATTTCATTTCTTTTCAGTGATAGGGGTTAGAACCCCTTTTTACACACCTTCGTATTCATATTCATCTTTTAGGACAGTCAGGATTTCTTGGCATCATTATTATTATCTTCTAGCAGGCTTCTCTAACTGCCTCACTGCTAACAAGAACTCCTAGAACGCTGCCTAGCAGGCTGGCATGACAGGGCCACTAGGACTTCCTTCTAAAACAGGTCTTTCAATGTCTAACAATGTCGTTGCAGGAGGCAATGACTACTCCGTCCTCCCTCAAACATACTTAGCCCAAACCTGGGACTTCATGCCTTGGTTGCCGACTTCCACAAAAAGTATCCCCTCAACAAGTACAAATACACATATAACAGGAAAGAAAGGTACTCGTAAAGGAGAAATATCACCTGGAGTGGCCACAAGAAGCTTCCATCGCAGCAAAGGCTCCTCCAGGCTCCACCAAATTCCACGAACCACGAAACCTGTCCAGCACAACACTCAACAAAAACCCAATTAAACGCACCCGCACTAGACAGGAAAATGGCCCTCTTGGCCTAGTGAAATCAGACATGACTTTGCTACAAAACTGAATCGGCCCTCTTGGCCTAATGAAATCCAACAATACTTCGCATAACATCCACCTAGGAACAACCATGATAGACATCAAAGCATACCATTCCCAGGGGAACAGGGCTTGTAGCCCTATACTAAGTGCATTAAATTATGACCTATCCCTCCTGCATATATCGCAAGAGGTGTTCGCATCACATGTCGTCTAATCAGTCTATGGGTCCAAGATAATAAAGGCAGATGAGTCTCGCTTACCCTCTGCATCACCCAAATCAACCATCGTCTGCCAAAGAGGGCATGTTCAGAAAGCATACCCCACAACCGACCGGGTCCTGTCTCACCATCAATAGATATATCGGGACAAGGGCCATAATTAAAGAAGAGGTCCTCTTCATACGCAAGATTAGCCAATGAATCGGCAAACTGATTCCAATTCCGTGGAATCAGCTGAAAAGACACTCTATCGAATTCGTCTAATAGGGCCATGGCAGTATGATGGTACATACAAAGGATCGGGTTCCGCACCATGTACGTCCCATTGAGTTGATTTAAAACCAACTGAGAGTCCCCTTTCACCAACAACTGGCGGATACCACCCTTTTTTGCAATATTCAAACCCATGATCAGGGCTTTGTATTCTGCCATATTATTGGTAAAATTCGCCTCGAGATAAGCAGCTAACTTCATGACAATGCGTCGTCGGGGGTCTCGGATGACAACTCCTACACTTCCTTTTTTGCATGCACCCCTGGACGCCCCATCAAAGTACAAGGTGTACGTCCATAAAGGGTTTACATATTCTGCCATCCTGAACTCTACTCGTAATTATGGTAATCGAAATTCAGCATATTCAACGGGTGGACTGTAGGCTCCATCCCTCCATCATCATTGAATTCAACAGGGATGCTCGTCAAAAGTTGTAGGCAATGATGGCAGAAGACCTTGATTTCCCAAATAAATGTCCCGCCTTCTTGCTCAATCACCTTGTATCCTTTGCTCCACCAAATGAGCTTTCCCTGATGATACCTCTGTTCCAAATATGGGTGTTCTAAATAAGGGATCAGACGACCCATCAACCTCTATCACGATTTCCTTGCAGATGTTTGATCATTCTTGCCTAGACCTGCAAGGCAGTTATAGCATTAATACAATCAGAAGTAATAAGGTTTAATCTTATTAAGATTAACCTTATTTTTAAATTCTATCCCCTCAAGGTCAGCTAACAAAACTGTGGATTTATTCTTTCCTATTCTAATGATCTTATAGGGCCCATCCCATTTGGGTTCTAGCTTGCCTGGGAATAATTCACGTCGTGCGTCATAATACAGAACAAGCTGTCCTTTCTTGAAGGTGTATTTCTTGGCTTTGAGGTCGTGTAGCTTCTTCATTCGGCGCTTCGCCACTTCTTGGTGCAATAAGCTCTGCAACTTAAGCTCGTCTAAATGGGCCAATGTCGTCAAGCGCTCAAAAAGAGCGTCTTCATCGCTCAAAGAATGATTGATGGCAAACCGAATAGTCGGCAGCTCAATTTCTAGAGGCAAGACACACTCCTCCCCATATACTAACTTGAACGGGGTATGGCCAGTGGCTCGTTTGAAAGTCGTATTATAAGCCCATACTGCCACGTATAACTTTTTATCCCAATCCCGTTTCTTTTCCGACACAATTTTGGACAGGATGCCTACAAGCTGCTTGTTGGTGCTTTCAACCTGACCATTGGCTTGCGGATTATATGGGGTTGTCTTGTTATGCTTGATGTTCCACAACTCTGTCAAACCTTTAATCACCTTATTCAGGAAATGAGTTCCGCGGTCCGACACTAATTCTTTCGGTGGACCAAACCGGCATATTATCTGCTCTAAAAGGAAACTAGCAGTTTCTTTAGCATCATCTTTCCTTGTTGCACGTGCTTCTGACCACTTTGTGAAGTAGTCAGTTGCTACAATGATGTATCGCTTTTGCGTAGTCGATGACGGAGTAATAGGACCCACAAAATCTATTCCCCACTTCTCAAATGGAAGTATCGCCATAATAGGGGTGAGTGGTCGTTTCCTATTCTCTCGACTATCATGTCGTTGGCAAATATCGCATCGCTTAACATACGCAAACGCATCCTGGAAGATGGCAGGCCACCAATAACCTGCTCTTAAAGCCTTTTGTGCTGTAAGCCGTCCAGCAAAATGGCCACCGCAAGCAGAATCATGGCACTCTTCCAAAATGAACGGCACCTCGTCAGGCGTCACACATCGGCGATAGATATCATCAACCCCTTGCCGATATAATGTACCTGCGATCAAGGCAAACTTTAACGCTTGCTGCTTAATTTTCCTTTTCTCAGCCTTAGATAGTTCGGATCCCGCCTCTCCTGTTGATAAATAATGCGTTATTGCAGCATACCAGGAGGGAATAGATGCCGTATCTATTTTAAATATCATCTCCATGTCACTACCTTCAGCCACAGATTCTTTCGGCTCCCCAAAGTCCACTAGTCATTCCACGATGCCTTGCAACCTTGGTGGCTTACTCCTGATTTCATAATCAAATTCCTGCAAAGTGATCAACCACTTCGCTAAACGATCAGGCGGCTGTAACTTATTCATCAATAGTCGAAGTCCCTCCGCCTTCGTATAAAGCACGACTTTCTCATAGAGAATGTAATGCCTGAATTTCTTGGTCCCAAAGACCATCGCTAGACACAGCTTCTCCATATAGGTGTAATTGATTTCGGATACCCCCAGCTTCCGACTAGCAAAAGCAATCGGGTGGTACCACTTCTCTTCCCAAAATTGGGCTAAACAGCAGCTGATACTATACATGGTGGCTGCTGAGAATATATAGAACACCTCACCTCTTTTAGGTGCTTTTAAAACGGGCGCTCTTGCTAGCTCTTGTTTCACATCCTCGAATGCTACCTTACAAGGGTCACCCCATACAAACGAACAGCTAAAGGACAATAAATTTGTAAGTGGCAACGTTCTTTCTGCTAAGGCGTTAATGAATCTACGGTAGTAACCAACCGAAGACAGAAAGCTATGAACTTCTTTCGGAGTGCGTGGTGGACCCATGGCAACTATAACTTTGACCTTCTCGGGGTCTGTCGCAATTCCTACCGAACTGACCACATGGCCCAGCAATAGCCCATAAGGTACTCCAAAAGCGCACTTCCGTGGGTTTAGGGCGATGCAAAATTGTCTACAGCGCTCAAAGCATTTTCTCAAAATGATCAACTGCCTTTCCCTCACGGTGGCGGCCCCTAAGTCATCAATAAACACCCTCAACTCTTCAGGGGATATGTCACCGAATGTCTTATCGGCTGTTCGTTGCCACGAACCAGGCGCATTGCATAAACCAAAAGCCATCACGTGGTAAGCAAAAGTACCAAATACAGTGATGAAAGTTGTTTTCAACTTGTCCTCTTCTGCAATTGCCATTTGGTTGTATCCTGCAAAGCAATCCATAAACGAATATATCTCCCTACCCGCTAATTGATCCAAAATCTGGTCAATAAATGGCAATGGGTAGTAGTCCTTAACTGTCTGCTTATTCAGCTCCCTAAAGTCTACACATAAACGGATCTGATTATTCTTCTTCTTTCTAATCACAACTGGCGAACACCATTCCGTGTGTTGCACAGGAAAAATCAAACCCGCTTTTCGAAGCTTCTGTAACTCCTCAAACAGCCTGTCCCTCAGTTCGAAAGGCATACGCCTTACTTTCTGTCGGACAGGACGACTGCCCTCTTTGAACGGAATTGTATGAACAGCAAGACTAGGAGGAATGCCTCTCAACTCATCATAACTCCAGGCAAAAATATCACGGAATTCCTGGATCAAGGCCACATAGTCCTCCCTTTTTGCTGAGCTGAGCATAGAACCTAATTTGATTGGCCGCGAATCATCGAGCGTACCAAGGTCTAGCTCGATAACATCTGCATCTCTTATACGATCTTGGGCCTCTATCGGCTCGTTCAAAGTGATCTGATAGATGTCCTCCGTGGTGGATCCCTCTTTGGACTCATCGCTCGATGATGTCTCACTGGTAGATAAATCTTCTAATGTCTCCAATTCTGTAGAAGATAGAGGAGCTCTCTCACTCTGCGGGGACTCAGGATAAGCATCAACCACCACACGCTGGGCACCTCTGCCGAATATCAATCGACCGGTGGGTATATCCACTTGGCAATCCGCTTGCAAGATCCAAGGTCGTCCAAGTAATACTTGGTAACTTGGCCGCCCTGCAAAACGAATCACCCTAAAGTCCAACATGCATTCTACATTTGCAACAGTGACGTGGACCTTAGTAATGCAGCCTTCCGGCTGTCTCAAACTGTCATCTGCCATTCTGAGAATTGTGGAGGTATCTTTCTGAATCGCAAGACCTAACCTTTCCATCAGTTCAGAACTCATAATGTTAATAGATGATCCCGTGTCGACAATGGCATAATCTACTAATATCCCATCGACATAGGCTACAACCCTTGGGCAATGCTTCTCAGCATGCTCGAACCAGTCATCACCAACTCGCGCAATACCCAAAGGTTCTACGATATACCCGGTACGTAGGATCTTTCTAAATTCCTTACGTACTCTTGGGGAAAGCTTAATAAGCTGCAAAAGGTTCACATCCGGCTTGACTTCGCAAAGAGAGCCCGCCAAATCGAATTCATGATAGTTCGATAGAGCTCGCTTTTCACGCCAAATCATCCGCTCTTTAGGTCGCTGAACTGGCTTTATTGCCTCTTTCTTAACTTTCACCTTCTTCTTTGGTGCTTCCTTATCGGCTTTACTCTCTACGCGCTTCAAAGGTCCCCCTTCTAGGGCAGGATCCAAAACTTGCGTTCCTTTGTCGCCTTGTTTAGGGTTTCCGTCGACAGGCTTATCCATGTCGGCTTCTCTACCCTTTTTACCTCTTGTAAGGACAGCTCGTAGATTAGAGGTTTCAGCATTATTAACGCGTACAGCCTCAATCAAACTAACCCCACTACCACTTGGTAGCTCTTCCACTGTAGTCTTTGGTCGTTGAAGTATTTGTTTAGGCCCATTTTCTGGCTGGGGGTCATTTCCTTGGGCACGATGATTAACAGGCCCTGGTTGCCGACTTCCACGCTGGAGAGAACTGATCTTACTCCAGCAAGTAGCTGCTAAATGGCCGGATTTTCCACAAATGTCGCACTTAACATTTGGGCAATTTCTTGGATAGTGCTGCCCGCCACACCATTTGCAACTAAACCTCGACGGTGCACCCTCCTCCGGGTATCTACTTCCTATCAAATTTTGTTGTTTTTTAAGGAAGTTGACATCAACAGCTATTTGTCGATACTGCTCCGTAATCATGTCGGTATAATGCTTCATCATGTCCTTAACCTCGCCAAGAACATTGGAAGAACTCGACTCATAGCCTTGGTCATTACCATGTCGCTCCATCGGCCTAACAATCCGATTAGGCACAGGCTGTTGAGCTAGAGGCATGGTATTAGAATTGACCGCCTGGCCTCCACTATTTGGAGCCATTTGACTGCCCGTCGGCATCGACATGCTAGGGGGAGCTGGTAATAGAGGGACATTCTGTATCATGTTCCCTCTCCCATTAGGGTTAGCCATCGCTATCCCTTGGCCACTACTGCCATTGCCTATCGCCATATTGTTTCCCAATACTAAACCCATATTCGAATTGCCTCGAGAAGCATAAGCTGCTTGTAGTCGGGATTCCACCTCTTGTGCTCGTGTAATGGCAGTGTCTATATCCCCCAAGGGGACACTACTCAACTGCAATTGGATATTGAAGTCCAACCCATGTAGAAAATATTGCAATTGGGCAGCTGCGGGGATAGGAATAGAGGTGTCCAACTTACGGAAGACCTCTTTTATCTTCTTCGCATAAGCACGAATATCCTCATGTGGATCTTGGCGGGTCACGTTGAGTACACGCAACCAATATTGCCCACCCCTTTCAGGGGCAAACTCCCTTCGAAAAGCTCCATAAAATGCATCAATGTTCAATATGGTTCCGGCTTCTAAACCATGATACCATATAGCGGCTCTTCCTTTGAGAGTCATATTGAAGAACATCATCAAATGTCCTTCCTCTTGAATGCGACAGTTAAACATCAGCTTTTGAAACTCCCTAATGTGGAGTTCCGCATCTTCCTCAACTAGCCCATTAAAAATGGGTAGCGGGTAACCTAGAGCCGGCAAATCCGTCGTTCCTGTTGGAATTGCAATAGGCTGTGCCATGACGCGGATTGGATTTGTACTAGGAATAGGGGACGGTGGGGTTACACCTCCCGTACTTGACGTGGACTGACTTATAGAAGAAAGGGGAGCACTAGAGCTTCCACCTTCTCCTAACTTACTGCTTGTGGTCCTAAGACCACTAGATCCACTCCCTCGTAAGGGTTCAGCACCGCTACGCTTAGGGGAATATCTCCTAAAAATTTCAGCACGTCGCCTAGCTCTTTCGTCTCTTTCTTGCTTTTGGATTTCTGCTAGACGATGCTTATCAATAAATAACGGATCAAGCTCAGTATCCTTTGGCATAAACTGCTAGTTGGTCCTTAAACAACCAGGATTCGAGAACCGCCACTTTTAAGCAGCTCCCGGCAGACGCACCACTGATGGACCTAAAAACGGGCCGGCACTGGCTCATGCACTAGCCGGACCTCGTCACTACGCACAAGACAACCCCTCGGCCTCGCGGCCAGGAGCGTCTATCAAAATCTCTGCCTTCCTAAACATTGCGTTTGTAATACGTTGTAGTCCAACTGATCCTAACCCAATATTGCTCCTCAGAGGGAGTCCCTTTCACATAGCCAAAAGGCTCGAATCACACACACATGGGGTTCCTCCTACGGCTGAATGCCGTCAACCCTCTGCGACTCTCCTACACCTTGGGGATTGGCCCCTCGATGCGCCGCTCAACATTTAGACATTTCGCACAAACGTCACTCAAGGTACCAAATAAACGTATCCAGGAATGTACCGTTGTCCTTACTTGACTTCCCATTTATGATCCCACGACTAGCCTACAGCATAGGAACCTCACACTCTCAACGGTGGGTCACAGGCCTGCTGAAAACAATTGCTATGCATATCCAGGAGCTAACTCTGATACTTTTAATTTCCTCAAAAATGATCATGCAAAGAGGTGGATGCCTAATGCTCAAACATTTTAAAAACCAGCAGCGTGCAAGTGCAAAACATCTCTTTCATGCTTTTCTTTCTAACCGCTTTGTGCTTCGCTGCAACACCTAGCACCGAAGTGATCTTCGTGCTACTAGGTTTTAATTCTTATCATTATTATTCCGTCCTAGATGCAATGCATATAAAATCAGCAAATTATTCCTCATGCTCAGCGTCATTTAACCATTTTTTTCCACAACTCTACCCTTCCCCGTTGATAGTGCATCATTGCATTCATTTCTTTTAGGGTTTCCTTGTCATTTTATGTGGAGAAAGGAAGGAAACACGCACTAAAACATATAAACAAGGCTGAACTGAAGCATAACTTCATGCCCCAGCCTTGCTATACATCAACAAACATAAATCCTATTTTTCTATATTTTTCATAGCCCCAAATGTATTTTTCCCCTATTTTTCATGGTGTTTTTATCATTTTTCCCCATTTTCTTCATTTTCTTGTATTTTTTTTAAATTGCTGAAAATGAAAACCAGTTTGTGGGCTGTGGCCCTTAGTTCATTTGCAACAAAATTGAAAGATTAGTTGATGTGTATCGACGGTGTTCCCCATTTATATGCCCAAAACCCTTGTTTTCCTTTATTTTTATGGTTTTTCGTGTCTCGGTTCCCTATTTTCTGCTATCCCACACATGTTTTCCAGATTTTTAAATGATGAACAGCTAGAAACCAACTCAAAGCACGACATACTCAAAACTCAATCCATATGAACACATTTTTATCAACCAAATTTGCATCAAAAGACCATTTTCTTTGTAAAAACAATTATTACCGTGTCTTGCGGGTTTTTTCATTAAATTTGGCACGTCCCACGATTGATTTCCAGCCATGAATTCTGCTTGGAATCAGCAATCTACAACGGTTTTGCATTGCTCTTTCATCCCGTCAAGAATCGGCATCCATCCGGCCATCCATCTCCATCCTATTCCTTCAAGCACGAACGGGGGCCAAGAGGAGAGAGAGAGAGGAGAGAGAAAGACTGATTTTCTCTCTCTTCAACCAGTCCACCACTGCGGGAGCGGAGACCGGCGATTTGATCGGCATGATGTCTTGATCCGGCCTGGAGGCTCGTAGCTATGGCTTATGTGTAAGCCCTGCAATCGATTGGGGGGGGGGGGGGGGGTCGCGTTTTTTTCGGCGCGTGCAGGTCGTCAACCTCCTCTCGTCCTCACGCGAAGTTTTTGTGGGGGGGAAGCCCCCAAAGGGCACCCCCCACTAACTATGCCTTTTCATTCCACAAATTTTGGCCCTTCTTGCGGGCGGTCGGCCGGTTTTGGGCAATCTTGAGCATCCGGCATCGAAACTGAGTTCTGGAAATTTCTGTGAGTTCGTCTCGGACCCTCGGACAGGCCTGCGGCTTCACTAACTGGCACGGCGCACGAAAAAATTATGGAAATTCACGGAGTGTCGCATGGGCGCCCGTCAAGCACTTAATGCTTAAAATCGTCCTAGGTCGAGCTGCCGCCTTCGTGGTTGAGCATTTTCCCCCGCATTTCCATATTTTTCTTCTATTTTTAGGCATGTTCCGGGGCCTAAAATCCATCCTTCACTTTCTTAGCATAACATTAGGCTGCAATATGACCTATTTTGCCACAGTAGTGACACACAATACCAGAGTTGTTAGAACCTTTGTTCTGCCATCCACCTCTTCCTCTAAAGCTCCCCCTGTCTCTAAAGTTACCATGACCTCCTGAAACCTTCATATCGCCAAATTGTTGATTCAATCTATTTTGCCGGTTGTCACTACCACATCCTATACCACGGCCTCTTGAAGAGGACCTCCCACATCCTCTTGAAGAGGACCTGCCACGTCCTCTTGAAGAGGACCTGCCATGTCCCCTTCTTGAACTGGAGTAGAAAGCTTGGACCTATTCACCACTTTTTTTAGATGTCTCACTCTGCATGTTGATCTCTTCAGTGATCATAAGGGAGACCAACTCATCGAAATCTAGAAATGGCTTTCTGACATATACGGAAGTTACAAAAGACTTCCAAGCCTTTTCATTGCTAAGTCCACCCAAGATAGACGACACCAAATCATCATCATTGGGCATTGCATCAATCGCTGCCCAAGGCATCTGCAATGCTCCTTACCTTCAGTGCATACTCATTGATAGACATCTCTCCCTTTCTTCAATGTATTCAACTCTTGCTTGAGTTGAATCTTTCATGCCTTTGTATTTACAGAAAACATACTTTCAAGTATGGTCCAAAATGCATATGAATTCTCTGCATTTCTAATATGTCCCAGCATATTATTGTCAATTACTGCAGACAGCCAATACATGACCTTTTTGTCTTTTGCATTCCATTCGTTCCGTACCTTTGTCTCTTCTGCAATTGGATGATCACTCACCTCCGGCTCCTTTTCTTCACATGAAACAAACTCGTAGAGGCCTTTTCCAATAAGGAAGTTTGTGACACGGAACTTCCATGAAGGGTAGTTGTTCTTGTCGAGCTTCTCAATGATGGGGTTTCCATTATTCTCTACCATTATCACAAAACTAATACCAAACAGCAAGGAAATCTTCAGCAACCCTCAACCTGTGTAGTGCACAGCAATACACCATACAACCTTTTTCACTGTCTACTCAACAATACATGTAATCTGCAACCAATTTTCAAATAAACCTTGTGTTTATTTGCTGATAAACACCTTTGAGCTTACAGATTTGAAATTTGTAATATGTGCACTTGTTTACGGTAGACACAATTGAAATTGCAGGATACCTCGAACTACTGTCTGCAACCTTGCGAGTCTAAACTGGGTCCTGAAATGACCTCGGATGGCCAGATTTGCAGGTAGAAGTGTACATGGATTAGCCCAGTAGAGGTTATGAAGATTTAGAGCATCCCACGTATGTGTGCAGGTTGAAGAAGACGCTCTATGGGCTCAAGTAAGCACCTAGAGCATGGTCTAACAAGATCAGAGAGTATCTTGTCAATATTGGCTTTTATGTTTCTGATGCTGATCACTCACTTTATGTGAGAAAGGGAGATGTAGGTTTAGTCATTGTAGTCATCTATGTGGATGACTTGATTATTACAGGTGATAAGTGATAGTGGGATTGCTGAACTCAAGGACTTTTTGAAGAAGAAGTTTGAGATGAAGGATTTAGGTGAGCTAAGGTACTTCCTTGGCATTGAGGTGATTAGATATGATGATGGTATATGGCTGTGCCAAAGACAATATGACTTGGATATGTTGTCCAAGTATGGTATGACAGCATGCAAACTACTTTCAGTCCTGTTGGAGCAGAATGTAAAGTTGAGTGTTGATGTTGGGGATGAGATAGAAGACCCTACTATGTTCAAGAGGATAGTGGGGAGTTTGATCTACATGACCATTACAAGGCCAGACTTGAGCTACGCTGTTGGTCTGGTGAGTCAATTTATGCAAGTACCTAGAAAGCCACATTTGGATGCAGTCAGACGCATATTGAGATATGTGAAGTCCACATTACATTATGGACTTTTCTATGAGGCAAGTACAGATGTACATGTGTTTGGATACATAGATGCAAATTGGGCTAGTAGTATGTTTGATAGAAGATCTACCAGTGGATACATGTTCTCTCTTGGTAGTGTAGGAGTTACTTGGAGTAGGAAAAAGCAATCTACAGTTGCTTTGTTGAGTACAGAGACTGAGTATAGAGGTGTTGCTGTTGTAGCATGTGAGGTAGTATGGCTGCAAAAGTTATTGGCTGATTTAGATGTGCAAGTGGAAGGTCCAGTTGTCATTTATTGTGACAACATGAGTAGTATACAGTTGGCTAGGAACCCTGTGTTCCATGCCAGGAAAAAACATATTGAGGTACACTACCACTTTGTGAGAGAGAAGGTACTAGCAGGTGAGATTGACTTGGTGTATGTCAGCACATAGGATCAGATAGCTGACATCTTCATGAAAGCATTGGGTATAGAGAAGCTTCAAAAGTTTCGAAGCTTACTTGGAGTTGCAGAGATGCACTTGAGCTTGAGGGGGAGTGTTGAGATGACGAGCTCAACACATGCGGACATTAATGATGGACCGGCTGGTTAGATGGGTCCACATATCTACACTTAGCACGTCAGTGGTCATTATGACTCTCACATGGCCACTGATTCATTACTTATTATATTCAGGTTATTACACCTATTTACAGCTGGCATAGTTATAGCGCCAGTCGACTAGTGTAGTCGATTATGCATTGTTTGACTTAGTAGGTCACTTTCCTTTATGTTGTATCTTATCTATACTTTGTGTATATTGAAAAGGGTGTGTAAGAAGAAGAAGAAACCAACAAGAAAACGTTTTGGCCTCCATCTCTCTTCTTGTCTCTTGAGTGAGCTTCTCCTTGTGCATTCTGTGTGTGTTCGGCGCAATATCTTGAGCAAGTCCCCCCACCACGTGATTCTTGACAGTTTGCAACTTACTAAATACTTCCTTTAGTTTCTTGGCATAATCTCAAACATTCTCGTGAGGTTCTTGGCATGTTATATTGAGAATGCATAGTTGATGCGGGAGCTCATGCTCGATGGCCAAGACCCTCTCTACAAGTGTAGTGAGCTTACCTCGATGCTCGATTGAGTACCCTTCTCCCTCATGCACACTGGTAGCTCCACGATTTGTGATATGAGCTCAAGCAACCTCAATCCCTCTCCTTCAAGCTCCATCCTCTATAGCTATGCAAGATAAGAGAAGAGAAGAAGAAGAGAGGAGATGGTAAGCACTTCTCCACCCTAGTCCCTCACCCTCACACACACACTCCCTCACTTACTCACTCACACTCCCTCACTCCCTCACTCAAGCACAAGTAAGAAGGCAAGAAGAAGAAGAAGAAGAGCTTTTACCACACACCAAAGAATGAGATTCTCATTCACTTTTTGAGTTTATATACAAAACCCTTATCCATTTTTTACATGATTGGCCATTGTGGCAAGGTCCCCTTTTTTCCTTTTCCTTCTAGTTGCCCATTCTCTTTACCTACACTTGTCTACCCTTTGTTGGGGGTAAAGGCACCTCCTTTTAGCTGCCTGTGTATTACTACATTGATAGTACCCGCCACTACACACTGCAAGTGGTGAGCATCCATCACCATCACTTTATTCTTTATTCTTTTAGTGACAGTTTGAATAAAGGAAGGCTTGGTCACACATTGTGACTGTTGGAGTTCCCATTTGGTCTCTCTCTCTTTCTTGCTCTTGCTCTCCCGTCATAGCTCTTCCAAGATAGCTTCGATCCTTATCACCTTTCAATTGGTATCAAAGTATGGATTCATGACTACTTAAGCTTGGTTCGTGGAGTCTTCAGCTTCCTATTGATTACCTATACTCATTGGGTCTCCTTCCCAGCAGCCATAGCCAACTCTCTTGAGCTTCCGTCACTCCTCGGCTTCCGAAGCACCTACCAGACCCCTTTGGACACCCTCAAGCATTGCATTAGAGGTTTTTTCTTCATTTATTTCAAGGTTTCATTGCTATTCACAGGTACAATAGGGTTTGCAAGATCAGGGGCTTCCATAGCTCCCACCATTGAAGCTTGTTCTCATCACACCCTGCCTAAAGCCTTTCCAGGCCAACTTGGGCTTGTACTAGGACTTCATTGGCTCAAGATTGATCCCTTTTTCATTTGGTTTACCATCAGTAGGAGCAATAGAAGCCATAAGCAAACTAACGTGATTTGCGCCTGTTTCTTGCTACCCCTGGACAGCTCCCCTGCTCTTGCTAATGATCAAGCTTGGTCTCTTGGGCTTTGTGGCACTGCTTGCATTGATCCTTGACATGCTTTGAGCCTTGTAAAGGCTTTGGGACACTTATATTCAGCTCCAATTTGATTGTGTATACAATAGACCTGCTGTTTATGTCTATCATAGAACTCTACATGAAGATTGGAGCTCATCTACACTTCACTTGATGCCCGTATACTAGGCCATTGATGCCTTTTCATTGGTGGATGTAATGCTAGTGTTTTGCCATGCCTTTGGACTAATTTTTGGGCTGAAAAATATCAATTTTGAATAGTAAATAATTACTGTACAATAGTGGGATGAAGTCTATTACTTAATGTTTGCCTATGCCTCTTGGAATTGGGACATACTTTGGAGATGTACTTTTATGTATTGATAATTGGGGATCGACTTTGAGCTTGATATTGCTTTGGATCATTGGTTGAGCCTGAGATCTCTTCACATAGCATTTGGATCTTCATATTTGATGTACTTATGGCATGTACTTCACTTATGTCTGACCGGTCTTGACATACTTGGCCTATGCCACTACTATATGCCCGTTACATTGTTTGGAGTTGGATGCTATTGAGCCTTGCTTTGGCTTGACATTTGATTGCCCAAAGCTTACTTTGGCTATTTCTCAACTTTCCAAAGTTACAGTTTGGATGTACTTGATGTCTATGGGTGCTATATACAGATGCTACACGACCTATATGCTCATGAGGTCTTATTAATGCTCGATCTTGGACCTCTTGGTTTGGTGCCATCATATGCCCTTGTTGAGCTTCTTTGCTTGATATTTACAGATTTTGTGCTAGTGGGAGCATCTTTGGATGTTTGACAGACATTGAGTAGGTGGTTTATGCTACTTGAGCATTTGGATACTTGAGACTGGGATCTCCACTTGGATGTTGCATGGTCGATATGCCTTGGTCCTCACAGATGTACTTGGGCTGATTTGGGCTTTGCACTTCCGGAGCATACACCTATTTGTGTCAGGTCTTGACAATGTTGTGTACACTTTACTCTATTACGTAGGGGGTGTGCCAGCTTACAGACAGATTCATTTGACATGCTTGGGTATTTCTGTATGATTGTTACTTGCTGATTTATGTCTGCTTGATGCTGGTTATGATTTGATAGTCAGTGGTTGACTTGATGCATTCATTTTGCCTACAGTTTGCTCTCATTGTACTTGGCTGTAATTTATTACAATAAGCAATTATGCATGGATTGATGTGGAAATTTCATGCTGAATCATCGTGATTTTATGTACTTTTGATGGTACTTAGTGGGCAACATCATTAGTTATCAGTTTGTGATCATTTTACCTAGGTTTTGGTGGTATTTTGATTGTTTACAATAGAAAATAGCAAGCAAATTTGAACTGTCTACATCGTTTTGGATTGCATCATGGCATCTTGTTTCATTGATAGTGCTATCTTCAACATTACTAAGCTTGATGGTATGAATTTTGCCTACTGGAAGAGCCAAGTTTGGCATGTATTGGTGTAGAATCTCAAGTAAATCCACTAAGGATGTATGGCAAGCAGCCTGAAACTGTGACTGATGAGACAAATGGGATGAGCTTGATGAGTTATGCAAGTCCACCCTCATTTTGTCTCTCATTGAACAAGTGAATTACAATGTGGTCGAGGAATCATAGAGTGCTTGGTAGCTTTGGGATAAGATTAAAAACCTCTATGACAAGAAAAGTCTAGCAAGTCAAATGTATTGGCTGAAGCAGTTTATGGACTTGCGCATGAAGGAGAATATGACAATGTTTGCTCATTTGAGCTAGTTCCATGCTATCCTCAAAAACTTGACTTTGTAGGGCATTACCTTTAATGATGAGGTTACTCTATTGTTTTTTCTTGGGACTCTTAGTGAGTCATGGAATGTACTTCACACTGTCTTATGTGCTCCTGCCACTATTTTGAACTTGCCTAATGTAGAGAGTGCTCTTCTGCAGGAAGAGATCAACCATAAGAACTTGGATGCCTCTTGTGTGTCGCATGCTTTGATTGTTAGAGGCAGAGATGGTAATAGAAATAATGATCGTGGGCATGGATATGGCAGAGACTTGCAAAAGTCTGAGTCTAAGTCGTGCACCAAGTCTCGTGGGAGAAATGATAATGTGACATGCCATCATTGCGGCAAGAAGGGTCATATATGCCCATAGTGTCATGAGTTGCACAATGAGAAGTGCAAAGACAAGGTACAAGAAAAGTCCTCTGATTGCAGCATTATGCCTGTGAAATCCAGTGTGAAATCAAGGAGATAAATGTCATGCAGATTGATGACTCCGATAGGGAGTACATACTTGCAACTAGTTCTTGTGATGCTACGCCATTGACTGAGGTTCACTCTATGTATGCGCAGTGCTGGCTTTTGGATTCTGGTGCTTCATTTCATGTTACATCATACCCTGAGTGGTTGCACTCCTATCGCACTGGCTCTGGTTCATTTCACTTGGGTGATGACAGGTCACTTGCTATTGTTGGCATTGGGGATGTAAAGCTGCAGTACTCTAGCGACAATACTTTTCTATTATAGGATGTACATGATGTACCTGCGCTAACATGGAGTCTTATGTTTGCAGGGTAGCTTCATGATGCTGGGTTTCATGTTTCATTTGGGGATTCTACTTGAAAGATCACACGTGACAGACTTGTGCTTGCTAGAAGTGCCAAGGCTGGTAGCCTCTATCCTCTTGTAGTTGATGGGTCCTCTGTTGACCATGTTTTGTCAGTGGGTTCCATCCCACATGTATCTCTTTGGCATGCCTGTTTGGGCCATATGTCCTTGAAGGGAATGAGAATGCTTTCTAGTTTGCAGTACTTACCATCCCTTGACTATGAATGTTTTGATTCATGTGAGCATTGTCTTTATGGCAGACATACTAGGAATACACATAAGAAGTCTGGTAGGACACGCATGAGTGAGCCCTTGGCATTGGTACATTCGGATGTCTGTGGGCCATGCCCTGTCAGTTTATGGGTAGTGCAAAGTATTTTGTGATGTTTATTGACGATTTTTTGCGTAAAGTATAGGCTTATTCCATTAAGATTAAGTTAGATGTCTGGGGTGTGTTTCAGAGATGACTTGCATTGGTTGAGAACCATACTAAGCATAGGATGAAATGTCTTAGAATTGACAATGGGGGAGAATATGTGTCACGTGCCTTTGAGCAGCTATGTGATGAGAGGGGTATTAAGTGTCAGTTGACGGCCCCCTATACCCCACCCTAGAATGGTTTGGCTGAGGAGATGAATAGAACCATCCAAGAGCGTGTACACAATATGCTTAGCCATGTAGGCCTACCACAGAGCTTCTAGGCGGCTAAGGCAGTACAACTGTGCATATCATAAATAGATCACCTTGCAGTGGTTTGGATTTCCAGGTCGTAGAGGAGGTATGGACTAGGAAACCTCCATCTTATGTGTATCCACGTGTCTTTGGATGTGAGACATACTGCCATGTGCCCAAGGAAAAGCATAGTAAACTGGATCCTAAAGTGTCAAATGCATTTTCCTTGACTATGGAGGTGCATGCAAGATGGGTTACCGCCTTGGGGATCCGCAGGCGTGAAAAGTCATCCACAACGATAATGTAGTCTTCCATGAAGACAAGATGCATAGGTAGCCTGAGAAGGTAGTAGAAATACGTAGGGTTATATTCCAAGAGGAGCCACGTGCTCCTGCACAGTCAGTTGGTCAGCCTACAGTAGCAATAGTTGGTACACATGGCCAAGGTGTTGGACACACATAAGAGATGGTCTACTAGAGATAGATATTCACCTAATAGATTTGAGCCCTCAATACATTATGTCTTAGTTACACATGTAGGAGAGCCTCTCACCTATGATGAGGCTATGCATTGGGGTGACAGTCACTCCTGGGAGAGGGCTATGCAGTCTGAGATAGACTCCTTGCATAAGAATATGACTAAGAAGGCTTTGCCATGCAAGTGGGTGTACAAGTTGAAAAGTATCCCTAGACACCCCAAGAAGGCATACAAGGCTAGATTGATAGCAATGGATTTTAAGCAGGAGCACAGTGTTGACTTTGATGAGGTCTTCTAACCTGTGGTTAAGATGACCACCCTACACTTAGTCTTGGCTTTCATTGCACAGCTTGACTTGGACTTGTACTAGATGGATGTCAAAATGGATTTCTTACTTGTATGATGAGATCTACATGGAGTAGCCTAAGGGCTTTGCAGAACTTGGCAGGGAGCGCCTAGTGTGCAATTTGAAGAAAAGTATTTATGGCTTTAAGCAGGCACCTAGGGAGTGGTATCATAAGTTTGATGCCTTTATGAAGTCACCGGGCTACAGTAGTAAGAGTGCTATGGATCCGTGTCTTTACACGAAGAAAGCCCATGATGGCTCATTACTTATTTTGGTACTTTATGTAGATGATATGCTAATAGCATGGAAAGCTCATGATGAGTTAGATGCTCTTAAATCTCAGTTGAAGAAGAGCTTTGAGATGAAGGATTTGGGACATGCCTCTCACATTCTTGGTATGCGCATTAAGTGCGATAGGCATCAAGGACTACTCTACCTCTCACAGAGGGAGTACATTCATAAAGTCCTTGAGCGTTTTCACATGCAGGACGTGAAACCTATTGGCTATCCATTACCTTCTTATGTGAAGGCCTCACAGGCCTATTGTCCACAAATAGATGAGTAGAGGACCGAGATGGCTAAGATCCCTTATGCATTAGCTGTGGGTAGTTTGATGTAGGCCATGATAGCCACTCGTCTAGATATTGCCTTTGTAGCTGGTGTTGTGGCACCTTATATAGCTACACCTTGCAAAAAACATTGGGATGACATGAAGGGTATCATGAGGTACCTGAAGGGAACAACAAATATGTGTATTTTCTATGGTAGCCAGGATACAGGAGTTGCGGGGTACACAGACTCTGATTTTGTAGGACATGCAAATAGTAGGAAGTCCACTTCTAGCTATATATTTACCTATGCTGGAGGTATTGTCTCTTGGATGTCTAGGGTTTAGAAGTGTACTGCTCTTTTTACCACTGAGACCGAGTATGTTGCAACCATTGAGGCTTGCAAGGAGACCATATGGTTGGGCCATTTAGTTCATGACCTTGGGATTGATGCTATATCTATGCTACATTCAGATTCTATGAGTGCTATTCGGCTAGCCAAAAATCTAGTCTTCCATGCGAAGATGAAACACATTGAGGTAAGGTATCACTTCATATGTGGGGTCATGGAGGATAAGTCTGTTGACCTTGTCAAGATCTCCACTAACAAAAATCATGCAGATCTGCTAATGAAAAGCCTCACTACTGAGCACTTTGCCTTCCTCAAGAGGTTGATGGGCGTTGGATGAGATGATGTTTGTTCATCATCCTGTTGTACATGTGTACATTGTACTATCTTTTATTTTTTCTTTTCACTCCTCATTGGGGCAGATGTGCCTTTAAGTGGGAGGTTGTTGGGGGTAAAGACGCCTCCGCCTAGCCACCTGTGTATTACTACACTGACAGTATCCACAGTGTGCACTGCAGATAGCGGCGGGCACCCGTCACCATCACTTTGTTCTTTATTCTTTTAATGATAGTTTTAATAAAGGAATGCTTGGTCACACATTGTGACTGTTGGAGTTCCCATTTGGTCTCTCTCTTTCTTGCTCTTGCTCTCCCGCCATAGCCCTTCCAAGCAAGCTTCGATCCTTCTCACCTTTCACCCTTTACAATTTGCATAGGAGAGAGCCTGGTGCTCTTTTACAAAAGTTTTAGGAGGCGCCTTGCATTTAAAAATGCACTTTTGTCTTTGACTTAGCTTTTAAGGCCGCCCTTGTGCTTTTGGCCGTTTCCCAACCTGCTTCTTCCTTTGTGTTTGCATTTGGAGTTTTCTTGGACTTTATTGAAATTTCTTTTCTCTATCTCCAAACTGGGGTTAACATTACCCCCTCCTAGATGAGTGGCAATCCCATGGCACTTGCGGGTCTGTGTCAATGAGGGTTCGGTGATTTGAAGGGCGGTAGGAGAGTGGATGATGATGGGGCCTCTTGGGGGTTGGCTGTTGGAGAGAAGCTGATCAAAATGTTGAGGTGGTGGAGGCCCAGAATGGTTGGAGTGGATGATGGGGCCTCTGAAGTTGGTGGTTTTTCACCTTTGTTTATATGTGAAAAGAAAAGAAGTGTGCTACCTACGGGGAAGTGTCTACCTTGCTATGTGGTGCATTGTGCTTGTGCTAGTGGAACTCAGAGTTGGGCCAGAACCTCATGCAAGCCTATGATGTTGTCCCACACTTGAGGACCCAGTTCATGCATTGTTGTAGGTGCGGTGCACGGCTTAAGGAGACAGGTCTGGAAGCTTGCCCTTGAGCATAAAGTGGGGAATGGGGATAGGAAAAAAATCCTAGGTAGAGTGATTGTGGCACTTGAATGATTTCACGGATTTAGTCTTTTCATTTTCTTTCATTTTCTTTATTTTATTTTATTTCAATTTTTATTTTAATTTTTCTATTTTTTTGATAGATAAACACAATCGACATCATGGGTACATGGGTGCTCTTAGGCTGTATCATGGTCCTCTTTTGATGATGCATCACGGGGTGGCCTAAGGGACTTTCTCAAAAAGGCACGGCTTTGCATGTAGCTCTTGAGATTATCCCTGATGTTTAGAGGTCTGGTTGACAAAAAGGGGTGTCCACACCTCATAAACCAGCTATCGTTCATGTCTTTGAGTACCTTCATACAAAAAGAGAGTAACAACGTAGCTCTCATCATTAGCTAGGCCATGACACAACTATCTATTCCTAGGTTGAGATAAAAAAAGAGTAGAGGGAGGTGGGCCTCCTTGGCGGCGGTTGGCTTTTGCTTCAGTAGAAACCTAATAGTCCTAAGATAATTACAAGTTGTGATGAAAGCGGGGTTTGGAAAGGATGAGAAATCCTCAACAAAGCACGTGATTGACGGATGGATGTCTCCTGCCTTGAAAGTTCACTCCTCAAGATTCTTTGTATTGGCATTGTAGATCTTGGGAAAATCATACCTACCATGCTTCTCCTTGTTGTAATCCACTGCGTGCCTACGAGGGTAGGGCATGTAGATAGGATCATTCCTTTCTTCAGGGAGTGTGCTGTAGAATGCCGTCCATACATCAAGGTTTGTATCCCCTAGATCCTTCTCTGCCACTTGGGCTATGCTTTGTAGCCTTGGACTGTATTGGGAATCTGGTACACCTTGTCCTACTAGTAGTTTGGGACCTCTCGCCTCTATCGCGAGTGATAGCTATGCTCCGCTCCTCGACCCATCAATTTGCCAAGTTGTTGGCCATTTGAATTACACTGTCCACTACTTTCACTGGTAGGACTTGGTCCAGGGCCCGTGGGTAGAGGAATGATAGCTCAAAGGGCTAGGTTTGGAGTTCTCCTTGTTCCCAAATAATCAATTTTTGGGGCAAGTTGACGGCATAGCAATCCTTGCATTGTGGCACAAGCTCTCCACCTAGGAAGCCATTGGGGTTCTGCTCTAGCTCTCTGCTCGTTCTTGATCCACCAATTTTCGTTTTCTTCTCTTAGCTACACTCATATGCTTGGGTACTTGTCTGCCTTCTGGATATTCCTGAGGTACATCTTGGTAGTGGTGGGCTAAGCTCTTGGGCTTGTTGCTCTTCTTCTAGCTCTCCTACTTGAAGTTTGGCCCTTTCTCTAGTGGTTACTCTTGTGGGGTCGGAGGTGGGGGTGGATGTGGCTGCTCTTGCTCTTCAAAACCTAGCTCCTTTAGTTGATCGGTGGAGAGACCGAATTTCCTCAAATATTGGCATTGTTCTTTTGTCCTTAGGCCAGTGCCAATTGGAAGAGCACGCTCTTGTAGGCCATACTTTAGGGCTCTAGTGGTCATCTCTAACTTCCTTCTCATCCTCTACATAGAATCCTCATTGTCCACTTGCATTACATGGAGCACTGTGCTTAAGAAGGCTTGCAGTTGCGCATCTAAACTTGCTTCTACGGCTTTGGTTCTGGCCTCTGCCAATACCCGCTTACATTTTGCTATGGCCAGGCTCTCGTCCTTGCACCCATTCAAAATTGAGAGCTTCCCACTGTTTGGCTCTCTCTTTCGATTCCTTCTTGCCCTTCTCCATGCTTTGATACAACATCATTACCACCTATTGTTGTTCATTCCAACTTAATGCATGTATGTTTTTTCCTTTTTTCAGCGGTTCAGTTGCTCATCGGCTATCTTTTGGGCTTGTTGTGCCACGATGAGTTGAATGGAAGTTTTTGATAGCCTTTTAGAAAGATCTTCATTCTTCTACGCATGGGCTTCTTGCCTTCCGTCATGCTATTTTCTTTCAAATTCAGCCATGGTTTTTATCTCTTCCACCTCTTGCTCTAGTTTCTCTAGCTCTTCTTGTAGCCCTTGGGTTGCTTCTTCGATGGCTTCTTCTTTCTTTTCTCCAAGCATTCGATTTCCCTTTCCAGTCTCTCCTGTTCCTCCAACTCTAGGGTAGTCCTCTTCTTCAAGTTTTCTATTTCTTCTTGATGTCTTCGTGCCCTCTCTTCTCTTGCTGCCTCTAGCTCCTTCGTAGTATCCATGATGTTTTTCGTATCTCCTTACAATTCTTCATACAACTGTGCCAACTCCTTGATGCATTGTTGCATCCTCACCAGGTCTTGTGTCTCTTTACCTAGTTTTGCTTGCCAACTTGCTTCTGCCTCTTCCTTAGCTTTGAGTTGATCTTTTAGCTCTCAGATTTCTCATTGATGCTTTGCTGTGGCGGGTTGCTTCTCCAACTTGAGTGCTAATGAGGCTTCTCTTTTAGTCTCCAGCTTGGCTGCTATCGCTCTCTTCTCTTCCTTGGCCTTTTCTAGTTGGACTGCTCCTACTCAGGGTGCGGCAACTACTCTCATTGGACTGCTCCTGCTTGGGGTGTGGCAATTAGTCAGGGGTCTCCCCTACTTCCTCTTCACCTCCTTTTGCATCCTTTAGGGTCTCTTAGATGATGGTCATCAGTACTCTACCAAACCTAATGGTGGATGACTTGGAGGAGGACTTTTTCCTATAGCTGACCTTGTTGTGTAGGCTAGAGACTCCCCACTTGCTATTGCTATGCATGTGGCCAAGGCTTTTGCAAAGTTTTTGATGGTCTTGCACATGAAGGTGTTCCAGTCCACCTCATCTGGGGATCTAGCTACAATGCTTTCCAGTAAATGGTACCTTGATTCTGTTCATAAGGGCATTGTATCTTTGACTGGAGAAGAGGGCATGAACCATCTTTGCCTGCACTTTAATTTTAAGGTTTGGGATATCTGCCAAGATTATCCCATCAATTGTGTGCATGGCAGCCTTGTGAAAAGATGTGGGATCCAGAGCATGGCTGTGGCTATGGTGGATCGAAGATGAAGATTAAGCTCATGATGACATAGAAAAGACTTGACCTGTTACACAAGTGAATTAGGTTCCAAGATTGAGACTTGGACTCATAAACACAATCTTGTGTTTAAGACTGATAATGACCAAGACACTAATTGAATTGGGAAAGCATCATGATATTGCATTCATCATATATTCAAAAGTGGTAGTCAAGTACAACACTTTATAGTTGTTGGATGGGTAGCAACTTTCCTTTTTGTGCCTATGGGATTCAATTTGCTTGCATGTCCTAAGCCCAGAACTGCCTCATACAAAGAGGCCATTGTAGGTGTGATTACAAATATCTCAATACCCTCCTCAATCACAACTAGAATGTACAAAGTGTGTAGAGGATTTAGTGAAAGCAACACCTGCAAAGTGTGGGCACACCATAAACATGGCAAAACACCAAATGCTATCGCAAGAAAGGCTAAGTGTGGGTACCACAAACATGGTCGACATCTAGAGGCTATCATAGGGGCCTCACAAAGTGTACAGAGGTTGTAGTACAAGGCTACATGAGGAGTTTACAAGTTAATGCCAGAAGCATTAGGGCTAGGCATTACAAGGCTAAAAAGTCTAGTAAAAAATTGGGTCAAGGATCGTCAGGCCCTTGCAGTTTTCAGCATTTCTTTTGACATAGATATTTAATTCATTGCAAGTCTTCTTGTCGATGTAGTCTAGCTTGCTCTTTTTGATCTTGTACTTGTTCTTCACTTTGCTTGCAGCTTCAGTGTCTTCATGGTTGATCTTCTTCTTCTTCTTTTTCTTATTTTTACTGCTTTGCTTGCATTGATCTTTCCTTCATGGTCATCATTTCCCTGGACTTTTCTTACATTAATCATCTGGTTCTTTTCTTTATGGTCCCTCTCAAGCAAAGGTACAATCTTTGAGCTTTGCATGGTCTTCAAGTTAGAAGAAATGTCTTCAAAAACTTGCACTATCTCTAAGGTAGTAGGCATGTCTTCAAGTTCTTCAAATGGAAACATGGCTGGCATCTTCATGAAAAACTTCATGTTTCTCATTGAAAAATAACTTCAAACTCTGATTTTTTAGCCAACAAAAGAGTTGAAAGTTAATGTGTCAAAAGACACAAGAGATACCAGTGCCAAAAAGCATTATGTAAGTATCAAGAGATACTAGCAAATTTAAACTTTTGATGTTTGATGTTGATGTTGAAGTTGATAAACCCGTTGCTTGAGTCCCCTCCTTACTGGTAAAATCTTATTGAACACTGAGTAAATACTTAAATCAGAGTAACAATACTTGCCTTGCTAAATGGAGGAAGAATGAAGCAAAGAAAGAAGCTTTGGTGTTTATGCTATTGCTTGAAGTCTTCCAAATTTTACAAGCCTTCAAGATCTCCCCTCCTTATTGATTTGATGGGTGAGTGTTTGCTCAGATCAAAGTGGAAGAAGCTTTCTTTGAGTGGCGGAGAGAGAAAATGATAAAAATTGAAGCTTTTGAGAAGTTGGCTATGGAGGTTCTGAGTTTAGGGTTTCTGGCACCTGGTTTTTCAAGCTGTGCAGCTCGTGGACTTAACCAATTTGCACAAGACTTGATGGGAAGGAAGATTGGGTAATGAGCTTTAGTTTACCTATGGACATGGCCCAGATCATAGCACACAAAGGCATGCCGAACTATACGACCAGAATATGGCGCAAAACAAGCAGTGGCTGCAAATTTTGACCATGCCGGAGGGCCAATGTCAGTGATTGAGTTAGCAGGAGTTGCGTCGGGAGTATAGGAACAAATACTTAGAAGAAAGCCAATCAAGATCTAGCTTGGTTGATGAGATCCATGAGCTCAAAGTGGGGTAGGTGCTGTGTGGCTATGGCAGCCTCAAGGTCAAGTGTTGGAAATGGAGTTATACACTGATCCTGAGCTGTGCAGAGATGAAGAGAAGCTGAAAGGGTAGAGAGGGGGCCTAAGACATGCTAAGACATGCTCAGTTGCGCTCTGATACGATGTGAAAAGATGCGGGATCTAGAGCATGGCTATGGCTATGGTGGATCGAAGATGAATATTAAGCTCATGATGACATAGAAAAGACTTGACTTGTTACACAAGTGAATTAGGTTCGAAGATTGAGACTTGGACTCATAAACAAAATCTTGTGTGTAAGACAAGCAATGACCAAGACACTAACTGAATTGGAAAAGCATCATGATATTGCATTCATCCTTTCTGTGCCTATGGGATTTATTCTGTCTGCATGTCCAAAGCCCAGAACTGCCTCATACAAAGAGGCCAGAGTAGGTGTGATTGAAAATATCTCAACAAGCCTTGGTAACCCCTAGTATGTTATACACATCACTTCTATGAAAAGACGTGGGATCTAGAGCATGGCTATGGCTATGGTGGATCAAAGATGAATATTAAGCTCATGATGACATTGAAAAGACTTGACCTGTTACACAAGTGAATTAGGTTCGAAGATTGAGACTTGGACTCATAAACACAATCTTGTGTATAAGACTAGCAATGACCAAGACACTAACTGAATTGGGAAAGCATCATGATATTGCATTCATCCTTTTTGTGCCTATGGGATTTAGTCTGCCTGCATGTCCTAAGCCCAGAACTGCCTCATACAAAGAGGCCAGAGTAGGTGTGATTGAAAATATCTCAACAAGCCTTGGTAACCCCTAGTATGTTATACACATCACTCCTTAGGCGTTTCTCAGTCCTGCTGGCTAAAACCATGGCCTTCTCCACCATCGTAGGGTTCAATTGCACCTCTACTTGGCCGGCTTCTTCTCTTCTTCTTACCATCACCGTGCCACAATTTCTTTCAGCATCAAAACTCCTCAAAAATTTTATGCACTTGCTGTAATTCAATAGCTTGCCTGACCTTCTCTACATACTTCTGTAGAGTGCACTGGTCCACGATTTGTTTTATGGTTGGCTCCTCTATGATGGCGTCTTCTGAGTTTAGGGTATGCTTGAACATGAATTGATTGAAACCCCTCATTTCTATCATCAAGCTGTACTTTGCTTGCTCTTCCTCCATGAACGAGAGCTTGCCACCGTTATCTTGCCCTGCCATTTTAGGTTCATGTCATATATCATAGCTCACCATTAGTTTTCTTGAGTCAACTTCCACAAGGAGGTAGATAAACATACATGAAAGCTCTTAAGAATGTGAAATGCTTACGTATAGAGTAAAATTTCCGCTTCAAGAAATCCACACGATTCAAAAATATCCATGATAAAATATTCCACATTTTGAGTCTTGTAATTTAAACATTGATTGACATTTACGGCATGTTTTTTTTCTTCTTTTCCAGCTTTCTTTTTATGCTTGTCTCCTTTCCAACTTACCTCCTCCCTCCCCTAGGAATGATTAGAATCCTTCCTAGGATTGGAGAGAGAAAGGGTTGAGGGCATTTAAGCATGCATGGGCAGGACATTACCTTGCAGAATTCATGCATAGAATTGTGGGTTATATTCCAACTGAGCATAGTAGTCCATATCGTGAGGTCTAATGCCTATGCATGTGATATAGGTGAGGACATCAGCAATAAGATCACCATGGTTGATCCTGCTAGCAATGTGTGGCTCTTCTTTAGTAAGGACTCAATCTAGGTAAGGGTGGCTCATGACATGATCTTCTAATGATTGATTGTGAGTGATAGCAAATACTCTAAAAGAGGTAGGAGCTATGTAAGTGGGATCATAATCGGAGGTCTTAATGGCACGTTGTCAGAGGGGTTTTTGTCGAAAGGTCAAATCCACTGGGGATTAGAAGTAGAAGGAAGTAGAGATAGGAGATGGAAGAGAAGATAGAGAATACACAAGTGGTAAACACTATAAAGACAAAGCACAATGAATTGAATCAATATGTTTTGAAAGAACCTGGAATCTTCGCACTACTCAGAAGCAATCTCTAGGCATTAGATCTCCTAGAGTTTCTTTGTAGGACAAAACATGCATCAAAATTACAGCTCCTTCTCTGCTGCTCGGAACCCAAATTTGATGGCTTCATTGGCTCTGAAATGGGGGTAAAACCCCAGTACACCTGATCACGGATTTCCCAGATTACTCCTTCTTCATCTTTCAATTCAATCTGTAGTTTTTAGCCTGTTTACAGCAATTGTGACATGCACGATTTCGTCATTCTGTCCCTCTTGTGAAAATCCCATAATTGGCAAAAAAATCAACTAGCTTTTTGCATGCCATCCTAATCTAGAAGCTTTTTCTAACTTTTTCGAATTTTTACAATAAATAATATAAAAAATAGGCTAAAATTATCCAAAAATCTAGTATTTTTGAATAATCCATGCAACTCACACTGGAACTAATGGCTCAGATCAAATTGACTCTCTAGATCAATAAAGAAGTCAGATGATGATGCATTCCATACTTTTTCACACTGTGTCCTCATAACATCACGACAACGTTGCTGCTCAACATTGGTCATGATTTGGTATCCTTGTTGTTCCCACTGGAGTTAGAAAGCATACCACTTGCTTAAGAAGGATGAGTCATTATCGACTAGCTTGCAAAGTTTGTCTAACTCTTAGCTCGGCAGTGACTTTGCTCTTGCTATAGGAGGCGATCAATCGTTGTTTAAGGACTTGGTCTCAAGATATCTTGGTATTGGCAATCAATTCCTCTGTGACCATGGGGGTTTTAACCATCACAAATTCATATTCCTCCCAGATGCATGGCAAGGAGGGAGTGGACATTCGACTCTAATGATGCATCAAGTAGACCTAGGTTTAAGCACTTATAGCTCTTAGCAAGTAGGGTGAAAGTGGCATCTAAGTGCTTGATGTAGGTGACGGGTCGTCTCCTATGTTTTTAGCTAGGCCTTTAGACAAGTTGAGGATCGATCATCATTCGTAGGGTGTCATAAGACCTGCTAGTGGGTAGGGTCGAAATGAGCAAGACAAGGGAGCTTCTAGTGGATGTGGGTCCTTAGGAGTAATGGCATCCTTAGGGACCATGGGTTGCTTGCGGTTGAGAGGATGTGCTACACTCATTTTGAGAACTAGATGGGTCACTAGGCTCCTTGGGGGTGGTTGAAGAGTCAATGGGAGTTGGCTACAGTTTTGGTCGATACACTTGTTGTAGTGTCGGCGGCTTAGTGATCTTAGGCTCTATGGGTTTAGTAGCTCTGGGATCTACAAGCTTGGGTATGAGGGTATCTTGGGTTCTTGCTTCCTTAACTGCTATTTAATATTGTGTAGATGGGTTTGAGGGTGGCAATTGAGTAGTGCCCTTGATAGTTTTGGCTTTAGGCACCCATATCTAGGCATTACCCTTGTAATAGCCCAATGCTTGCAACAAGGTTTTGGGAACCCGTCGCAGCTTTACTGTTCGTCTTTGCTTGTATTGCCTATTCTACAGCCTCCTAGCTCTTGGGTGTGAGTTTCTAGTGTTGCAAGGTCATGTATGCTTACTTCTAGGAGATGGGCCTTTGTGCCTAGGTACCCATTTGAACTGTGGTGCATGGGCCTTAGCTTTGATTTCAGTGGTTTGTTGGCTTTGAGGTTTGGTGGGTTGTGATGAGTTGCGACCCCCTCCCTAGGCTGGGTGGTGGATTACTCTACTGGTGGCTTTGTAGGCTTTGATGGAGCCGTGGTGCCCTTGCTAAAAGCCAAAACATACGTACGTTACCAATGGCTAGATGAATGTGTTGTGACTGGTAGTCGACGTTACAAAGTGTTTGATTTTTAAATGTATGTCCCAACAACGATTCCGTACCTCCATCCTTTGCATTTGGCAACGTATAAAACATCATTGGTATGCTTTCAGACTCGATAGAGACTACAACCTTGCACTTTTCTAGAAGTGCATATGATCGACCCTCAAATGGGCTGAGTTTGGCATTAGTGGGCTTCAATTGTGATCTGCCAATTTGAATCCAATGATTGTGAGTCAAGATATTAAAATCAGATCCCTCATCAATCAATGCATGAAATGTATGTGTTTGTTGGGTAGTGACAGTCATGCACAGGTATGCAGGTGCCACTGCCTCCTCATCTTCTTCCTCAATTTCCGTTAATGTGGCGAATCAGAATTTAATAGGGGGCTCTGGCATGGGAGGCTTATGCAATGGATGCATGGGAGGGTAACACTTCCTAATGCGGCTACCATTGAAGAAGCCTAGGCCTCTCCATTTGGGGTTTCGAGATCTACCTTGCGAGTCTTCTCTTTACTGTCCTCCTCTTTACTTTCTTCATTCATGGAATAGCAATCTTTATAATCATCGTATGAACTATCCGCATCTGATTGCTTGTCATCTCCTAAGCCTTGATGCTTCATTTCTTTCTCATCGATGACTAGGGCCCAATGGTACATCAAGTTGAGATTGCGCACCTTGGTTCCACCTCCACTTGGGTTCATCCACCATGAGATCCTTGAGAGGTTTCAAGTTAGTGGCAAGGTTGCTGGGGCTCACTTGCCCATCAAGTACTCCAAGACCTCATGGAGACCTAGCATATTGCTAGGGACATGGAATGTGATAGGTTTAGATTGGCTACAAGAGCTTCTGGCCATCATGTAGAGTGGAATTGTAGGCTCCTTCTTGGGCATTCTCACTTTCTCTGCAGCTTGCTTGTATTCCTCTTCCTCATTCTGAGAATGGCAGATCGATTGTAGTAAGTATATGCATCCAATCTCGCTCATACTTTGTGAGTGGCATGTAAGAGTTCCTTACTTGCACATCACCCTTCAGCATGGCAGAGATGACATCCAAGTCAACTGAAGTGGTCTTCTAGGTGTCCATCTCCACTGTCACTACTTCCGTTTGGTTACCTAAGAAGATTAGACCATTTCTAGTCCTCAATGACTTGCGCATTCCTCATCTAGGGTTAGCCTAGCAGGATGTTGTAGTCCACTCCCTTCATGACAATGAAGTTCATGGAAAACCAGACACCTACGATCTTCAACGACCAATTCTTTAACACTTCGAATGGCCTAACCTTCATTCCATTGGCCATTGTAACATTAAACCTAGCACTTTCTGGAAATGGGTTACCCCAATCTTGAAGTACTGCATGGCTAAGTACATTGACTCTTGCATTTGTGTCCATGATCCCTTTTCATGTGTCATCTTCTAATGCTAGGACCGGTAGGACTACATACATCTCTGTGTCCTCCCAAAAAGCATTCACATGTAATGACTTGGGCACTGAGTGTAGTGTTAAATTGGGTATATGAGTTACCGCATCATGATCATGTAGGTTAGTTGCCCCTTGCTCCATTGGTCCTTCAACCCACTGCTTCATCCCAGAGTGTTGGGTGTTGCCTAAGCAAATATCCCAAAGGCAAAGTCACAGGGGTTGTCACTAATGTAGCAAGGAGGTTATTAGCTGCCTGTGTCTCTCCTAATTCAACACTCCTTGGTGGCTAGTTCATTAGCCCATAGTGTCTAAGCTCCATCTTTGCAGTACTACCTGTGGTGCCGATACGTCTTTTGATTTGACCCTTGCAGGTGAAACTAGTGTGCTCACGCTAGAGAGCTCATGGATTTCATCCTCTAGGATGGACTCAATGTCTTTCAAGTACTCTTAGGCCTCTTTCACCCCCTCCTTGACCTTCTCTATGGCTTTGAGCTGGCATTTTGGGTTGGGGTACTCCCCTACCTTGCCACTCCCCTTCTTTGCCATCTTTGGAGGGGATGTCATTGCCTCTAGGTCGATGACTTCCTTTCCTGTCAGTAGTGTTATATCACTCTTTGTTTTAAGTGCATGACCTTGGGCTTTGTCCTCTTCTTCCTTTGCTTATGGCTCTTTTTCCCTATCAAGGCTGTGTCTAGATTGTTGGGTCTAGGCAGTGATATGCTAGCCTGCTTTGTCTGTGCACGAGTCATGACATGTAACGGGATAGGTGTGTCCTCTCGGTCAAATGTCTCAACTCCAAACAACCCCAATGTTACTGACGAATCATTCATCACTAGAGGGTGGCTTCCATCTAGGGCATTCGGCAAACAAGTGAGATAGAGCACAAGGAAGGCTTGGAGGTACTTGGAATGGAAGATGGACTCGAAATCAACACAGTCGATTCGTTTTGTAGTTGCAACTCTCTCTCTCTCTCTCTCAAGCTCTCTCTCTCACATTGAAGTGCAGAAATGAGATCTCCCCTATTGATTTTGGGCTTTTAGGGTCTTGTCCAACTATCTTTAATCTTCCAAATCCATGTCTTGCATGCATTAAACCCCAAAACTCATTTCCCCCCCTTTTCTTCTCCTTATTCTACTTGTTTCACAGCAGTAAAACCCTACTGTTTCCTTGCAAGCTCTTGATCCTAATCTACCTAAATGTAATAACAAATCACAAAGTAATCATTGGGCTGAAGTAATCTACTTGTCTACTCATAAAAAAACTCCAAACACTTGTTTGAAGATAAAAGTGTCTAAATCTCCTACCACTGGTTCAGGGATGAAGCCCTACTTCAATGCTCTATTTGAAGCGCGCAAGCGATCAAGGCTTGAATCTGTTGGTCTGGGAAATGGAACCAAAATGATGGGACCTCAGACTCAACTGCCAAGACCCTTAGACCGCTTATTCTTTCAAGTGTTTCAAGCCGAGCACTAATGGCTACCTCTTACATAGTTGATATGCTATCCCTCTCTACGAGTGTAGTGAGCTTACCTCGATGCCCGCCAATTAAGTACCCTCCTCCCTTGTGCACACCGATAGCTCCTAGATTCGTGATGCGAGCTCGAGCAACCTCAATCTCTCTCCTTTAAGATCCATCCTCCATAGCCACGTGAGACAAGAGAAGAGAAGAGAAGAGAGGAGATGGTGGGAGCTTCTCCACCTCGGTCCCTCATCCTCACACACTCACTCCCTCACTCAAGTACAAGTAAGAAGGCAAGAAGAAGAAGAAGAAGAAGAAGAAGAAGAAGAAAAAGGGTTTTTTTTTGCCGCACACCAAAGAATGAGCTTCTCATTCACTTTTTGAGTTTATATAAAAAACCCTTATCCCTTTTGGCACCCATCCCCTTTTTTACATGATCTGCCATTGTGGCAGTGCCCCCTTTTCCCCTTTTCCTTCTAGTTGCCCTTTCTCTTTATCTACGCCTGTCTATCTTTTACAATTTGCACAAGAGGGATCCTGGCGTTCTTTTAAAAAAGTTTTAGAGAGCGCCTTGCATTTAAAAATGCACTTTTGCCTTTGAATTAGCTTTTGAGGATGCCCTTGCACTTTTGGCTGTTTCCCTTCTTGCTTCTTCCTTTGTGTCCACATTTGGAGTTTTCTTGGACTTTATCGGACTTCTTTTTCTCTGTCTCAAACTGGGATTAATAGTAGCCAATACTGACCTCCCCTTTTAGGGGCAAACTCTCTCCAAAAGGCCGCAAAGAAGAAGTCAATTATATTTATGGTTCCAACCTCTAGGCTGCGACCCCGTATTGCAGCTTGTCCTTTCAGAGTCATATTAAAGAACATCATCAAGTGTCCTTCATCCTGGGTTCGATAGTTGAACATTAACTTTTGGAATTCATTTATATGTAGTTTCACATCTTCCTCTACTAACCCATTAAAAATGGGTAGAGAAAATCCCAAGGCTGGAAAGTCCTGGCGTTCCTGTTGGGAATGCAATGGGTGCATCATCGTAACAAAAAAATCGGATTCACTAAAGGGGTTTGAAAGATGGGAACTATTACTCCACTCAAAGTGGGCTCATTGACTAGAAAAGGGGAAGTGCTAGGACTTCCTCCTCCTAATGGACTATACGTGGAGCTAGGGTTACTAAGATCCCTCCCTTGTAGAGCTATTGGACCACTTCTTTGTGGAGAATATCTATGAATAATTTTAGTTTTCCATCTAGCCTGTTTAGCTTTTTCTTGCTTCTGAAGCTCGGCTTGATGGTCTTTTGGATCTATCTCATTGCCTTTGGCATACACTAATAAACTGTTCATGTCAAGATTCGAAAACCGTCACTTTTTAGTGGCTCCCCGGCAAACGCACCACCATTTCGGGACCTAAAATGGGCATGACACTAGCTCTATGGCACTAGTCGAGCCTCTACTACACACCTCAACCACCCCACACGGCCTTGCGACCAAGAGCGTCTAAGGGGTATACTACCCTAACCTCTAGTACATAACTTTGCATTTGTATGGATTGTAATCTAATAGATAACCCTTTCCACACTCCTCAGAGGGAGTCCCTACACATATCAATGTTATACACTACGTAAGCACAGACAAAGGGAGTGCCCCCCCTTGGTTGATTGCCAAGGCCCCACTACAGCTCTCCTACACCTCAGGGATTGGCGCCAAGATGTGCCGTGAACACATAAAGCACATTCGAAACATGTTCCACTCTTTTAATTGATCGATCCAGGAGATAATATGTAGTCCTCACTAAGTACTTCTCAAAGAACGAACCACTAACCCTACAACTTAGGGTACATCACACCCTCAACATAGGTTGTCGTCATGAAAACAATTGCTATGCATCCAAGATGATACCATATGGTGTGTGCAATGTAATTGTATATGAATAAAGTGCTCAAACAATTTTATTCACTAACAACCACAACATTGTGAAGGTGCAAAAATAGTTCTTTTCATGTCTTTCTTCTAAATGGCAAATTGCTGCATTGCTTAGGGCTAGCATTGAGCATTCTCGTGCTGCTACACCCTCTTAATTTAACACACACGTATCCTCTCTGCCATGAATTAGAAAAATATCACAATTCAATGTATTTTAGGCACTTAAAAACCCCCTTCCCCTACTTTTTAAGATTGTGCATTCGTCAGTGGTAAGTTTAAGGCGTATTTTTCATGTAATTTTCTTCACAAAAGCAATAAAAATCCACTTTAGCATAGAGATAGGGCTGAATGAGGCTAAAACTCATATCTCAGCTCTACTACACATTCACAAATACAAATATTATTTTTTTCTATTTTTCGGATGTAAGAAATATATTTTTACCATTTTTTTATTTTTTACTATTGATTTATTGAAAATTACTCATAATTTTTGATTTACTGATTTAGATTGATTGATCTTATTGAGAATGATTTTCCTATCATATTTCATTCCATACAAACACTATATGCACGGCAATACCCCAAATCACATAATTTTTCTTAAACCGTAATGTTGTTGATTTTGCATATTTACAAGTAAATTATTAGATAATTGATTTTTTTAATTTCTTTAATTTTTTTGATAAATGAGAGAATTGGCAACCAAATACAATCATTTCCAACCAAAATTTATCACAAAACAAGGAAATCTACGACTTACTCATAAAATCGCGCCTTATGACGTACATATCTCGTAAATGGAGGCCCATTGATGCTTCCCAACAACCATTGACAATCTTTCCAACCCCGATCTACACTCCTTTATGCTCCGGCATTATCCCATGATCAAAATCTTTCATCTCAACCCACCCCCTTCTCTCATACATTAATCCATGGGAACACACAACAAGAGAAGAGAGGAGAGAGAGAGACTAAAATCAAATCTCTTGATTTACTTAGTCAATTGTTGATCAGATTGAAGCATTGGAAATCATCAAAATTTGATGTTTTGTTGCCTCCTTGCCTTATCCTGATTCCATTAGGCAAAAAATTGGTAAAAAATGTCAAAATTGGGGGTGCCGAGAAAAAAGGCCCCCCCTGTCCCCCCGCACGCCCCCCAACCCCCACATTCATGACTTTTCATTTCTCATTTAGTTAAGCTTTAAAGCTTAGCCACAAAAATAACTAGCTCAAAATTTTCATGTTCACACTGCACAAAGTGGTTTTTTTTGTCAAACGGAAGCCCAAACGAACTCTAATTCGCGAACCAACTATAAATGTGACCTCTATCATACACTTTTTGGCTCCCAGATCATATAGCTGCTTTATAACACCAAACCTTGCGGGGATTAAATGGGGAGTCTCTTACAGCTCTCGAACCACTTTTCTTCTTTAAAATGGGTTCTAAAATCCACCTCTTAGACTTTATCAAACATTTTGTGAGAAATTGAGAGACAGTTGGTCTCCATTTACTAAGAATGTTATTCTCATCCCTTTTATGTGATCAATATATGGCTTTGAGATAAATATTATGAGCAAAGTTGACTCAGACCAAAGATTCATGCTAGACAATAGGGAGGGATAAGGGCGCTGTTAAAGTTCTACTAAAATTCATTAGGAGAACCATCCAATAAAGGACTCCACTTTCCTGAGAGAGTCTATAATATCACTAGTTCTATAGGGTAAAGGTCTTGGACAACTACACTAACAATTATAGAGGAGGGGATAACTTTTGTCCACATACATGAGTGGAGACATGCAAGTCATTAGTTAGGAGTGGGATAATTGCACTCTCCTATGTTTTCTTAAAAACTGTCAAACACTTCTTAAGTGGGCTTATCCATTTTTCTAACCCATTAGACCCTTGTAAGGAGTGGTGGTAAAATATTGTTTACCACTTGAAATTTCCAAGTTGATATTCTATTGGCAAGTTGTATGCATAAAAAATTTCTAAAGTTTCTAGGATTTCTATAGTAATATCCAATGGTGTTTGGGAGAAACCTTGGATTAATCTCAACTCCATGTCCTTCACCTAAGACTTTTCCAAGAGGCAACAATCATATTGAGAAAAGGATAAAGAAATATAGAGAGATTTAGAAATTCAACTTAGATCATGACTTTTGTGGCATTGGGGACCAAACACAATGAATTCAATAGTTTCTCATCAGTAGTCAACTTAATGGGGGGATGGGAGTGATTTTTCAACATCCACTATTCGTCAAGATTTTTGCAAGCGTGGTCTCACTAAAGAAACACTATTGTGAAGTAGATATTGGGTCAACAAGACTTTTATACTATTTCATCCAAGTTTCAACCTAATCCAAATGTTAAGATATTGAGTAGGATGGTGAGCCCCAATGTTGGAGCTTTTGCAAGCTCAACTGTTCGACTTGATGGAATGCTTATTGTTTCAAGCATTTCATCCAATTCAGCAATGGCTACCTCTCACATAGCTAATACATCTCTTGCACTCATTAGTCAATCCATTCTTCTCCCAAACCACAAGAAAGTAAGAATGAATGTCATGCAACTTACCCTTGTCATGTTGCTTAACTAGCTCCTTTCTCTAGCAAAACTTCTCTTTTTCTTCCCAAATGTTGTCCTTATCTATAGGCTTTTGTTACATAGAGATATATAAATCTTAGTTTCTTCATCTTTCTTTGCTTCTTCATCCTTATTTCACCTACACACCAATCTACTAGCACAATCCCTAACAAAGTGCATGGAACCTCTACATACCTAGCAACAATCAAGAAATGTATAGAAGGTCATTTTTGTGATAACCACCATATCACCATACCTACCACCATATCTCCCCCCTTCCCCACCCCACACTTGGCTAAATTATGAGCTCATGTGGCCCAATGCTTAAGCCTTATGAAAATTCAACCAACAAGGCATACTTTCTATTTAGTCTTGTAATCATGCCATGATGGTTTCTCACATGGAGCCACTTGGATTTAACAAACATAGTTGCCACTTCATTCTTCAAGGACACCATCTATTTGGCTGACAACATATGATGGATTGTGCACATCAAGTGGAGCTCATGCCATCAAGTAGGTGGGACATATCCATTAAAGAAGAAAAAAATAAACATAATGATGATAATGATGGGGATGATGAAAAGACAAGAAACATGCAAAAAAATTATGAGGGCCACACATTCAAACTTGCCTTAAGGGGGCCATGCCCCTATTGGTTCTTTTGCAAGTTTGGAATATGACCCCCATTGCATCTTGCTAGCTCATCCCTACCACTTCTAATACCGGCTATTTCCAAATTTGGGGTATGAAGTTTAATTCATTAGCTTTGGTCAATTTGAGTCATACTACAATCGTGACAAATACTACTATGTTGCACATGTTGACACAAGTTAATAACCTAATGATGTTGTGACACGGGATTTTCATTGTGCAAAGTTGGCTTAGAAGAGTCTAGGTCTCATTGAATTCCTAAAATTTTCACATGTCAAGACTCTAATGCAAAGCACCCTGGCCACCCTAACTTTAGTGCCACTTTGTAGTTTGAATAACCTACAACACAAGTGTCCTTAGTTGAGAGTAAAGGACCTAGTCCTTGACCATTGTCTTGCTCATCTAAAGGCTACAATCACAAGGATACATGGTGGTTATCTCATAGTGCATTGCAAGTATACTGTATCATGATATCTTCAATGATTTCATGACTGACAATCTTGAAATACATGCCTTAAGAGTTCCCCTCAATCATGTAAAAACTAGTGCATATCCAAAATCCTACTCACTAAACCAAAGAACCAAATCTCTTAAGAGCCACAAACTTGGCCAACTTGAAACATGACATACCCCAAGTGGCTCTTTCAACCTTCATCGAGTCTTGCACTTAGTCTTAGAGTCACCAACTAGAGTGTAATAAGAAGTACCATAAGTTAGAGGTCAATCAAGGGGCCTAACTATGAGAAGTGCATCAACGACCATGGTTCCCCCTAGGTGACATCTAGTAGATGCAAATGTAATGAATTGAGTTGACAACACATGGATTCAACCACCTAGTTGAGAATAATTTTTTGTGATTGAGTAGGATCACTCTAATATCAACTAACTCAAAGCCAACATCACTCAAGGTAGAGCATAGCCTTTGACTAGGGTTGTTCACCATGCCGCTTCAAGTCAATTCCATGAAGGAAGAAGCATGTCACCTCCATTATGTGGGAAAACAATCTAGCCGCCACCTGTAGCAACTATTGTTGCCACTTCAAGGTCAAGACACCTGAGATACCTAGAGGATGATTGCTACACATCTTGTTGGAAACATTGGTAGTAGCTCAGTATGGGTAATTAAAAAGGACTAGAAGGTTGATTTAATAGATTACAAAGTGCTACCTAGGTTGCAATACCACCACCTTGAGTCCAATGTGTGTCTCAAGCTAATGCCACTAAATCCCCTTGAGAGCACATAAGAAAGATACCCTAATTGCCCTACTTAGACTCATGTGACAATCAAGAGAACTCAGTTTTCATGAAGATTCATAGAGTTGAGGCAAAAAATGCATTGGGACACCAATTTTTTGACTTTTTCACTCATTAAAGACCTTGCACTTTGGCCTACAATTACTAGCTCACAACTCATCAGATAAGAGAGCTTGTAACTTGCTAGGATCCACAAAAAACAAGACATCATAGTATCCAAGTGGACGTTTCAAGGGATTCTCTCTAGTCATAACAATTTTCTCATACCAATTCATGCGTCTTATCATTGTTTCTCTCCTAGAAAGCAACACATGATCATATCTTACATGTTATTACATGAAAGGTCATCTTAGTAGTTTGTGAACTGATCTAATGAGCTAGAATACAAGACAACATTCCTAGTCACTCTGAGTACTTGGGACTTGTGCCTAATGACTAATAATTTGACACCACAGCCACCTAAATTGGAGAATCAAATAGCTTGACTTATCAATCTAGGTTCAACAACAAGGTAATCATAGCTTGCTAAGGAATTCCTAGGGGTACTAACACGAACAACACCTTGAGGATATGTGCACTTTATGTCACCATTCCATAAGTAATGTATTATTCCACCATCATTATTTCTTGAGAACCAATGTTATCAGAAGTAAAGAGGAGGCAACAACCCCTCAAAACCAAATACTAGGGATATTCAATAGGGCATTACTACACTAATAATCAACACCTTCGAATTGTGAGCTTTTGGACTCATCATGTGCTAGTAGAATATCCTATTGAATAGGCTCCATAGGGCTAAGCCTAGAAACAAGTTGAGTCTTGACCAAATAAGGGCCAATACAATCGCAAAGGACCAACCAATGATTCATGGATGGAAAACTAGAGAACTCATCAATAAGGGTATTGTTGGGGGGTGTTGAGAGCACTGCATGGATGCAAAAGAGATTGAATTGACATTTCCAAAACAACCACAACAATAGAATTGGGGACTAGAACTACTGCTTGACTTGACTCAATTCTACTTGGGTTTGCTTGCACAAGGGCTTAGTAAACATCTTACCTTATATCAACTCCCAAGAGGGATTAAATTCATCAGCCAAAATGGGTGACCCACAAGATTGCCAACCATGTCTAGTGCTTGAGAGTTGCTACTACAAGGACTATCCCTGGACAAAACCTCCTTTAGTGACTCCACACTAATGACCTTACAAAGAAGCACATTAAAAGTTGTCATGACACATAGAATGCTAGAGGGTTTTGATTACTGTTGCAATACAAGAGATTTAAGGAGACCCAAGGACATGGGAGGGGCAATTTGCCATGGAAAATTTGTGAAATGAATACTTGGAAATTCGTATTGATCACCAAGGTCAAAATTGGAACAAAGGTCTCAAACTTACTATCTTGCCCTATATTGCAAGCATTCCAAGGATAGCTTCTTGCACATTCATCTCTAGTACTCCTTGAGGCACCTATGTAGCCTCTTTGGGTGTCACATCCATAATTAGGATGTTGCACTCTTGGGATTCCATGAAACTAGATCAACTACCTTGCTTGCATGCATGGTCACATTGAAGAATCTCTTTAACTTTACAAGGCTAATACACTACTAACAACAATCGAAGGAAGATGAATCGAATTGAGAACCTATATGAGATCAAAGTAAGGAGTGATCATACCTAAGCAATAGATCTTAGTAAGGAATCAAAAGGATGAAACAAGGGAAACCCACATCCAAACAAGGAAAAAACAAAGACGGTAGAACCTTAACATGCCATGCTAGCCATCAAGAGTGACTAGGAAATGTAGAAACACTTCCACGTTGTGTTCAAGTTGCATTCAATCTAAATGAAGCACAACTCCATCAAAAGACGAACAAAAAAATGAATAGGTTCAATAACCTTTACCTTGATTGTACTATGAGTAGCATTGCACGAACTCCAATATGAGAACTATGTCTAGTAATGCAACTAGAACTTCAAATATTTGCATTTCAAAGGTTGAGTTTATAGATCTAGATTTAGAAGATGATGAGATAATACCTCTTTCCTATCTCAAGATCAAACTTACCACAAGAAGAGGCATTTCATTGATGCTGTCATCAATGAAGGAGCAAACTTTAATATTTTGACCTATAAAGCATGGAATAGAATAGGCCAACCATAGGCTATGTGGACCAACACAATCCTCAATCCCTATGGGGGAAAGCTATATTCTCTCCTAGGAAAGTGTAGAATCCTCACAATTATTGAAGCTGCTACCCATCTTATTTCATGTACTTCAAAATTACAACTTTCAGCAAGGGTGACCTTGCTGGTCCTCAAGGAAAAGGCATGGAGAAAATATCTAGCAAAAGAGATACCTACTAGTGGGAGAGGTAGGGAAATGATCGAGGAGTTTCTTTGAGTGTAAAATGAAGAATGATAACCCGTCAACACAACCATTCTTCAAAAGAAAATATGAGGAGCGATGCAAAGCATGAGTGACACTGATTGTTGCCTATATGCAAGGAAGGCTAGGGATGGTAGCTTTATGATCTTGATTCTATATGTGGATGATATGCTGATTGCAACTCCAAATAGGTAAATGTATTTGGAGAGCTATTGGAGCTTGTCCTGCACTTCATTGTTGGCACAAAAATTATAGAAAAATAGTAGAGAGAATTGTCAAATTTTGGCTCATATTTTGATGCTTTTTGGACCATATGGGCACTGTTTGAGCCCTGGTTTCAGTAGTTCTTATTGGATAGCTAATGTGTAACATATGTGCATGATGTATGTTTGATAGTAGTGGAACACATTTATGATAGCCATAATTGGAACTCATTTTATATGGACATGATGTATGGATATATTTGAAAGTAGTGGGACACATGTATGATACCCATATCACTAGAACTCATTTTATAAGTATTTTCTTGGGCATTTTTAATGTTTTTTGAACTCATATTTGAGCAGTTGGCACTAAGAACTTATTCTTCTACTTGTATAGTGATTTAGTACATTGCATATTGCAAGTTTTTCTAAAATTTCAGTAGTCATAAATGTAAAAAATGGCACAAATTACTCAAATTATTGGTGGCAAGTTGACAAAAGACAACTACATTGTGTTGTTCGATTGTTTGGAAAGTTTTTTGATGGGGGGAGAGGTCTATGGAACCTCATGACATGTGAGGATGCATGCCCTAGACTTTTGAAGAGCCTAGGAGGAATAAAAGAAGGCCTACAAAGATTGGATAGGTGAAAATATGAAGGTGTTGCATTGGATTTCTATATGCCTTTCTAAGACATTGATCCTACATATCAAGAAGGCTAGCACATGTAAAGATGCTTGAGAGATCATTGAAACAAATGTATGGTGCTTGCCTAGCGGCAAGAAAGATATAGCTAAAGTAGAGATTGCATGGTTCATATAATGGAAATTGAAGCATTAGTGATTATGTTGCAGATATAAAGTAGATTGCCGGACCTTGCTTTGATTATGTACATGTAGATGTTGATGACTTAGTTTTTGTTACCTTGAATGGACTTGGACTTGCATGCAGGTCCCTTGTCACTTCCATTTCTATGAGAGGCGATTCTATACCTGCCTTTGAGGAGTTGGTTTCCTTGTTTCTTTTACTAATGAAGAAACAAAGTTGCATCTTAATGCATCTAATAGTGGGAAAAATGCTAGTCAAAATATTGTGTTCTATCATAAGAGAGGCCATGCTAGCTCATCTAGAGCTAGAGGATCTTAATATGGTCATGGAGACAACTTTGCTCATGGTCATACCTATTTTGGTTGTGGAAACTTTATGCTTATCGGCAAGGGGAGATCCTTTTCTAGAGGTAGAGGATGGTCTAGTTATCATAGAGATGGTGCTTGTCAATGTTGGTGGACAATTTGGCCATTTTGAGAAGGAATGCTATCATAAGTAGAATGCTATGTCTAGAGGTCATGGAAGGACATATTATTCTCATTATGAAAGTGGTTATGGAGGCATAGGCTATGGTTCTAGAGGTATTCATCACTTAGAGGTCATCTTTTTACTATGGAGCATGTACTTGGTAAATGATTGGTTTTTGAATTTACGAGCTGCAAACCCTATGATACATCATGCAAATTTTTTTGATAGGAAGCAACAAATGTGAAGTGAAGAGTATGTGGCTATAGGAGATGATACCTTTCATAAGATAACTCACATTGATAGTGTTCTATAGGTGTTTAGAGATGAGATAGAGAATAAGCTTGGAGATATCTTGTATGTGCCTAACATCACTAAAAATTTAGCTTTAGTTGGATAAATGGCTGATTAAGAACTACAAAAAAGGTCCAATAAATATGTTTGATTCATTGAAGAGTGTAGAAATGGAAAAATTGGTACATTGAATACTTGTGTGGTCAAAAGAAAGTTAGGTTATTTGCATTAGATGTAGGTACTCCTATCATACAAAGCTCTATATATGTGGAGATTGGACATGGACAAGAGAAGGATGTTGAGTTATGGAATAGTACAATTGGGCATCTTAACTCGAAAAGGTTGAAAAAAATGCAATCTAGACAAATTGTTCATGGCCTTCCATGGTTTGGATATGTCAATTATGATCATATATGTGAGGCATATCAATTTGGCAAGCAGTCTAGACTCCCCTTTTCAAAGAGGGGGAGTATTAGCATTTATCCTTTGGAAATGGTACATTTGGATATTTGGGGTGCATGTCAAAAAAATTTTTTTTTGAGTGTGAGATGTAAGTTTTATAATACAATCATTGATGATTTTAGTAGGATGACATGGGTATATTTCTTGCAATATAAAAGTTAGACTTTTGAGAAGTTTTTGGAATTCAAAGCTATGGTAGAAAAGTAGTTTGGAGATTACATAAAGTGCTTGAGATCAGATAATGGAGGTGAATATAAGCCAAATGATTTTTTTGGATACCTACTAAGAGATTATGGAATTAAGAGATAGGTTACATGTAGATATACAACATAGCAGAATGGTGTTGTAGAAAGAAAGCATAGGATCATTGCTGAAGTTGTAAGAGCTATGATGAACCAAATGCATATATCTTTGAATTATTGGGCTAAGGAAATACATAATATAGTTCGTATTATGAACATGACTTCTATATCATTGACTAATCTCATATCACCATATGAAAAGATGTATGGAAGAACACCTATAGTTGCATATTTTAGCCTTGTTTGGTTGTGCATGCTATGTTCATGTTCCTAATGATTTGAGGAGGAAAATGGAACCAAAGGCTATCAAATGTATATTCCTTCACTATCCAAATGAGAAGAAGAGTTATAAATACTATGATTCTATCATTAAGATGGCTACATAAGTAGAGATGTAAGGTTTAGTGAATATTAGTCATGATATAGATGTAAATATGTAGTTTAGATGGATGCTTATGATAGTAGTAATGATGATAGCTATGGGAAAAAAGTTGTAGCAAAAAATACTCAAATAAATCAACATATAAAATATATGTTTGGCCCTCAAAACAATGAAGAAATCAATGGGACTTATAGTCTATAGAGTGATAGGTTAAGAAATGCACAAAATAAGGCAAAAGTATCAAAGGGAGAAAACCTATGGGTGGGAGTTCAAAGGATGAGTTTATGGATGATGAATTTGGAATACCTCATGTTAGAAATTCAGGCATAAAAAGTGTAGGGAAGTATGTACCACCACATGTAAGGAGGTTGAGACACCATCTAGTATACCTCATTTGAGAAGATTATAAAGAGTAAAATATCCGATTAATAGGTTGACATATAATGGCTTTAGGAATATGCATTATGCATACATGGTATCTTATGTGCAACATGTAAAGCCTACTTGCTTTGAAGAAGCAGTGACATGTCTTTGCTCACAGCAAGGGGTTAAAGCATTGCATATATCGATTGTTGTAGGTTCATCTCATAAATACTAAAATCCATGTAACAAGCATGCTAAGGAGTGACATGTACCTTGCCTAAACTTGTTGCTCAATTTTTATACTTGTGAGTAATCAATGTATTTCATGTCTTCCTCCCTTTTGGTCATTCAGTTGCAGGGTATTGTATTCAAGTCCATGCTTTGGTTCTACATAAAAGAGAAGTAGGCAAAAACAATATCAGGCCTAGAGTCAAAGGAAAACAATCTTATGTTTCAATTCAATCCTTAACCCAAGAGCATGCCATTGCCTCTTAATTCAATTTTATTATGAGATCATATAAGGAAATCCTTAGGTAGATTGTACTTTAGAATGCCTCTCCAACAACATTAGTTCCATCAATTGAGTCATATGATTCCAAGCTTATCGACATCGCCTCCCTAGCATGCATCATCTATTGCATTTGCTTTTCTTAGCATGCTAGCTTTCTACCACCTTGGACAAGCCACCATGGTCATAGATTTGATAGAAAAATTGCTTATGATGAGGTAATGAACAATAAAATTGAAATACATGTTGCGAGAGACAACTTCTTGAAAATTGGATCTAGGGGGGATGAAGGAAGTTGGTTCACTAGTTGCAACTATAGTGCAACAATTCCACCTTCTTCACTTGAAGGTTATAGGTGGCTTGCAAAGAAATTTGATGAAGCACTCATTCCCTGCTTGCCTTTTAACTAGTCAACTTTGTTTGATTTTTCTTTCATGAAATGAGTTGGTCCAAAGCATGCTCCAAGGCATTTGATCCAAAAAGCATTTGACTCTAGGCATCAAATCAAGGCATAGATGCATCGACTCTAGAAATGGAATCGGTAAGACATGGTGATCAAGGCATTTGATATCATGTTTGAAGCTACATTTATCTTTGATTTCTTTAATTGCTTTTGTAATGGGCCATAGGAACCCTCCCTTGGAATTTTAAAATAAAAAGAAAAAATTTTAATCATTAAGTTCAAAATTTTTTACTCCCCCCTCTCTCCTCGTCGACAGTAGTCAGGGAAGGGGAAGAGAGAGTGGGAATGTTGGATGATGGGGGGGGGGGGTGGCATGCAACCCCAAGTGGGAGGGGTGGCCATGCCACCTACCTCCTAGGGGAGGCTTCTCCCCTCCCCAGGCAGAGAGAGAGGAGGATACAGAGAGGCTATGCCCCCTTCGAGACATCACCAACCTCCCCCCAGCTGCCACATAGGGCCCTTGGGCCTCCATTAAAGGTCATTTTCCCCTCCCGTTAGCAGTGACTGCACCACCCCCCTGGGCTCTCGGCTGTAGCCACCCCCATCGCCTAGACGACATGCACTGCACCACCTCCCTGGGCCCTTCCGAACAAAGTCTCTCCACCCCTACGATCTGCTGCAACAGCAGCCTCTGCTCCGCCACCCAGCCTTCCACACGTCACCTCCCCCCCATTGTCCTCCTGAAACGGGCCCTGGGCCCTCCAACCTTAGTCACCCCCTGTTGACTAATCGTTGCGAGACCCTCCCTAGGCCTCCAAACAAGTCCTCTCCCCTTGTGAGCGCCATCCAACTCGGCCATGAGAAGAGAAGGAGTGAGGAGAGAGAAGAAGAAGGGTGGGGGAGAGAAGGGAAGAAGAGGGAGAGAAGGAGAAGGAGAGAAGAGAAAAAAAGGAGAGAAGAGAAAGAAGAAGAGAGAGGGAGAAGGGAAGAAGAGGGAGAGAAGGAGAAGGAGAGAAGAGAAAGAAGGAGGGAGAGAGAGAAGGGAAGAAGAGGGAGAGAAGGAGAAGGAGAGAAGAGAAAAAAGAAGGAGAGAAGGGAAGAAGAGGGAGAGGAGTGAGGAGATAGAAGAAGGAGCGAGGAGAGAAAAGAAGAGGGAGAGAAGGAGGAGAAGGAGAGAAGAGAAAGGAGGGAGAGAGAGAAGAGAAAGAAGAGGGAGAGAAGGAGAAGGAGAGAGGAAAAGAAGGAGTGGGAGAGGGAAGTAGAGGGAGAAAAGTAGAAGAAGAGAAGGAGGAGGAGAGCGGTAGAGGAAGAGGAAGTAGAGGGAGAAAGTTAGAAGAAGAAGAAGAAAAGGTAGAAGGAGAGAGAGGAAATAAGTAGTAGAGGAAGAAGAAGAAGCAGAGTAGAGGGAGAAAAGTAGAAGAAGAGAAGGAGGAGGATAGAGTTAGAGGAAGAGGAAGTAGAGGGAGAGAGGTAGAAGAAGAAGAAGAAAAGGTAGAGGGAGAGAGAGCAAAGAAGTAGTAAAGGAAGAAGAAGAAGAAGAGTAGAAGGAGAAAAGAAGAGAAGAGGAAGAGAAAGAGAGGGAAGGAGCAAAGGAGAAAAGAAGTGGGAGAAGGAGAAGAAGAGAGGGAGGGAGAGAGAGAGAGAGAGAGTAGGAGAATAAGTGGAGAGAGAGAGAGAGAGAGAGAGAGAGAGAGAGAGAGTGTGTGTGTGTGTGTGTGTAGGAGAATAAGTGGAGAAGAAGAGAGGGAGATTAAGTGAAAAGAAGAAGAAGAGAGAGAGGGAGAAAGAAAGAAGTGAGAGTTGGTAATTGCAAGGAGCCACGTCCCAAACCACCCTCTCGGCAAAGGACCCCCATCCAGCGGTCTTTTCTACCAAACCTGTCAACCCGAAACGCATCAAGGTCTGGACTGCCCAATCTCCGCGAGGCGAATGGCTCCCAAGAAGAAAGTCGCGGGAAGCGTAGGTGACCAAGCCATCGACAATGCTGGAGGGGCGAGCAGAATGACCAATGTAGCACACACGAATCAAGCCCAGGTTCTAAGCATTAAAAATTAATTTAGGAATTATTTCTCATGAAAGGGATGAAAAGATTGATGTCATGCATAGGGTTTTGTTTACTCTAAGAACTAAGTTGCATGCACGAAACAATAGAGGTTGGAATTCGCATAAGATTTACTCACATAAAATGATAAGGTTATCGCCTTACCTCACATAAAATGATAGCTTTTTAACCAGTTCAGTGCATGAACAGCCATTTAGAATTCACGTTTTGCAATCATGGTTAAAAGAAACACATGAAATGTTATTCTCTGCCCATGAGATATACTTGCATCGTTAGACAGAACCCTAAACTTTCAAATCACATGTGATCCAATGCATTAAAACTAAGTACTCATTGCCAGGAATAAAGAAATATAAAAGTCATTTAGGAGGTACAACTATACTAAATGCACAATGTGCATGATGGATAAGGTTGATTGGGAAATCCGGCATAGAACCGCACTAAGAGAATTGAAAGGATCGCATGAATCTAGGTTGCATCTTGAAAGTTTGAATGAAGAATCATGTGTTGCCGTGTGTGTTAACTGAGCATGGTTGGAATTAGAGATTAAAAGACCCTTGGTTGGGTTGCAAATAAGGCATGCCCGTTGCCTTGACTAACTAGCTAATGCGTGAGTTAGGGATTAAGATACCCTAAGTTAAAACCCAAGGGAAAACCCAAGCGGATCCTTCTAGACCCTCCTCCTGATGGGCTGCTAAGACGTGTCCCGCAAGCGGACAAACGGGCATGTTATAGTTGGTATTAGGGCAAACCAACGGGATCTAAGATTTACAAAGAAACTTAATGAAGGAAAGTAAAGGGAATAAGGGGACAGCTAGGGGAAGGTGAGTGGAATAGAGCAATGTTTTTTGTTGAAAACATTTCATTACTCATTTATGGATGCTAGGTTGCAGAGTCACGAAGCACGAAGCAAATTCTTGGTGTTCCAGGTTATTGTTATGAAAAACATAACTGCAATGCGTGCTTTGGATTATTGACGAAGGCTAGGCATGATGAATATTCTGGACCGCATCTATAATCCTTCACCCTTGTATGCAGAACAGAGATGGACGAGAGAATCAGGAATATACTACATAGCAGCCCACCAACTTGCATACCTTCAGACCAACTTGAAGAGAATCAAGTGGATGGAGGATTTAAAGATTGTGAAGCTATTTATCTTTGTTGAAGCTCACGCAAACGCAACCTTGCATGTTGGTGGTTGGCAAGTCAAGCAGAACAAGTATGTGTATGAAGAAGTGACTCGGGTGATCCTTGCCGCGACAGAATCAAAGTGCTAGGGTGCTATGAGAAGAATGGGTATCAAAGGAAGGGATACCCCAAGCTTCCTATGACTTATCGTTTCCTAAAAATCCATGACCCCACTCCATATTATGACTCAGTCCCTATAGCCGATTGTAGCATAATCCTATTTTTCCTAAATTGATGTACCAATTAGCTTGTTCTACCTTCCCAAAATAAATGTACTCAAAGGGCTATGCCCTCATGAATGAACAAGATTTTTACTACTGTTTATCTTGACTGTAAATGTTGCCAAAGGAGTTAAGTGATTAGGTCACTTGGCTAAAAGTTGTGCTGGTCATGTTAATGTAATATGAGAAACGTTTGATAAGTTTTTAACATAAAGAATCTTATTGTCCAGGCGCAACCCCAAGTGCAGGTTCCAAGTCTGACCCCTGTACTAAGTACAACTGTGATTCAAGAGAAGAAGTTGCTTCTCAAACAAATCAAGACACTTGATTTTGATGGCAAGGGAATGACTATTCAAACTAACACCGAGATCTGTATCGAGTCTAGGGAGGACTATTTTGAGGCAGCACGAATTGCACCTGCTAACTAAGCTATGCTCACCAAACTTAAGCTTACAGGCAAAGCAAGACTTTGGTGGAAACAGTGGTGCAGAGACCAAGGGATCTCGGAAAGGGACAGTCACTTGGGAGAAGCTTAAGGAAGCTATGCGAGGGAGGTATTTGCCACCTGCCTACCGCACACAGAAGATGAACAAATTCTATGAATTGAAGCAACTTGGACTATCCCTTGATGCATATTATTCAAAGTTCGTTTCTCTCTTAAAGTACATGCCACAAATGGATATGACACAACATGTGTCAAAGTTTTGTGCTGGGTTAAATCCACCCATAAACACTGGCTTGGAATCAATGTGCCCAATGGACCTACAAGATGCACTCATTCAAGCTGCACCAATAATACAGGAGGTGCAGACCAAGCCAAGGAACAATAGGACTTGGCCTTACAGGGATCAGAACAAGGGAATGTATAGAGCTCAGACTAAGAGAGCGCAGGGTCAGAATCAAGGAAAAAGGAAGAAAGCTAGTACCACTTTGTTCCTACATGAGGTAATGACCGCAATCTACGTTGCTTCCATTGCAACAAGCCCGGATACTTTAAGAGGCAATGTCCCAAGCTTAGCAGAGGACATCGCCAAGGGCCATTTCAAGGAGCCGCCCATGACCAAGGAGCCACTGTTATGGCTAGGGGAGAATCTCCAGTGTTTCCAACAAGGAGTTGGGCGATGAAGAAGATCCATCCATGGATGCTGACATTGAGAGGGCAATGGTTCATGCCGCTCTTCACAAGAAGGGTCTGAATTGCCAATTCACGGTGATCCAAACTCCATCGGATTATGAAGGTAAAATCTTCAAAACCCTAATCGATTGTAGAAGTACACATTCCTTCATTTCACCAATCTGTGCAAAAAGGCTAGGGATAGCCATAATAGACACACCTATTTTACTTGTGGAATTGGCAAATGGTCGTGAGGTCTCTTGTATTAGGCAAACTGCTAAGGTGAAATTCTTACTGGGTGGGAAGCCGACTTCGGTGAGATTCAAGGTAATGAACCTAGGTGTCCACGAATGTTTGCTCGGAATGGATTGGGTAATACCCAATGATTCCCACATCCACCATGGAAAGGGCCAAGTATCCTTCCGAAATTCTGAAGGGGAACTAGTTACAACTCAAGGAGAGGCTGGTAAGCCAAAAATACAGCTAGCAAAAGCAACACGGATAATAAAATGAGTTAGAAAGGGTCTACTTGTCTATCTGATTAAACTAAATAAGCTAGATCAGAATCAAGAATCTAGGGAAGAACCCTCATGGTTAAAGGAATACACAGATGTATTTCCTGAAGAGCTAACATAACTTCCTCCTCAAAGGGAAGTTGACCACGAAATCAAGCTGGCACCAGGAGCTGCACCAGTCAATAGAGAGACCGTATAGGATGTCCATCCCAGAAGCTATTGAACTGAAAGAGCAACTCAAGCAATTGTTAGACCAAGGCTACATTCGTCCTAGCAGTTCACCATCATGGGGAGCTCTAGTATTGTTCAAAAGGAAGAAAGATGGAACGCTTCGGCTATGCATTGACTACAGAGGGTTGAATCAATCAACCATTAAAAACAAATACCCCATTCCAAGAATAGATGAACTACTTGACCATCTTCAAGGTGCGAAGATCTTCTCTAAGATAGATCTCAGATTTGGATATTATCAGATAAGGATCAAGGAAGAAGATATCCCGAAGACTGCATTCAGCACAATGTATGAACACTTTTAATTCCTAGTGATGTCATTTGGGCTGACAAATGCTCTTGCTACCTTCAATAGGTTAATGCAGGATATCTTTAGGCCCTATCTTGATGACTTCGTACTCGTCTTCTTTGACAATATCCTAGTCTAATCTAAATAAGAAAAAGACCATGAACCCCAGCTTCGCATTGGTATTGAAACAATGAGAGCACACAAGCTTTATGCCAAGAAGAAGAAGTGTGCATTCTTCAAGCAATAGATTGAATATCTAGGATTCATTGTATCAGCGAAAGGAATTTCAGTAGATCCAGCCAAGGTCAGAGACATCTTGGAATGGCCAACACCAAATTCTGTCAAAGAAATACGTAGCTTTCTTGTATTGACAGGATGGTACAGGATCTTCATCAAAGATTATGATTTGATTGTAGCGCCTCTGACTGATCTACTAAAGAAGCAAGTAGCAATTGTATGGTCACCTGCCGAATAGACTAGCTTTGATAAGCTAAAGAAAAGCTTAGTATCAGCACCCATCCTGAAACTTCCTGATCTTAGTAAGGAGTTTGAGGTGGTAACTGATGCTAGCGCACTTGCCTTAGGATGTGTGCTTATGCAAGAAGGTCACCCCGTAGCATATTCCTCAAGGAAATTGAAGAGCCATGAAAGGAATTATGCTACCCATGATTTGGAGCTGTTGGCTCTCATCCATGCTCTCAAACTTTGGAGACATTAGCTGCTAAGTAATAAATTTTCCTTAGTGACGGACCACAAGAGTCTTAAATGGATCTTCACCTAGAATGAGCTCAACATGTGGCAACGTCGATGGATCGAAGTGCTGGAAGAATATGATTTTGAAATCAAATATGGGCATGGAAAAGAGAATGTAGTTGCCAATGCACTTAGTCGCAAGGCACTTTTGAATTCTCTTATTTTGCAAGATCCGTCAACAGCAAGATCTCTAGCCACAAAGGTATCAATGCCAAAAAACCCAATCCTTGAGCTAGCCAGAGAAGAGGCATGTCATGACCCAGTCTACTAGAAATTTCTAAGGGAAATCCCCATCAAGGATCAAGACCCAAAGCTTAAGACGAAGTATCAAGAATTCTTTGTCAATAGTGGACTTGGACAAGATTATGTATCCCTACAAGCCAATCTCTCAAGTAGAAGATACTTTGGGAAGCCAATGACTCTCCTTTCTCAGGACATCCTGGCTATACCAAGACCCTTAATGCGATTAGGAAGAGCTATTATTGGGATAGGCTCAAAGGTGACATTCTCAAATATGTCACGGAATGTTTGTCTTGTCAACGCATTAAGGCAGAACATGTCAAAATGCCATGGAAATTGCAACCACTTGACATTCCCCAAATGAAATGGGAATTCATCAGTATGGACTTTGTTGTTGGCCTACCCCAAGTTCAGGGAGGATACAACTCTATTATGGTTGTAGTAGATATTCTCACCAAGAGCATAAAGCCTCAGACATCGCAAGATTATTCATCAAGAAAATATTTAAATTGCATGGGTTACCCAGAAGAATCATTAGTGATCGTGACTCTCTCTTCACATCACACTTATGGAGGCTATCTTCGAGGCCATTGGGACTCAACTATGTTTATGTACAACTTACCATCCCCAAACTGATGGTCAAATGGAATGAGTCAACCAAGTCATTGAAGATATGCTTAGGGCATACTGTTGTCGCGAACCCAAAAAGTGGATTCAATATTTTCCTCTGGTTGAGTTTGCCAACAAGATCCAACCTTGAGGGTAGAAGCTTCAAGGTAGATGCTGGAAGACATGGATGATCAAATCAAGTCAATAAGATAGGACATTCAAGGTGCCAAGGATAGACAGAAAGGCTTACGCGGATGGCAAGATAGATCCTTTATTGAAGGTGATATGGTCTTCATCCGCGTACACCCTAAGTCCAAGATATTGTGGACCTTATAAGATCACTAAGTGCCTAGGACCTAATGCTTACAGACTACAGCTGCCCGCAACCCTAAAGGTTCATAATGTATTCCATGTTAGCCTTTTGAAAAAGTATCTACCTAATCCGAATCATGTACTTGATGATTAGAAAATTGTAATGCCTAGCCAAGGAGTCCTTGAGCTAAGGCCTGATAGAGTCCTAGATGTCATGGAGAGGCATTTGAGGTCAAGGACCTTGAGAGAATACCTCGTCTGGTGGAAAGATTATCCCGAAGAGGATGCCACATGGATGGACGAAGATACTCTCAACCAACAATACCCCCAGGTCCTCTTGAGATGAGGATATCTCGATTCCTCTAAGGGGGAGAGAATGCAATGGGCCATAGGAACCCTCCCATGGAATTTTAAAAGAAAAAGAAAAAAAATTTAATCATTAAGTTTAAAATTTTTTACTCCCCCCTCTCTCCCCATCGACAGTAGTCGGGGAAGGGGGAGAGAGAGTGGGAGTGGTGGATGCTGTTGAGATGACAAGCTCAACACATGTGAACATTGATGATGGACCACTTGGTTAGATGGGTCCACACGTCTACACTTAGCACGTCAGTGGTCATTATGACTCTCACATGGCCACTAACTCATTACTTATTATATTCAGGTTGTTACACCTATTTACAGCTGGCATAGTTATAGCGCTAGTCGACTAGTGTAGTCGATTATGCATTGTTTGACTTAGTAAGTCACTTTTCTTTATGTTGTATCTTATCTATACTTTGTGTACATTGTAAAGAGTGTGGAAGAAGAAGAAGAAATCAGCAAGAAAACGTTTTGGCCTCCATCTCTCTTCTTGTCTCTTGAGGGAGCTTCTCCTTGTGCATTCTTTGTGTGTTCGGCGCAGCATCTTGAGCAAGTCCCCCCACCACGCGATTCTTGATATGGTATTAGAGCCACGCCATTGAGAGAGGCTGGTTTCAAAGGCTGAAGTGAAAGAGAAGAAGCAAGGTTCGAGCAAGCAAGCCACATGTAAGAAGCTCTTCCATCCTTCCACTCTTTCTCTTGGATAGTGCCTGTGGAGGCACCGGAAGCAGGGCAGAGTAAAAAACTCAGACTGTAGTGAGATTTGGTATGCGCGAAGAGTGCTGTGTATTTTTGGCATCTGAGGCCGTTTCAGGGCCCGTTTTAGAGCCGCAAGGTTGCAGAAAGCAGTTTCAAGGTACACTGTGACTTCGACTGTATTGACCGAAAGTGGGTGCGCAGGTTACAGATTTTAGATCTGTAAGTTCAAAGGTGTTTACCAGTGAGTAAACACAAGGTTTATCTGTAAACAGGTTGCAGATTGCATGTATTGTTGAGCAGACAGTGAAAAAGGCTGTCTGGTGTATTGTTGTGCACTACAGGTCGAGGGTTGTAGAAGATTTGCTTGCTGTTTGGTATTAGTTTTGTGATAATGGCAAAGAACAGTGGAAGCCCCATCATTGAGAAGCTCTACAAGAACAACTACCCTTCATGGAAGTTCTGTGTCATGAACTTCCTTATTGGAAAAGGCCTCTACGAGTTTGTTTTAGGTAAAGAAAAGGAGCTGGAGGTGAGTGATCCTCGAACTGTAGAAGAGACAAAGGCACGGAAGGAATGGAATGCAAAAGACAAGAAGGTCATGTATTGGCTGTCTGCAGTAATTGACAATAATATGCTGGGACATATTAGAAATGCAAAGAATTCATATGTAGCTTGGACCATACTTGAAAGTATGTTTTCTGTAAATACAAAGGCACGAAAGATTCAACTCAAGCAAGAGTTGAATACATTGAAGAAAGGGAAGATGTCTATCAATGAGTATGCACTGAAGGTAAGGAGCATTGCAGATGCCTTGGCAGAAATTGATGCAATGCCCGATGATGATGATTTGGTGTCGTCTACCTTGGGTGGAATTAACAATGAAAAGGCTTGGAAGTCTTTTGTAACTTCCGTATATGTCAGAAAGCCATTTCTAGATTTCGATGAGTTGGTCTCCCTTATGATCACTGAAGAGATCAACATGCAGAGTGACACATCTGAAAAAAGTGGTGAATAGGTCCAAGCTCTCTACTCCAGTTTAGGAAGGGGACATGGCAGGTCCTCTTCAAGAGGATGTGACAGGTCCTCTTCAAGAGGATGTGGGAGGTCCTCTTCAAGAGGTCGTGGTATAGGATGTGGTAGTGACAACCGGGAAAATAGATTGAATCAACAATTTGGCGATATGCAGGTTTCAGGAGGTCGTGGTAACTTTAGAGACAGGGGGAGCTTTAGAGGAAGAGGTGGATGGTAGAACAAAGGTTCTAACAACTCTGGTATTGTGTGTCACTACTGTGGCAAAATATGTCATATTGCAGCCCAATGTTATGCGAAGAAAGATGATATTCACAGTGGTAAGTTGCAGTAAGGAAACTATGCATCGTCTTCACGACAGAATGAAGACAAAAATGAATTTTTGTTTGTTATGCAGCATATGTTGAATGCTGTTATAGGAAAGGGAACACATGAAGATGTTTGGTATGTTGATTCAGGTGCATCCAATCATATGACCAGCCATGCAGAATGGTTTGGAGAGATGTAGGATTTGCAAAATGCAGGTTATATGCAGACGGGTGATGATTCATGCCACCCAATTTCACACATTGGAAAAGTTCCCTTGTCCTTGCATGATGGTAAGACAAAGAGTCTTTCAGATGTATTACATGTGCCATCTATTACAAAGAACTTGGTGTGAGTGGGTTAGATGGTAGAGCAAGGGCTGTAAGTCAGATTTAATGCAAAGGGATGCTTTGTAGAAGACTTCAATGACAAGTCCAGGTTAATTGCAAAGGGAAGTAGAGTTGGACGTATGTTTATTTTGGATGCTGGAATTCCTACTATGAATGTTGCTATGTATGCTAAAGGAAAAGGTGTTGTTGCAGACATTGAAATTTGGCACAAACGCATTGGACATGCAAATGTACAAAGGCTGAAATTAATGCAGTCCAAAGGGTTGGTTACAAGTTTTCCTACATTTAGAGTTGTAGAATTTCATAAGGTATGCGAAGCATGCTAGTTTGGTAAGCAGGCAAGACAACCCTTTTCACATGACAGAGATGTAAGTAGAAATATCATTGATGTTGTGCATACAGACATTTGGGGGCCTACACAAAATGTATCTCTTGGAGGCAGTTCATACTTTGTCACATTCATTGATGATTGTTCTAGAAAGCTGTGGGTATATTTTATGAAGGAAAAGAGTGAAGCGTTTGAGCACTTTAGAACTTTCAAGGCTGCAGTTGAAAGAGAAACATGCTTGAAAGTAAAGTGATTGAGGTCAGATGGAGGGGGAGAGTACCTCTCGAATGAGTTCAGTGATTTTCTGAGCTCTCATGGGATAAAGAGATAGTTCACATGCAGATATACCCCACAACAAAATGGGGTTGCAGAAAGGAAAAACAGGCATATTGCAGAAGTTGCACGCGCCTTGATGGCTGAAAAGAATATGCTTAGCATTTTTGGTCTGAGACTGTTCATACTGCTGTTTATATTATGAACAGAACTCCCACAGTTGCAGTTCATGGTATGACTCCTGAAGAATGCTTTACTAGCAAGAAGCCTGATGTATCACACTTGAAAGTGTTTGGCTGCATTGCGTATGTTCATGTGCCAGATGAGTTGCGGAAGAAATTGGATCCAAAGGGTGAAAAGTGTGTCTTTATTGGATACTCTTTAGAGCAGAAAGGGTATCGTTGTTATAACCATGTCACATGTAAGTTCAGAGTGAGCAGGGATGTCATCTTTGATGAAATGAGCAGTTGGTATGCATCTAGTGGTGATGCATTAGATGATGATGATGATCATGACACTCATGTGCAGGCTGAAAAGCAAGAATCACGGACTCTTAGTGGACCAGATACATCATCTAGTAGTCCTTGGTCTGGGAGACTAAGGAGTAGCTCTACATCTTTAGGTGCATCTAGTAGCATTACAGGTAAAGACAAAGGAAAGAGTAAAGTGTCAAAAGGCATTGATGCAGTTCTTGATGGAGACTCTAGTAGCTCAAAGAGCTTGGATGATGAGCTTGGCATTCCTTCAGTGAGGACACCAGGTGTACAAAGAGCTCATAATAATGTAAAGGCTCCATTGAGTGATCCGATGGTACGCAAATCTAGCAGGGTCAGATACCTTGTTAAAAGATTTGGTTTTGAAGGTTATGCAGTTCACCATTATGCTTATATGGTGAAACTAGTTGAGGATGTTGAGCCCACATGTTTTGAGGAGGCTATTGGTCATGCTCATTGGGATGCAGCAATGGATGAGGAGATAGCTGCATTAGAGGCCAATAAGACTTGGGATCTAGTATCATTGCTGAAGGGCAAGAAAGCCATTGGATGTAAGTGGGTTTATAAGATTAAGCCCAATGCAGATGGTTCTATTAGTAGGTACAAAGCTAGGCTGGTTGCAAAAGGCTATGCCCAGACATATGGCATAGATTATGATGAAACCTTCAGTCCAGTTGCTAGGATGGCAACTGTCAGATGTGTGATTGCTTTGGTAGCAGACAAAGGTTGGAGGTTGCAGCAAATGGATGTGAAGAATGCCTTCTTGCATGGTGATTTGCAGGAAGAAGTGTATATGGATCAGCCAGCAGGTTATGAAGATTTAGAGTATCCCACATATGTGTGGAGGTTGAAGAAGGCACTCTATGGGCTCAAGCAAGCACCTAGAGCATGGTCTGACAAGATCAGAGAGTATCTTGTCAATATTGGCTTTTATGTTTCTGATCCTGATCACTCACTTTATGTGAGAAAGGGAGATGCAGGTTTGGTCATAATAATCATCTATGTGAATGACTGGAGTAACCCATTTTCACCCTCACACACATACTTAAGCAAATTTGTGATTCTTGAGAAAGTTGGAGGTCTATTGTTTAAGGGTCAATTGGGTAGATTCCCCCATCAACTCACAAATCCACATGTTTCAATCCGCTTTGCCTGTAACTCTGCAAAACCTGAGGGTTGACATTGGTACACTGGGTTCTTTTGAATAATGGGGCATATTCAATCTCTACCTCAATATGCAGCTCCTTCTTTCCTGTATTCATTTTACTATTAATAGAAACGAGGAGCCTACTTGGTTGTCACAGGAGGTAGAGTGGAGATGCACACAAAGGTGCCAAGGGAAAGGAGTGAGTAAGTAATTCATTCTATTAATGAAGGTTGCATAAACACAGAGAAGAGATCACAATAGAGCTATGAGAGAGTATATATATGGGGGAAAATAGCTTAGAGGGTAGGGATATCCAAGACTTTTTGTATTTTAGATATTTCTATTTTACCTCCAAAAACATCTCCAAAAAACATGAAATTTGACAAATTGGTTTGTTTTTTAACCAAAAGCTAGAATATAAAAGATCCCCCAAAATATCTTAAAAGGAACTTCCAAAATTTCATTTTCCTTGTTCTCGATTAAAAAATCAAATAGCTCATATCTACTAATCATTTTGCATTGAAAACGAAGCACCACACTCCCGTAACTAAATCCTTTTAGAATATAAAATTTGGTTGAAAAAGACTTCTTAAATGAGGAGAGAGAAGGAATATGAGTATATATTTGTAGATAATATAAAAAATGCAAAAGAAGACTGCAAAAGTGGAGAGAGAAGCGGATTATTTTGCTTTTCTTCTCTCCTCTTTTCCTTGTTTTAAGGAGGAGAGAGGGGGGCTAAAAGGCCCATTTGTGAGTTCATTTTTTTCCTAATGTGAGGGTTTGCTAGTGTAGATAGTTGTCGTACGGAGGATGATTTTGGATTTGCTTGTAATTTCGATAGTTTTGACAGTGTTGCTAGCTTTGATAATTGGATTCTTCTAACTATTTCGACAGTATTTACACTTTTTACACCTTTTTTGTTCTCAAAGTGTTGGTGGCTTTGGTTGGTGTGGTAGTTCCATTAGTTATGAGAGTCCCTATGATTGTGGTAGTTTTGATACTTTTGGCACTTCTAGACTACTTTTGATAGTTTTTGTACTTTTGTTGGTATTGCTAGAGTTTCTTTTTTGTTTTTTCGTACTTTTATTGAGTTTTTTTTATTTGGCACTTTCTAATATTTTGAAACTCTTTGTGTTGTTTGATATTTTTGGTACTCCCGAGTACTCTCTAATACTCTTTGCTAGTTTTGGTACTCCTTGATATTCTTTGGTGCTTTTGGTACTGTTTTGGAACTCTTTATGCTTCTTCCACTTCATTTGTACTAATTGGTAGGTATGAAACTTTGGGTACTCCTAGTATTATTGGGTGCTTCTTTGTACTGCCAATTGTATGTTCGATTTAGGGTATTTATTTGGGACTAATTGCTCCTATTTAAATCCCTTTGGTATTGTTTGGTGCTTTTTGATACAATTGCTTCTTTTTCTTTGTTAAGTTGTTGTTAGGATACTACTACTTTGGGTAATGTCTTTTGTTATTTGGTCATGGTACTTTTGATACTTTCTGGTATTTGAAGCTTTTTGGTACTTTTGGTATTGTTTGTCTCATGGTGTTTGCTGTTACTTCATATGGTATTGTTTGAATGGTAAGTATGGAACTTGAGATGTTAGGGGTTTACATGTCTAATCCTTTGACATGCTTTTGTAGAAAGACTATGAAAAGTTTTAGACTGAGTGAATAGAAGACCAACTCTAGTTAAATTTTGTCAGCAATGCAAATGTGAAGAATGAAATAATGTTCACCTTATTACCGAGGCCTCATATTCTGGATGCTGGGAATACCATCTATGTCTTTGGGTCTTGTGCTCCTTATGGGGAGACTTTGGATCCCTCTTATGTTGTCAATAACTTCATGCTTTCCTACTGACATTAGTACCATCCTTTATCCTTTACTATTATTTTTCGGACAAGGGATACTTGTCTTAAGTTTGGTTGTAGCATTATTATCCCTATGGAGGCAAGGGCATGGATCACTAGGCAAGGTGCTTTAAAGAGTATGGGGATAGTGTTTTGCATGAAGTTGGTTTTTTGTGTTGATTGTATCATTTGACCAAAACTTATGTTTCCTTTCTATGTGTGTGTGTGGCTAAAGAAAGTCCTACTAAGGTTGTCAAACAAAATATGTTCGGCAAGGAAGTGAAGGAATACTAGGGTCCTACCAAGTCAGTTGTCAATAATATGTGTGGGGAGGATGATGATTACAAGGATGTACAAGATGTCCTACAAGACTTGGGTGCTGGTACTATGGATGGGAAATGGAGGGAGCCATGGCTGGAGGGTGTGGAAAATGTGGTGGGTACCTCAAACATTATTGATCTAGAGGATATGTTAGAGTGTGAACAAGGAGATGCTAAGGATGATATGTAGGTGATGATAGGAAATAAAGCAAATCTAGGAGAGATACTCATGGATACCACAGAGCTGGATGAGTGCAGGTGACAAGACTAAGAAAGCCACTAATGATGATGAGGCAATGCTTGATGATGAGGCTAATGTTGCTAATCCCAAGGTAGCTAATGCAATGGCTAATGCTGCTATCAAGGCTACCAATGTGTGTGCTACTGATGAAAAGCCTATCAATGCTAGGGATCCTAATGTTAAGGTTGTTGATGAGAAGGGGGAGTACACAAAGAGTGCTATTGATGCTCTAGGACTTGTGATGTTAAGGCTACTGATGAGAAGGGGGAGTACATGAGAACATGAAGGAAGGGAAAGATGATGCAAACCATGGACATAGAAAGAAAGTTTGCAAGAAAGGAGATTAACCCAAGAAGACAGGGAGCACAGTAGATGCCAATAAGGGGAAAACTACAGTGTGATCTGTTGAGATCAAAAGTGTAGAGGGACATATGTCTACAAGGATACGACTTCTGAACATAGATGCATGTGATTGCATTGATTCAACCACTTTTTTAGACTTTTTTGTGTCAAAGCAAATAAGTGTCCCATAGGTCATGGTCAAATGATGCATGCTTATAAGATCGAGTTGCTGTTGTGATAGCACTTTGTCCTTTGCATTGTGCTTTATATGAATTAATAGCACTTTCTTTTAGTTGTTTCACTACCTTCTATCTTTAGTGAACTTTATCATAATTCATGTTCTCTTGCTTATAAGGTTCAATAAGGGAGTTTCCACTAGTTCTATACTTTCAATTTGGTAGTGTGTTGTATCATTTGGATATTGCTTAGTACCAACTTTGGCATTCCAATGTTTCTACACTTTCAATTGGGTAGTGTGTTGTCATTGCTTAGTACCAACCTTGGCATTGAAACATTTTTTCAAATGATATGTCTTCCTTTTCTTGTTTGGCTTTGGGTACTATAACAAGGCAACCCTAATGACTAAATGAGTGACCCCCAAACACACCGCTCTTCAAGGATTTGCAGGCTAGTTCTAACCGGCTTGTAATACTTGACATCAATGATGTGCTACTAAAGGGACATAAAAAAGATCCAAAAAATATTTGGGAGTTTCCATTCCTGGATGGGGTTAGACCTCAAGGTGTGCAAGTATCTCAATGGGCCTAATGTATTGTAAGACCCAATGCTAAACAATTTATCCTATAGCTAAGGACAAGGCATAGGAGATGTTGTGATCATGCTGCACAAAGAATAATCTATGCAACATCATGAATGCATGATTTCCTCAATTGATGAAAATGAGAGGATTGTTTCTATGTATTGTTATACTTAGCTTTTAATAATAGACTATGTGCATGTATTTTAATGTAAACTAACCTTTTACTTTACATTTGTGGACATGTTTTCCCAGAATGATTGTGGCATTTGGGTTGAGAGTCTCTAGCATGTGCAAAACATAAAAGTAGAGTATGGTAACAAGCCTATTTTTCTGAAGTTGTTGAAGAAAGTATAGGAGAAGCACCCTGAGTTCATTGTTGCCAATACAATTCTCATCAATGATTCTAGATACAAATCATTGAAGAATGACTATGATTCATGCCTTTGTATTAGATCATATGAGCCCATGTATTATGACCTGGTTAAACCCTTCTGCCTTATGGATGTCATCTACCTATGGTTGTGTGGCAATATAGAAGATTTTTGTTCCCAGCCACTTACTCTTGAAGGAACCCCCTGTTTGATATAGAGGATGACATCTCCTCATTTGTGGTTGACCATTTCATACAACCAGAGAGGTATGCCTATAGATTTGATCCATTGGGGGTATTCCTATAGACTTGACCCCCTTGCCATCTAGTGAGCAATGTAACTAGAGCTCTGCACCCTTGGCAATATACAAATTAATGAAATTCCACCTACGGTTTTTTTGTTGCTTTGTACATAGGCATTTGTGCAAAGCTTACTTTTTGGTTAATATCTGCACTAGTTCTTTTACTTTACCCAATTTTTGTAGTATGTGTTATTAATCTTGGTACTATGCCAATAACAATAGCTGTATATGAATCTCACACTGTGATGAATTTATATATCTATGCCTATGTTTTGGGTCCATTGCCAACTATGAAACTTGCACAATACCAAAATTGGGTACTATTTTGTACAAAATTTGGTGCTAATTATGTACCAAATTCGGTACTATTTAAAGAAAATTGTGTAAATGGTAATTAGTATGTTGGACATCTACATTTCTATCCATTTTGGTACAATATAGGAAGTTATATTATCCACTAAGATCTTACTTAGTACCAAAATGGATAGAAATACAGATGTCCAACATGCTATAATATAAATTGGTTATAGATTCTAGGGATAGCATCCATGGGAAAGCATATGGCTTTGACAAGATGGGAGCATATCATCACTGGAGGGGTATGATCCAATAAGGTATATGTATCAACTTTGCCTTTAAGTTGGCCATAGTACAAGCCCTCGACAAAATTTCCACCTCTTAAAATTTTGTTATGCCAAAGGTAATTTTGTGCTCTTGTTATCTAATACATTGTTTTTGTGCATTTTAGAAGGTAGAAGTCCTCCTGGGCTCAACTTGTTGAGATATCGAGCTCCACTCGTGATATGCCAGGGTGACCGTTGTGCATTTATGTCACCGACTTGTCAGTTGCAGATGCGGTTGGTACACCGCCCATGAATAATAGCTAGATGACAGCTATCCTTATCTACTCTAGTTCGTGGCTCAGTTAGTATGCCACCTTAGTTAGTTGAGTTTGGTTTGAGACCCATATATAGGGTTCTTCTATTTCTATGTACTTGAGTTCTTTTGGCTTACACAACTAAGAAGAGAAAAACTGTTTTCAGCCTCCATCTTTGTGTGTATTCCCCCATTATGCAAGCAAGAAAGCTACAAGTGAGACTCCTTCCTTCTCTCCCACAATCTTGACATGGTATCAGAGCCTTGTTCATGGTAAGGAGCTCAAGAAAGCAAGCCAAGCTCGCGGTGTTCTGGTAAGAGGACCAGTGTTGCTTTCATTTTTCTGTTTTGGGAGCAAGTCTCTGCAGGTAGCACAGCCGAGAAGTGCAAGAGTGCATTGTCTCAGGTTGAGACGCCCTTCGCGGTGAAGCAAGAGGGCAGTATATGCTGCGAAAGGGCTTTAGCCCTTGGTGACCCTGTTTTTTTGATTTGAGGCCATTTCGGGCCCCGTTTTGGAGGCGCAAGTTTTCTGCACGCACTCAGGAAAAGGCCCTATTTTATGTTGTGCGACCACTATTCTACAGGTTGGTGAAAAGTTACTGTAGAAATTGTATCGTATGCTTGTGCGCAGAGACATTGGGAGTTATAGAATCATCCTTGTTGCCTGTTGATGCAAAATCGTCACTAGGAAGTGACTGTGTGGTCAAATACCACTTTCGTCAGTTTTGCAGATTAGCTCTTGTGAGGCTGAAGCTGTGTTCTTTGCAGTGACAGAATTTTTTGCAGTGTTCTGTAATGGCGGCTGATTCTCTCTCACAGATTGTCACTGAAAAGCTTGACAAGAACAACTTCCAAGCATGGAAGTTTAGAATTACGAATTTCCTTATGGGAAAAGGATATTGGGAGTTCGTTGCAGGAAATGAAGAAGAACGAGTTCTTCCTGATGTTCCCAATCAACAGCAAATGTAGGCATTTAAAGCATGGCATGAGAGAGCCAGGAAAGTTATGTACTGGCTGTCTATCAGCATTTCAGACTCTATAATTGTGCATATTCAAGATGCAAGTACGCCAAAGGAGGCATGGGATACTTTGTCAAAAATGTATAGCACAAATACGCAAGCCAGGAAAATACAGCTCAAGCAAGAGTTGCATAATGTGCAAAGAGAAAATATGAGCATCAATGACTACCACATGAAGGTGAAGAAGATTGCAGATGCACTTGCTTCCATTGGGTTGCCAGTGGAAGATGATGATTTAGTTTCTGTGACCTTGAATGGTCTAGGAAAGGATTATGCACAGTTCCAAACATCCATTTCCGTCCGTAAAAGATTTCCTAATTTTGAGGAGTTGATTGCTCTTCTAATTTCTGAGGAGCAGAGAAATGGTGGTGCATCTTCTTCAGGAGGAACTTCAAAAGAAGCTGTCTTCTACTCAAATGCTGGAAGAGGTAGAGGCAGAGGTAGAGGAGGCCGATCTGGAGGCCGTGGTAGAAATCAGAATATGCAGCAAACTCAAGAAAACCAGTCCTATGGAGGAGGAGGTGGTAACTCTAGAGGCAGGGGGAGCCAAAGAGGTCGTGGTGGATGGCAAAGAGGCCAAAATGCAAACAGTAATGTTGAATGCTACTACTGTGGTAAAATGGGTCATATGGCTAAAGACTGCTATAAAAAGCAGAATGACATCATGAATGAAAAATTGCAACAAGGGAATTATGCATCTTCTAGTAGGCAGGGTGATGACAGAAATGAGCATTTGTTTATGGTGCAGCACATGAACAATTCTATGACAGGTGCAGAAGAAAGCAACGATGTATGGTATGTTGACTTAGGTGCATCAAACCACATGACAGGTCATGCATAATGGATGGAGGATGCAAGGAAAATGGAAAAACCAGGATTTGTGGAGACTGGTGATGATACTGCACATCTTATTGCGCAGATTGGAAAATTTTCTTTGTCTATGCAGGATGGGAAAAAGAAATACATGTCCAATGTATTTCATGTCCCGAATATCACCAAGAATCTAGTTTCTGTTGGTCAAATGGTTGAGCAGGGCTTGCAGGTCAGATTTAATCCTCATGGATGCTTTGTTGAGGATATGAAAAATAAAGGTCACTTGATAGCAAAAGGAAAGAAGAAGGGCAAAATGTTTACGTTGGATGCAGACATGTCTGAATTGAGTGCAGCAATGTTTGCACATGGGACCGGTGTAGTTGCAGATATTGATATCTGGCATAAACGCATTGGTCATGTTAATGTACAACGACTTAAATCAATGCAGGCCCAAAATATTGTTGCAAGATTGCCTAAATTCAAGGTTGCAGAAATGCATAAGGTATGTGAAGCCCGCCAATTTGGAAAACAGGCAAGGAAACCCTTTCCTAGACATGTTCAAGAGAGTAAGAAGCCATTGGAATTAGTCCACTCTGATGTGTGGACTACTAAAGCTGCATCTCTTGGAGGCTGTCATTATTTTTTTACTTTTATTGATGACTATAGCAGAAAAGTTTGGGTGTATTTTATGAAAAAGAAAAGTAAAGTTTTTGGGCATTTCAAAACTCTTAAAGCTATGGTTGAAAAAGAAACAGGCCTGCAAATAAAATGCCTAAGATCAGATGGAGGGGGAGAGTACCTCTCAAATGAGTTTGCGAGGTTCCTGCAGGAGCATGGCATAAACCAGCAATATTCATGCAGTCATACCCCACAACAAAATGGAATTGTAGAAAGGAAAAACAGGCATATTGGAGAGGTATCTCGTGCCATGCTCAATGAAAAAGACCTGCTAGATTTTTATTGGGCTGAGGCAGTTGCTACAGCAGTCTACATAATGAACAGGACTCCCACTGCAGCAATACATGGGATGACTCCAGAGGAGAGGTATACTGGTAGGAAACCAGATATTTCTCATTTGAAAATTTTTGGTTGCATTGCCTATGTTCATGTGTCAGATGAGTTGATATCCAAGTTGGATCCAAAAGCTGAGAAGTGCATCTTTATTGGTTACTCTTTGCAGCAGAAAGGGTATAGATGCTATAACCCTTCTACTCGTAAGTTTACAGTGAGCAGAGATGTTGTTTTTGATGAGATGAGTAGCTGGTATAAACCAGTAAATGTGATTGATGATGTAGATGCACAAAATGGTAATGCTGCACAGAATTCACAGTAGCAGTCACAAAATATTAGTGGACCTGGAGCGTCCTCTAGCAGTGGTTCACATTCTTTGCCATGGAGGACAGGCAGATTGAGATCAGGAGAATCTTCTCAAAGCAATGCAGATAGTGGTATGCAAGTATCACGAAAAGGAAAAGAGAAGGTAGATCAGCCCATGTTTGATGTGAATGCAGGTCACTCTTATGTGGATGGTGAATCCAGTGGCTCAAAACAGAGCATTGATGATGAGTTGGGTATTCCTTCTATTGTTACACCTGGAGTAAGGAAGACCACGGATGTTTTGAGAGCACCTAGGAGTGAACCTACTTTGCGCAGGTCTACCAGAGCTAGGTATCCTGTGGATAGGCTGAAATATGATGGATTTACAGCCATTCACTATGCATATATGGTTAAAGTGATACAGGAACCAGAACCCACTTCTTTTGAGCAAGCCATGGGAAAAGAAAAATGGGAGAAAGCCATGGATGAAGAAACGGATGCCTTGGAAGCAAATGCTAAATGGGAATTGGTACCTTTGCTTAAAGGTAAGAATGCAATTGGCTGTAAGTGGATTTATAAGGTGAAGCACAATGCAGATGGTTCTGTGAACAGATACAAGGCAAGATTAGTAGTCAAGGGGTATGCACAAACATATGGCATTGATTATGAATAAACATTTAGTCCAGTTGCAAGGATGGCAACCGTAAGAGCAGTCATTGCTATGGCTGCATCAAAGGAATGGTCTTTACATCAGATGGATGTAAAGAATGCCTTCTTACATGGTGATTTGCAAGAAGAGGTATATATGGAGCAGCCACCAGGTTATGTGCATGCTGTTCATCCTGAGTTTGTTTGCAGGTTGAAGAAAGCATTGTATGGCTTGAAGCAAGCACCTAGAGCATGGTCTGACAAGATAGGACAGTATCTTGTCACTATTGGCTTTCAGATTTCCAAGGCAGATTTCTCACTTTATGTGAGAAAAACAAAGAAAGGTATTATGCTACTTGTCATTTATGTTGATGATTTGATTATGAAAGTTGACAGTGATGAAGATATCCTTCATGTGAAAATGCTATTGAAGCAGAAGTTTGAAATGAAGGATTTGGGAGAGCTGCGTTATTTCTTGGGCATTGAGGTGATTAGATCACCAAGTGGGATATGGCTCTTACAGAGGCAGTATGGATTGGACATGCTGTCCAAATATGGGATGACAGGTTGTAAGCCTATTTCAGTTCCTTTGGAGCAGAATGTGAAGCTGAGTGCAGATGCAGGTGAGCTTCTGAAAGACCCTACTATGTACAGACGCATAGTAGAAAGTTTGATTTATATGACTATTACCAGGCCAGATTTGAGCTATGTTGTTGGATTGGTAGGTCAGTTTATGCAGGCTCCAAGGAAACCGCATTTGGATGCGGCTAGATGCATACTCAGGTATGTGAAGTCCACATTGTAGTATGGACTATTTTATGAGACTGGGGTTCAGATACAGTTGCATGGATACATTGATGCTGATTGGGCTGGTAGTATTTCTGATAGACGATCTACCAGTGGATATGTGTTCTCTTTTGGGAGTGCTGCAGTCACTTGGAACAGCAAGAAACAGCCTACAGTTGCCTTGTCGAGCACAGAGGCTGAGTACAGGGGCGCAGCAATGGCTGCATGTGAGGTAGCTTGGTTGCATAAGCTACTTTATGATATGCATCAGCCTAGAGATAGGCTAGTTGTCATTTATTGTGACAACATGAGTAGTATACACTTGGCAAATAACCCAGTCTATCATGCTAGAACAAAGCACATTGAGGTGCATTATCACTATATGTGGGAGAGGGTTTTACTAGGTCTTATTGATCTAGTTTATGTCAGCACAGAGGATCAAGTAGCTGACATATTCACGAAGGCATTGGGCGTAGAGAAGCTGTGCAAGTTCAGAGACCTGCTTGGTGTGCAGGAATTGGGATTGAGCTCGAGGGGGAGTGTTGAGATATTGAGCTCCACTCGTGATATGCCAGGGTGACTGTTGTGCATTTATGTCACCGACTTGTCAGTTGCAGATGCGATTGGTACACTGCCCATGAATAAAGCTAGATGACAGCTATCCTTATCTACTCTAGTTCGTGGCTCAGTTAGTATGCCACCTTAGTGAGTTGAGTTTGGTTTGAGACCCATATATAGGGTTCTTCTATTTCTATGTACTTGAATTCTTTTGGCTTACACAACTAAGAAGAGAAAAACTGTTTTCAGCCTCCATCTTTGTGTGTATTCCCCCATTGTGCAAGCAAGAAAGCTACAAGTGAGACTCCTTCCTTCTCTCCCACAATCTTGACACAACTAGCATAATTGCAAAGGCATTCCGAGTGGACAATATGGAGCACAACACTTCACAGTCTCCTTCATAAAATTCCATGTTATGATCCCGACTCATTGGCATCGCAAACATATATCCATTTTCCTTCACATCCTCTTCATCAGAATCGCTATCTACTTCTTCTACCGTCTCTCTATCCATGGCACAATGAAGACATATTTCTATTCTTCTATGTATTGTCTATTCTTGCATCTCCTCCACTCCATGTTCACACATGGATCACAAATCTCGAGAGATTTCAAAAGCACGCAGCACATCGGTTTTTTATTAAGTATCCACCAACACAATGGAGTGAGCAAGAGCTTTCAATGCACTGTCAATAGTAGATTGAACCACACATCATCCTTTGAAACCAACCAGAAAACTCTCCAACTACTGCACCTATGTACTTCTCTTGAGGGGTAAAATATTACATTAAGAAAACTAACAATATTAGCTACATACTTCATAGACCAACCTTTTGCTTTTAGATCCTCGTGAGTGGGGTTCTCTTTATGATAGCACTTACACCATCATGCTTTCCTTTTCCATGTCCTAAGGGGGCAAAGAAGTTGTGCGGCATGTGCAAGCCTATGAGCTAATAGTACCTTGCCACAAAATAGAAAGGTTCATGTGCCTTAAATTTAGAAGTAGCGCCATCTAACCATACCCAATGATATTGTAGAGGATGCTCCTATTATTTAAGTCACTTGATATGAAGCATAAAACAATGTTGAACAAACAATGTGTCATGGAGCTTGTCATCTGATATGTAAAAATGTAGTATCTTCTGAATAGCACCTACTAAGTTTCTCACATAAGAGATGTGCACCAATATGGTTAGTTGGGTTGACCACTAATGCATGGATTGAAACTCATTTTGCATTTTAAATGAATAATTCTTTGTAAGATCAACAACAAACATGACAACATCGCTATGAAACTTAAGCAAGCAATTTCTGAACTATTGGGCCTACCACACCTAAACCACCTGTCTAGTTCCCACATCCTTAAAGGCCTTCACAATCTCCTTCCTACCATTTGTTGCATTCTTGTTTGGGGAAATGATAAGTTTCTTACACCACACTTGGGGAAATTTCCAAGAAAGCATTCCTTTACATGATATTCAATTCCAATAAGCTTTGGACACAATATGGATTCCCACAAAATGCTTATGTGCTAACATACTACTTGGTTTACAAAACACTAACCTAAGCCACTCCTTGCACAAAAAATGGAGCATGCACATAGATGATCTTTTCCATGATGCCCAAACTTATTTTGGCACATCTGATATTAGCCTCTTTGAAATATATAATCTACACATGATATACACAGCAGCACATATAGCCCTCTTTTAACTTTTAAACAAAGAATGGTTTAGTGTCTAAAAGGATCCAAGTGACAACATCATTGTAGGATAAGTGCTCTTGGATCTTTTGTAGAGCTCAAACAATCATACAAAAATATTCCAACTTAGAGCTCAAACTTTCACAACAAAATAGCCCAAATATTTTTATGAAAACCCATGAATTCATAATAATACCAAAATTAGGTACTCTGTAAAGTATACAAGATTTTGGTACTCCTCTTGCCAAATTGGTACAAATTACCAAATTGGTACTCCTTACTAAATTGGTATAGAGTGCCAAACTAGGATAGAGTACCAATTTGGTATTATAGAATACCGACTCCAATTCAAGGCAAGGAACCCAATCTATTGAGTAACGATTTTGGTATTGTATAGAACTAGTGCAATACAAAAAAGCACTAAATTTGGTTCTATGTATACAATTTTGTGTACTAAAGGTACTCTCGGTATTGTATGTTAGTTCTACTATTCATTTTATCTTCATATTTGGTGCACATGCTTGGGTACTACATAGGGCACAATGAAGCACAAAATCTATTGCAATAGCAAGTTTGGTACTTTATAAAACGTGTAACCACAAAAAAGTATCAAATCAAGTGTTGCACATTCACTTTGGTATCCAATAAGGTACGTTTGGTATTTTATGCCACTCTTGCTATTCAAATAAGCTTCATATTTGGAGCATATTGCATGCTTGGGTACTATGTAGGGTACAATACTACACTAAATTTGTTCTAGTATCAATTTCGATGCATAGAAGCACAAACAAGTACCAAATTTGGTATTGCACATACACTTTGTTACCAAAGCTGGTACTTTTGGTACTGCATGTGACCACTCTTGCTATCCAGTTGAGCTTCAAATTTGGTGCTTAGTTTCATGCTTGGGTACTATACAAGGTACCAAGAAAAACCTAATTAGTAGTTGTGCAAAACCCTCTGCTATATGTAAAACTATCAAATTTGAACTCCGCATAGGGTCTGGTTCTATTAGGAGGACACTTGGTACCTATTTAGTCCTATTCAAGAGAAAAGCCAAGGTGTATTCTTGATATTTTGGTACTATATGGAATGATTACTAAGCATGATAATACCCTAATTGGTACTCTAAAATGGCTTGGGTAGTATGAACCTAATTCCTTTGGTGACATATGGAACAAGAGGCCTACATATATGATAAGCAATAAATTTTCTTAATCCAATGTTGTAGGGAGTATAAATCTACAACAATAGATTTGGTACTAGTCCAAAGGTTTTCCAACTATTCTAGAATCCACTCATGAACATCAGTCCAAATCAAAATCCTGGAAATCAAAGCTCACAAGAATAATGTGTTACCTGGGATTCATCCACATTTTTCCTCCATTCTTTACTCAGATTTCTCCTTTTTGTTAGGTGAAACTCTCATCTCCAATGTTAGAAGGCATATACCACATCTCTTGTTTCACCTATGATACTGCTATTTCGAGGCAATTGTCTCTGACAAGCA